>NW_027316167.1:6665396-7010396 GCF_026437365.1 Eucyclogobius newberryi
TCTGGACCGAGATGTCTGATGTTTTTCCTGGGATCTGCTCAAGCCATTCCTCCAGTTTGGGGGTCACTGCTCCAAGTGCTCCGGTCACTACGGGCACCACCGACACCTTCACGCTCCAGGCCTTCTCCAGCTCCTCTCTGAGGCCTTGGTATTCCTCTAGTTTCTCATGTTCCTTTTTACGGATGTTACAATCCCATGATGCACTGCAATGTCCACCACCACGGCTTTCCTCTGACCCTTGAGACGACCACTATGTCCGGTTGGTTTCTCCATTACCATTCGGTCTGTCTGTATCTGGAAGTCCCAGAGGACCTTGGATCGGTCGTTCTCCACCACCTTTGGAGGTGTTTCCCACTTTGTCCTTGGGGTCTCCAGCCTGTACTCTGCACAGATGTTTCGTCCTGGATAGTGGCCCTCACGCTCACTAGTCCTTGGCCTCCTTCTTTACGGCTAATGTACAGTCTCAGGGTGCTGGATTTGGGATAGAACCCTCCATGCATGGTCAGGAGCTTTCGTATCTTAACATCTGTGGTCTGTATCTCTTCCTTTGGCCACCTTATTTTTCCTGCGGGGTAACGGATCACTGGCAGTAGCTGTTTATTGCCCCGGACTTGCCTCACTCGTTGTAGATATTTGGCTGTAGCTGCTTTCCTTTCTCTTCGAGGTTGCCATTTGCCTGTAGGATTCCCAGGTACTTGTAACTGTCCTCAATGTCTGCTATCGTTCCTTCTGGGAGTGAGACACCCTCTGTGTGGACCACCTTCCCTCTCTTAGTCACCACCTGACCATTCTACTGAACAAAATTGTAATTTTTGTGTGTGTTGCATGCATTTGATGGTCAGTCCCTTTTGCAGCATGACCATGACTGTCCTTGTCGTCCCTCAGTCTTCAGGAATGTTCCATAGACTTCAGGAATGTTCCATAGACTTCAGGAGTGTTCCATAGACTTCAGGAGTGTTCCATAGACTTCAGGAGTGTTCCATAGACTTCTGGAGTGTTCCATGGACTTCTGGAGCGGGCTTTTTGACTCTCATTCAAGAAAAATGCTCGGTCAATTTGGACCAAAACTGAAGACTAAATGGGGAGGAGTTTAGGACAGTATTGTGCAAAGGTTTGTCCTGTGCTGGAGAAACTCTCAGAGGCACTTTACAGAATAATAACAAAAACAGTCAATCTAAAGAACATTAAGCCACACATAATGCCAGAAGATGAAAACAGTAAATCAATAAAACAGTACAAATGATCATCTTTAGCTCAATGTTTCGGTTGTATTGACACTAGTGCTGGAGGTCTGAGACTATGAAAGAGGATCTAACATGTTGGAATGATTGAAGTTTGAACAGCGAGATGAGAAGCCGCTCTCACACACACAGGGAAGAGAGACAGTTGTAAACAGCTTCAGAAGAGCCTGGCCTTGAGGGAGACGGGTGAGCACTCTCACTCTGCATCCATTAGCCCAAAAGTCTTTTCAAAAACCAATGTCAAGAGTTACACATTAGCTTTCAGGCAGTGTGCTTGCACGGGAGTACAGGCATTCAAACGCCCGTCTCAGCTCGGGCACATGTTTTTCCATTTAAAATATGACACAAAATAAATTCTGTCAATGTTGAAGTGTTTCTAGTTTTGTTTTGGAGCCGATCAAACGGGCACAGAGACTTCGAACGCGACACAAACGAACGCGCAGACAACGGATCGAGATGGGAGGGAGTATACAACAAAATCACGTTCTTAGAGGTGAGACTTTAAAGATGAAGTTGAAGTCATGCACAAGTGTGACGGGGGCAGCTGTCTACACACAAGGGAAGCACGTCATTGACCATAGCATGTTATTCTATTTTAGCATAAGAAGAACGTGATGCAACAAACATAACCACAGCCCCAATCAAACACAAAGTCTGACACGTGATTCAAGGAGAAAACAAAAATCACTCTGTGTCTTAAATTGTCTTTGCATCATTTACAACTCGTATAGAAGACAAAAAGTGCTAAAACTTGCCTTTTTCCCCCACATTTTGTTCGAATAACGGCGGCAGGGATGTCTTCAACTCCTGTGAGACAGCGGTCCGTGGAAAGGGGTTCCGTAAAACTTAACTCGCACTGGTTAATCCATTATATCTAACATTAACACAACACATTCTTACAAAATGTACCTGTAGGTCACGGTTTTCTTGGAAAGTTGGACAGGAGAGATCAAGGAGAAACCTGCGAGATGAAGCGTTTAAGCAACTATTTATATCAGAAATACATCATACTTGTACATATTTAAATACAAATCTATGCACTGGAAAACATATCATCTCTCAATGTTTTCCTACTGCTGGTTGTTATATTTGCATTTCCCCCAATTAATGCTATACTGTATTTATTCATGCACCACCATTCACCGTGCAATCATGCCTTTTATACACAAATTGTTACATTACAAAATGCAAAGCCCCAAACCAAATATATTCAAGGACTCAACATTAAAAAAATAAACAGATAAAAAAGCCTTTTGGGAATGATGACTTTAAATTGATAAGAAAACACACATTAGTCACTTTCTTCACCTTCTCAGTCCAAAATGAAGCCGTGCTCATTCTACAGACAGATGTGTTTATCTCCAGTACATTTCTAATATCTCTTTTACAACTTGTTTTTATAGGCGAGCCATTTTAATTGGCCCTCGGGGACGCATAACGTTTACTGTTTGGCTAATTTAAGTGACTGCCGCGTGGCGTTCTGCATCGGCGCTGACACTTCGGTTTAGCAGACATATTTAAAAACGTGCTCAATATTAAGTTGCTGATAGAGTCAATCCACAACATTTGACTTTTTAGCTGTTCATCGAAGTTATTATTATTCCAAACTGACATGTGATACTTTTTGTATTTATTATTTGCAGTTTGACGCTTGTTTAAGTAAATTTTTTAGGTCATTTTGGATGTTATACTTAGTCGTTCTGGAGTGATTCATTGTTCATTGTTAGTGAGTTTACATCTTGTCAAGTGCAGTACATATAACACTTTAAATTGCACAATATTAAATACATATCCATATTCACATGTGCTGTTCTTGCCTATTTCTTTCCTTAATAAAGATGTTTAAAATCCCAGACTCTTGCGTCCTGCGGTCAGTGCTCTTCCAGCTTGACCTTCAAATCCCACGTTACTTTTCGTGATGTGCTCGGCTGTTTACAACGTTTCACAAAGTTTATATGTTATAGGCTCCGAGGCACGAGGCCAAAACCCATCACGTGTTTAAGTGCACTTGTTCACATGACTCGCCGCGCTGGCCTTTACTGCTGTGGTCGGATTATGGCCACGTCTTCAGAGAACTTCTTAACTCAGCATTGATTTACAGTGACTTTTAACAAACCGCAAAACTAAATATGTAGAATATCTGCCCAAGAAGGAGTTAGAGGAACTAGATATTTGTATAAGTCCAACTCTGTCCCATAATCACCAAAAGTCACCAAAAGTCTTGGTCTTGCAGTAGCTTTTCTGGCGCTCATATTAAGTGCTTTGTGAATTTTCAGCTTTTCATTTAGCAAAAAGCTAATGGAAAAAAATATTCTTGATGTGTATACATGTATGTTTAACAGAATCATGGTATTTATTATACTACCCACACCGACTGGAACACTTTGGGCCTCATTTATCAAAGTGAACCGTAAACATAAATTAAAAAAATGACCAAAGCCGGCTGCATGGACACAAAAAGGACACGTTTTTGAGATAATGCACTATGTTGGAAATACAGAGCCATACTTTTTGAACCAATTTTGCAATTTGTCCACCGATAGGGCATTTGTTTGTGATTTTAATGCTTTCAAATGGCCCACTTACAAAGACAAAATAATGTGTTGTTGCTGCGGTAATAACAACCATTTTTATCTGCCACTCTTTGGCCCAGCCTCTCACAGCCATTTCACTGAACCAGGGAACGCCGCAGCAGCTGTCCATCAAACTGTCCCTCCATCAAACTGTGCCTCCATCAAACTGTGCTTCCATCAAACTGTGCTTCCTCGCGTCAGTCCCACGTACTTAGCCCGATCTTCCGTGTAGTGATCCGGGATGAGGCCGCTTTGATGCAACAGGCGTCCACGTCTTTGTCCGTGCATCGCCGGCTTCAGTGTCCAAAGCTAAAGTAATCTTAACCGGCTGCTAACTGTTTTCCAGCAGACATTTCTCACTCCAAACGTGTAGTGCAGAGGAGAGTGATCTGATTCTGAGGCGGGATGATCGGCAGCTCTTAAACGAGACATACTGAGCCTTTTACCAGACACTTTAAACTAGCCCATCATTCACTCTTTGTTCATTGTAAAACACCACATTGATCGATAAGGACTACATTAACTTCCTGTTCAAAGCTGCAGAACTTTGAGTACATTAACCATAAGGAAACTCATTGAAGGAAACGTATTGATATTGAGGAGCAGCGGGTCTACTCCAAGCTTTACCCAGGCAAGCGAGTAAGTCATTAATCGTAGGTGGACTTAAATAAATATAAATGAAGAAATAATTGACGGACACATTTCATTTTCTGTTATTTTGGAAAGGAAATATCCCTCACCCTAAGTACCAAGAACCGAGTCCCTAAATTCCCCGGCCCTGTTGAGTTAGAGGAACCTCTCAGTCCTTCTTGCTTGTGTTTGCACGGCCACAGTGTCTGGACGTGGCTCTCACTGGCTTTATTAGCATCTGTATAATGAGGAACATTTAAATATTGAATTAAGTGAGTAAAGAAAACAAAAGTGATATGTTCCCTTCCCGCTCCTTTTGAGCCCTGTAAGCTCAAATTAGCACAGACATTTACAATACAATTATTCTCAGTTATTCAAAAGGATAAGTTATTATTTCGCCCATTTATTTAGAATTTCACCGTGTCGAAGCTACGAGAATGAATTAAAAGTATTTCCCATCAAAAGCAGTGTTGTAAATGTACACCAATTAGTATGGTGTACATTTGTATCAATGTACAATGTGGACTAGAACAAAAAAGGAAAGGAAAACAGAGCGTAAAAAGGTTCCCACTGCGTGAAAACCACTATAATTATTCTTTTGAGACAGTTTTCCTGCAGCAGTGTCACACCTTTTGCTTTGTGCCTGGACAGGACTTTCACACTTGTAAACAGGAACACACTTTGACACACATTGTGCCCTTGTTTTTCCTCAACTTTGATAAATAAGAAGGTATTTTTCAGGACAGAGAGGAAACTTGCAGGATTTGTTTAGCTCCCTCTGGTGACTCTGTTTTACATCAATTATATTCCACACTTTTGTTCCATTACAGCCAGTGTTTTACTGGTCAGGGAGGGCTCAACTTTGTCATGATTCATTATTTTAGATTCATGATTCATTTTTATTTATTTTGCTGTTTTTGAAGCTTTGAAATGAACTGTCCCTTTTCTCACGCTGACGATATTGAGCCATGTTTCTCGTTCAACAATGTCTGGATTGAATAAAATATAATGCTCTTTTCCTGGCAGCTGCTTCCTTAAATATCTTTGTAAATGTAAAAGCAAAAACATCCTCCTCCCTTTTTCTTACAGTGGAGATTTCCTGAAGTAGAAGAAATACGAGTCAAGCACAGAATCTTTAAATAAGCAGAGTTTCTCACAGATTTAATGTTTGGTTGTTTTTTGTTTTAGATAAGCCTATGATTATTACGTTTCTTTCACGTACAGGGCCGTGCAGAGGGCATCAGAGGGGCTCGGGCTGTTAAAAATGGCCCCCATAAAAAAAAAAACTTTGGACATTTAAAGTTTGATAGTCGTGTGCAGAAACATTGTGAACATTTCCATTCAAACTGATATATTTCCTGTATTTTCTTAGCTCTGGTCTTACTCATTCTGATCCTGATTCTGATACTTAAAGGATACTTAAAGGCCTATCATTAGCGACATTATAACTAAAGCTCACATTTTGTGATAAAATATAAATATATGATTATATTTCTGTGATGTATTTTATCTGCATAATAGTTATATGACCATATTTGTATATTATCTGCATCATTAGTCTAAGAGAAAAACGGTGTGTGACAAACTGCATTTGTGAAGGGTTCGTAAAGATGGAGCAAAGAATGTTTATCCTAGGGAGGGGGGTAACACCCCAGGGGAGAATGGGTAAAACATTCACCAAGGCTTTATCTCTAAGGAAAAATACCAGACTGTTGTAAAAGACAAGTGCCTTGATGTGAAGCTGACAAATGAGAAATGTGACCCGCCTATTCCATAATATCTAATAAAACCAACCTGCATGAGAAAAAACGTTGTGAGACAAAGGAGGGTCGCCAGGCTGCTAACAACAGCCGGGTGACCCAGCCCGGCGTTTTCTCCCATGCATGCCACACAAAAGTCTGAGAACTCTGTGTCGTTTCACATTCTAAGTTGAATTGTGTTCTCTGTGTGTTAAGGAATAGCATCTGGTGTATGTCTACTTTCTTGACATGTTCATGTCAAAAGGGAGATATTCAAATAAAAACAGGTGTAATTTCATGTTATTTAGTGGGTTTTAGATTCCTTTTTAATAGATTCAGTTGGCCTGACCTACTTAATGCAGAAATAATTGTTGGCTTATTAAATTTGTGCCATGTTCTAACAAAACTCTCTATCAATGCAAAAAAAGAAAAGAAAGAACCTCAGAAAACTGTTCTGTACTTTAACTGGATGTGCCCCATTTGACCCTTTTACGACTTTCATAAACAGAGGAATGAAAAAAGCACGACTGAATGACGGTGAGAGGACTTAAACTCTAAAAGTAAATTTTTCATGATGGGTTTTATGCTACTCTTTTAGTTTTCCTGCCACATTGCACCATGATTAGTGCAGTCCATTGTCTTGTGATTGCACGTCTTCCATGTCGGATGAAGAGAGACTGTTATGTTCAAGAACGAAATAAATAATCAGTGTAAACCTTTTCAACACATTAATATATCTTAAAGCCAGACACTACAAATGAATAGGACAAACAATAATGAACTATGTTTTCATATAATACGGCATTTTATGTATAAAACTAGCCAAAATTGCACATACCTGGGATATTTAAATCTGAAAAATGGACAGAGAAAGGTTTAAATTCCTTGCTTTATTTTGTTGACATATTAGATTAAATGAAGACATTTGTAACAAAAAATATAACTTCACCTATTTTTTTAAGGATAAAAAAATGTCATAAACCTTAGAATTAGATATGAACAAATCCATAGTTTGGTGTGTGTAGTGCTACTTTAAGTGGTGATCTTTATGTCTCTGCCGGATACAAATGTATTTAAAGGAAACAACCTTTCAAGTCACATCGTCCCATGTAAGCGGATTAAATGAAATACAATTTTGAATCCAAATGATGAGCAGATCAGACAATTGTGTTGGTTCCACACGAAAGCCTGAATGTTGAGAGCTCAAACTGATGAAAAACAAAAAGGTACAAGGATGTTTACATGTATTCATACAGTTTTATTGTCCTTTTTTCCTTCTCTATAAACTCTACGTTCGGAATAAAAGGAAATCTATTTCATTTCGCAGCTGGGTAAAGAAAATGTTACCTTCTGATTTATGTCTATGTTTCGCTTCATTTCTTCTGCAGGCCATAACTGTACAGTGAGCCCAGACATCGGAGCCCGGTGCACTTGTGGAATCACCAATTAGAAGTCCTAATAGAGTTTGTTAGTTTTGTTACTTTTCGGGGTTGTTTTGGGGCATGCTGAACCACAGCCAGGAACATTGGCCGGACTTTCTCTTTGCACAACGATTGGCCACACTCGGCTGTTTTAATCCAAACAGGCTTAGTTTGTTTTCATTACATCGACTTGACGCAGCAAAGTGACTCAAGCGTTACAAAAGAAAAAAAAACCTTTGACCATATGTTCAATACACTCTTTTTCTGTTTCCATTTACTATGTCTGTTCACCCAGACTTCCACTGTCTGTAGAAGAGGAATCACACGCCACTCAACTGTATCGCTCGGGTTCTGTAATGGAAATCATCCATCCATCTTCTTCCGCTTATCCGGGGCCGGGTCGCGGGGGCAGCAGTCTAAGCAGGGACTCCCAAACTTCCCGCTCCCCAGACACTTCCTCCAGCTCCTTCGGGGGGATCCCAGGCCAGCCGAGAGACACAGTCCCTCCAGCGTGTCCTGGGTCTTCCCCGGGGCCTCTTCCCAGTGGGACATGCCCGAAACACCTCCCCAGGGAGACGCCCAGGAGGCTCCGGAACAAGTGCCCGAGCCACCTCAGCTGGAGGAGCAGCGACTCTACTCTGAGCTGTTTGCCTTGGGAGACCCTACCAGGGGCTTAAAGACCACAACAATAGCTTCTGGGCTCATTCAGGCGCTCAAACCCCTCCACCACGTTAAGGCGCCGGTTCAAGGAGGGATAATGGGAATCATGTCAGTTTATTTACTTTCTTCCTCTCTTTGGGTGCATATACTGTACCGAGGCTGAACAACAAATCAAATTGAGATTGTAATTTGCATCATCACTTAACTTTTTAAATCACAAAAGATGCATTTATAACAGCGTCTAGAGAGAACTGAAATGTACTATCTCTTCTGAGTCTTGTAGCCATAAACTTGCATGTGTAGTTTGTAAGTATTTTCCCTCTAACGATAGGGTCGCCAATTCACCTCTCATTTGAAACCTACTTAATGTTGTCGTGCCTCGGGGTTTAAAACATACACTATTGTCTTAATTGCCACACTATACGTTTCTTTGCAACAGGAAAAGCTGGCTGTGTAAAGAGATAATCATCTGGTGACAGATTCAACCCTGCTTTGCATATACTGAGACGCACTTTGCTTTGGTTTTCACATGACCAAATGTTTTTGAAGTATATTGTTACAGTCCCTTGGTTAAACAAAGAGTGGAATTTACACTACCACTGTTTTATTTATGTATTGGTTGAAATTAAAACAGTTTTTAAGTTTCCAAATGTAAAATGAATTGGGTAATGGACATTTTATTAAAAAAAAACACAAAAAACACAGCTATTAAACATGTAGATCATTATTTTACATGTTGTACATTATCATTTGCATATATTTCTTATTGAAACAAATTATAATAATTGCTAATGGGGCTCCCCTAGTGGCTAATGGGGTTTAAGCGCATCCACAGCTTTGTTATACCAGGAAACGTCAGTAGGTTACAACATTTTGTCAGTAGTAAATCTAATCAGCCCATTCAAACTCTACGGTGGAAGGATATTGGACATGAATATTGCAGTTGTGTTCCAGACCAGTTTTTGCTGCCACACTGTTCTGGGTCGAGCTTTGTGCTGTAAACAGTAGGTAGCACTGGAGTAATGGCAGAAGCATATGGCACTGACTTATGGGCCCTGTGCCCCCCAAATACTGAGGGGGTTTAATTAACTGAGCACCAAGTTTTTCTTACACTAAGAAGCAGCTGTGGATATTTTGTAGTGGCTTTTGTGCAATGAATAAGAACCCTATGAGGAGCACCTGGTGAACCTTTGCCAAGTCACTGCCTTTCCTATTGCTTTTTTGTCTTTTCAGATTCAACTGATATGCGCACGGACAAGACAGCTCAGATGGCAGCAGTTGTCTGATCGTTTTATGTTTGGCCGTTCTAGTCCAAGTTCATGTTGCCGTTGTGCCCTCATTTCGTTTTCAGAATCAGGGCAGCTGTGGGTGCAAACTTAGCATAACACAACTGCAACTTCACAATGGCTCTGAAGGTTTAATAGTAAGAATTGAAATGATTTGAGTTTTTAAGGTAAATTGACAAGGGACATTGTGTAATCAGAATAGGAATTACATTTATTCATCCCCAAACATGCAGTCGACCAGCAGAAGAAATAGAGCTTTCAAAAACAAGAACAAAAAAATAAATACAATACCCAGTGATGATAAATACTTTACAATAACTGAACTTATAAAATACAGTACCCTCAAAGCATATTTACATATTAATGTACAACTCCACAACACTTAGAATATGATCTTAATACTGAGCTTACAAAGAGACAGAGTTGAAAAGTTTGATGGCGACAGCAGGATTGATTTCCTGTGTCTCTCAGCGGAGCAGAGTGGAGCAGAGTGGCAGTAACAGTCTGTTGCTGGACGAGCTCTTGCAGCTGACCAGCACATTGTGGAGGGAAGGTCCAGAATAGTGTCCTTTTTTAGAAGATTGAATCAGTACATATCCAAAAGTGTAGCTCTTTTGTTTTCCCAGTCAGCAGTGATCTAGCAATAGTAGTCCACAAATGTAATGCATTGGAAGATCTCTGGCACTGGGGTGATTGACATATCAAACCATGACCCTGTAATCTAATGGTACTCACCAGACTCTTTGATGGCTCCAGTGACGAATAGGAACCTGACTCTGGACAAACTACATTGGTTGGATTACACTGGATCAAACACTCATTTACATACTTAAGTAAACTGGCCCTGGCTCGGATTAACAGCAGACATGGTCCTATATATATAATATAAGTCCTATATGCATGACTCTTGCAGAATCACCAGAAAGAAAAGTGAAAGTATATATATATATATATATATATATATATATATATATATATATATATATATACTTTCACTTTTACTGTATATACAGATATGGTATATACAGTATATACCATACCTGAATCAGACAAGGTTTTATAGCCATTTTCAGGATGGAACTTGCTTCGTGTGTGATGAGTGTAATCCCTCATTCGTCCAGGAGCGGCCCGTGGTAGTCATGGAGACACTGTTTTTATTTTTTACACAAGACATTTCATCTTCCATCATTCACGATCTGAAGAAAATGGTTTGAGAAGCTTACATTTATACTTTCCTGAGCTCTTGTCTGTCCTGTCCACAGGGAGGACTTATAACTAGGACATAGTCTGTTTCACCTACAGCTTGGGTCATCGAGGTCTTGTGGTCTGAGCTAGGGCAGTACCTCATTAGCATTTGATTGGCAAGGTGACAAAAGAGTGCTGTACACTCCTGGGAGTTTGTACCTAAAACCTCTGATTGTCTTGCACTGTCAGAGAAAAGACAGTTTGTGTCCAATCCAGTGTCCGTCTTCACCTAAAAGCAACAAATCCCACTTTTGAGGGCAAACAAGAAGGTCAGACCACGATAGACCCGAACAACTCAAGCTGTAGTTCAAACTGGCAGACTAAAAAAAAGCAGGATTATTTTTATCTATAACTCCTCCCAGTGGGCTGAACTAATTTGAGATCTTGAGTAAAAGCTAGCTTCTTAAACCATTTCCATCAGACTGAGAATGACTTTCAGATGGAAGTGGAATCTCTTGCCTTTCCCCACAGTGTTCAGAAGACTACCAACTCTCTAACTTGTTTTCTTCAAGCTATTTTTAGCCTCCCTAAATATTGCCATAGCTTTTGTTTATAGCGTAAATTGTGCTTAGTTATGCATTCTATTATAGCAGCATGTTTCATCTTGTAGTTCCCATTAATTTTGCTTTATACGAGCATGACCCTCAGATCATAAGCGGCATTTTAATCGCACGGCTCATTTTATCACAATAAGTGGCTACACAATATCCACTTACCAGATCCATTCATTATTTTTATAATATACAATAAATATCAGCTTTATACAGCTCATAAAATAGCGCATTAAGTGTATTCTTCGTCCATGGCATTCTAGCTTTGTTTGACCACATAAAAGCCTTATTATGCGGACATGCAAGCCCTGTGTAATTGCAGCTCAAATCTCTGGTGGGCTTGTTTTTCTGAAGTCCTTCCGGATCCTCTGTTGCCTCATGATACGTTCCGTCGAGGTCAAGAAAAAGACGCTTTTTTGAACTAAACAGAACGCATCCCTTTAAACATGCAACAATTTTTTCTTTTCATCTTGCTGCCTTTGAGCTGGGGCACTTTTTACTAACTGGAGGATGAGGAGCAGCTGGTGAGCAAGGCATAAGGCTTGGGCAGCGGGGGGAGGGGGGGTTCCAACTTTTCAGGTAAGAGGGAGAGAACAAAGCTTTGTTCAGTGACCCTCTTTCCAAGTCACCTGGGCGGCCTTTTATCCAGCCTGACACTTCTTCTTATTCACTCCTGATCTGACCTTTGCAGCGACGTCTCTCTGTGGATCTAAGTGAAAGTCAGGGAACAATAGCACACCTTGGGTTTGAATTGTGGGTGAGCTCTATAAACAGTATTCCTCTGCCATACTGTGTTGACAGGGTTTGACATTGGTGAAGTCTTGTCACGGGACAAAACCAAGGTGATTGTTTTTGGTTTTCAGTGAAAGAAAGACAAACTGTGTGTGGAAACTCAATGCTCTGTCCTTCACATGCAAAGTGGAGAGTCTCGGGTCAATCTGGAGTGTAACTTGAGTTTTAATAACCATATTAAAATGACGGCCTTTTATCACTTAAAAAACATTTTGCACCTCAATGACTTTATATAAGTTTGTCCATGCATGTATTTCGAGTAGACAGGCCATCACAATCCTTAATCCGGCAGCTACAACACAAAATGCCGCATCATTACATTAACCCAGTATCACAAATGTTACCCTGGCTTCCTCACAGAATCCTGGGCTTGACGTTGGTGAAAAGCTGGAACCCTCTCCACACAGAGCCTGGGTTGTTGCCCTGCCCTGTCAGAACAGTCCACGTTAATGATTTTTGTTCAATGACGATGAAAATAAACCTGATTTTGATTCTGATTCTAATGAACATACTGCATATAAATGAGATATAAGCTGTAAACGTGGCAGGTTGTAGCAATGGGCTAATTGTCCTTCATACAACACAGTATTTTATACAACAGCGCATATAGACCCCGGGGGTAAGAAGAATAAGTGCCTTGCCTAAAAGAACACATTGTCTTCATGCACTGGTTTGAGTGGTAATCAATTTACCAAAGACTAGATTGATCTCTCTCACTAATGAGTCACTGCTGCTCAACTATGGCACCTGGTTCTCCTGGCGGTCTCCAGGCCCCGCCCTGCTTAGCTTCTGAGAGTCTCAAGGTGGTCGGATCTTACTGGGAGTTTATTTGTCTACGGCATAGAAAGGAGAGCAAGACACATCACTATATTTACACTACTTACACAGGCTGTGCTTTGATTTCTTTAGCCTTCATATTAAAGTTTAACTAATATGGGGGAGGTAATAACTGCTTCCTTAGGCCAGAACTATATAAAGTCTAGTTTCTCAGGCCAGCTCCATGAGATGGGATGGAAGTCAAAACGTCTTGATTTTTCTACTTTATTCAGATGATTATCATTTAAACTGTATTCTACTACATCTCTTTATCACAAAGAAAAGAGATCAGCAAATTAAATACACCAAACAGAAACTGTTGTTGAAAGAAAGACTGTTGACAGTAGTGTGCCTACAGTGATGGTTCAACCCTCATGAGCGGTACAAGAAAACATTTCAATCACATTTCTTCACTTCCATAACACATTCCAGCGATTGAAATGTTGATTGAAGTTTAACGAGTCTTTCCTTCAGCGCACGGAACATGGTATCAACAATGGTGAGTTGAGTAGACAATGTAATGTGGCTGTGACTCACCCTCAGGCCAGGGTCAGGTGAACTGAGGTGCTGGGCATTCGTCATGACATGTTCTTTGTGTCCTCTGTCTCTTTCCATCTCTTTCAGACCAAGAGGATGTTTCAAAAATGTACTCTCACCTTACATTTAAGTTCATGAGATCGCTTTGGAATCAACCTCATCTCATGTCCCAAAATGAGGTGTTGTAATTGAAGGTAACATTTTATTTGTCTCTTTGGTTTTTGTTGTTTCCAGTGTTTCTTGTATTGTATTGCTCTCTGTAAGTTTTTTGTGTTTTTATTGTTTTATTCTGTGTTTTGTGAAGCACTTTGTGACTCTGTCTGTGAAAGGTGCTATACAAATAAACATTTACTTACTTAGTTACTTACTTCTTGAATTATTGTAAAACATGTGCAATAGGCTAATCCACTGTGTAGAAAACTTACACTACAGTGATCCCTCGCTATAACGCGGTTCACTTTTCGCGGTCTCGCTGCTTCGCGGATTTTCATCATGCATTGTGTTCTGCATTCTGATTGGCTAAACAGTTTCTCCGCGTCTTCTCTACCTGTGTGTCAATAACGTTATGGATTAATATGTACACGTACGTAAAACCGCTTGCCAAATTGAAGTTTGCGAGGCCAGTGAGAGCGCGCGTGTGAGCTTCAATGTTTTATGGAGTATTTCATTGTATAATAACTGTAAAAAAATAAAGGTTTCAACTTCGCGGATTTCGCCTATTGCGGGTTCGTTTTGGAACGTAACCCCCGCGATAAACGAGGGTTCACTTAAGTCCATATACTAATGGAAAAGTGACAAACTGTTGTCATTCACTGCTACAAACAAGTTTCCAGAGAATAATTACATTTGTCTGATCCCGTCTGCTGGTGACAGTGGAGAGTACACCACGCAAAAAGAAACACACAATTATACTAGAGAGCAGAACTTGTAAGGAGAGAAGTCAGTGTCGACATTGGCTCTACAAAATTTCATACTAAAATAAACTTTTTGTGGCATTGAATCTAATTCATCATGTTCTTCTGGGATGTTGTTTTTAAAAAAAATTCCACAGCAAAACCAATTTTTTCCACTTCCACTACCGACATCTTCTTATCGCCATGGAGATGTTATTGCTTTTCCTGGAATGTTCAGCAGTGTGGCATTACATGCATTCATCTTGCATTCATTTAATGTTTCTGTTGCTTCAAAATACCTTAAAAACATCCATTGTCTCCATGGAGATAGACAAGTTGAATTCCATATTGTGGAGCATGACAGTGGAGACAGGCAGGTCAAAGATCTCCTACAAGACAAATTGAAAGTACATGAAAGTTCTGAAATATAGTTAAAATATAATCAAACCTTGGCCTTTGCTCTTGCAGTTGTTGAAGAGTGCATACTTCCCAACTTATTTACCATCCCAGGGGGAGATAACGCATAAAAAAGTGGGAGATTGCCCCCTAAGCGGGAGATTTCAAATGTTGTCAGAATTAACTGAAAATAACACTAATAATACATGACTGTAGGACGCATATTCGTCCCACGTTACGCTCCATAGTGTGTTTCTATATAAAACAAAACCATGTAATGTAGAACCGATATTTATTTTCAACAGCCGCTTTATCCTTGTCGGCGCCGCTATCTTTGCCAACGCTCAAGTCGTTCACTATCATTGTGGGACGTGTAGATTTAATAATACATTCGACCTGCTTTTCATTCTGGGGGACGGAAACGCCCAGCAGCGTAATCACAAAAAAACATGGCGGCGCCCGTATGTTCCCCCCGCTCGCCTTCGCTACCAAAATAAAGGCTAACAGCGTAGAAAAGTTGATTTTTGATTTTTTTATTGAAATATCTTCAAATCGGGAGATTTCGTCTCCCGATCGGGTTGATCCCCCACAGAGTCTGTCAGTGGGCGTTCCTCGGATGCCAACTTCTGGTACGCCTCGAAGAGTCAACAACACTACTGTATAACAAATTATTTAAAGGAAATACAGTATGCAAAATCAACTATGATGCTATTTTAACCTTGTAAGTGTGTAACTGATTGATTCCTACATGTTTGAATAATTCTTTATTGTCCTTCAACTGAGGTGTGAGTGCTCAGAAAAGGCCTGTTTTCACCCACCCCCTATCCCCGCCCACATCCTTATACACCTGTTTCTATTACCAAGTTGTTTTAGATCAATATTACTGTTTTCAATAAATAAAATCCAAAGTACACGGTGGCAAAGGCGGTTAGCGCTCTTGCCTTCCAAGAAGGAGATCGTGGGTTCTCTGGCTCCTCCCACCGTCCAAAGACATGCATGTGTTAGGTAAAATGGGTGACTCTAAATTGGCCCTAGTGAATGAATGTGAGAGTGAACTGTCTGTAATGTCTATGTCTCTGTGTTGACCCTGCAACAAGTTGGCCACTGTCCAGGGTGTACCCCGCCTAAGGCCCGAAGTCACTGGGATAGGCTCCAGTCACCCGCGACCCCGAAAGGGACCAAGTGGTAAAATGGATGGATGGGTGGAAAATCCAAAGTACCAGGAAAAAAAGAATATATATATATATATATATATATAATAGTTGAATCACCCGTAAGCCTGTACAAGATGGCCGCCCTGTTCATGGAGGAGTCTGGGTGTTTGGGCGACTTTTCCGTGCTGTTGTTTTGGCCCCGGGGCTGAGTGTGTGGGTGCGCTGCACAAAGCTTACTTCTAAGGAACACGCTTTGTCACTAAATTCCCGTCCACTCTTGAGTTATTCTTGTTTCCTCGGCTCGGGAAACAGCAGGCCTGTAGTGGAGCTGTCACACTAACCATTATGGACAGCTACATTATGTCAGCTGCTACTATTAGTGTCTTGTCATTTCTTTTCACAACAAATATCATCATCGAGGCAGCGCCGCCCTTCAGGACAATGACAACATAAGTCTTTAGCTCTCACTTCAGAGGCGTTTTGGTGTTTGTCTTGGACACTGATGATTCATAAATACTGTCGGCTGGTGTCAGCGGATGGTGCTAAACATAAAAGACCTGGATACTGTGTTCCAATAGTATTTGCAAGTGTCTGGTGTGATTAGGTTGCATGTTGTTGCAACGTAAACAGTACAGACTTTTGTTAATAGACCCTTTAAAATGCTCCGACATCAGAGTGTTCAAAATTCAGGAACGCAGTCGACTGAGACAATGCGAAGTAGCTCATAACAGATTTTCAATGATTAACTGACATCAAATCTAAATGCTAATGCTCTTAAGTTTTGATAACAAAAAATAAACAAGCATTTTGAAACTCCAGGGTAGAAATGTCAGTTTGCTTCTTCATGAAAAAAAGATGGATGAAGTATAATTTATGGTAAAGTGTGTAATATTTTGGAAGATGACATGAAAAATGATTGTCATAAGTATTTGTCAAGTAAATATTGTGTCCTTCTCTTTTGAAACCATATAATGTTTTATCTCACTTTTGCCACCATTCCAGAATTTGAATATGATTCTTGTATCAACTTAAAATACTTAAAATTAATGTCTTTTTCCATGAACAGTCAACATTAACAGTCATATTTATTCCCCCAAAGTCTGGCTGAACTCTGCTTCAAACAACATGCTTTTACTGGCTTTAAATTCTCTCAATTAAAAAGACCCAAGCTGATCAATAGACATGTCCATCATCGTCCCTGTCCCCAAGAAGCCCCGGATCACTGGACTTAATGACTAATGAGACCTGTGGCACTGACGGCTGTAGTCATGAAGTCATCTGAGCGCCTGGTCCTTCATCACCTCATGTCCTTCACCTCCCCCTTGCTGGACCACCTGCTGGACCCCCTGCTGGACGCCCTGCTGGACCCCCTGCTGGACCCCCTGCTGGACCCCCTGCTGGACCCCCTGCAGTTCACCTACAGAGCCAACAGGTCTGTGGACGACACCATCAACTTGGCTCTCCACTTCATCCTGCAGCATCTTGACTCCACGGGAACCTACACCAGGATCCTGTTTGTGGACTTCAGCTCTGCATCAACAACATCCTCCTGCTCTGCTCCAGGACAAGCTCTCTCTCTGGTGCAGTTCTACACGGCCATCATGGAGTCCATCCTCACCTCCCCCATCACCTCCTCCATCACCGTGTGGTACGCTGGAGCCACAGCCAGGGACAAACAGAGACTACAGCGCATTGTGCCCTCTGCTGAGAAGGCAATCGGCCGCAGACTTCCATCTCTGCAGGACCTGTACGTCTCCAGGACTCTGGGACGAGCAGGTCGGATCACAGCCGACCCTTCTCACCCTGGACATGGACATTCTAAAACACTTAACACCTGCCACTTTAACTATTATTCAACCAATTCTATTCACACACTGTTCTCTTTCTGCACTATTTCTGACCATATGTAAATGTTTGTGTTAATATCTGTGTACATACCGAGACAGGTTTATTTTTTAACGTATTTTATTAGTTAATTCTAATTTATTTATGGATGCCATATTTGACTATATAGACATTGCTACTTTTATTACTTTATCATCCATTGTTTTATGTTGCACCTTAACGGGAAACTGTGTTAAATGACAATAAACCTTTTCTGATTCTGATTCTGATCATGATTCAAATTCCATTATAGTTATCCAAATATAATTCCTCTACAGTCTTAGAGTAAAACATCTTGACTAAGGATTTTAACGTTTTGTTCCAATTTGAATTTGTATTTACAATTACCGACACATAATAACAATACATAAGACTTTAACTCATTCCCATTGTCTTATCATAAGATACAATACATACAAAAAATACAAAACGTTCCTCAAATGCACCAAATTATGAAATACATGTAAATGATGATGTTAAGTTATTAGGACATAAACGTCAAGATAAACAAAGCACTTTTTGTCGTAATAAAATGACATGATTTTGCCTCGAAAAACATGTTTAGGTCTTACATTAAATTGAGACCTTCATAATTCAACAGAAATTAATTGAATCCATGGATACATGTTTGTCTGCACATGGAACACCTTTGTGCAGTTCAAACAAAGACATATCACAGACATGAACAGAACGATGGCTGTCGCTCATCCCCCCCGTGTACAGTGTTACTACATGTAGTAACACTGTACATGTAGTAACACTGTACCGGTCATAATAATCAGAGTGGTCTAACGTCTCTTCAGAGGCATTTCTACACAGATGGTAAATGGCTCTGCCTGCGCGCTGCTGTCGTCAATAAATTAAGCAGCGCTAATCGTTAGGGCTGGTGAATGACCCGTAAATGTCAGCTCCATCAGTCAAACACCGTGTGAGAAAAGAACACCTGTACAAAGCAGGTAAATACTCTGTTATGCATCTATTTATTTGTCTTGTATGTAGAGTATAATGAATTAATACTTCATTTTGATTCAGTGAACATAAATAAGAGAGATTTAGTCCACGTGCACTACATTTATATCATAATGTAACTTTCTAGCCACTAAAAGGGAAGGCAAGTTTATTTGTAGAGCACATTTCATACACAAGGCAATTCAAAGCTTCACAGCAGGAAAAATGCATTCAAATCACAAAGAAATTACAGAAACAGAAATACAAAAAAATTAACTAAATTAAAAATTATCAATCCAAGTGATTGTCTAAATTAATAAAATCACAAACAAAAGAGAAGAGTGCAAATATAAAATACAAGCTTTTTTTTTCTTGCACTAAAAATGTAGAAACAAGCAAGAGTTTCTTTGGCTATAATAATATAATAATATTTCACAGTATGGCTTAACATGTATTTATCTCCATTTAGAATGTTCTGAAGTATGGTTTGCACTTTCTATTCCCATGACATCATAAACCAATGTAGTTTTAGTCATAATGTGGCTCAAACGTCAGTCTAAACAGTGTAATATATTTGCTCCTACTTGAAACGATAACATATAGACAACTAGAACATAATATACATTTCACCATTTCCGTTTTGCTTTACACTTTCCTTGAATGTACAAAGCTGAAGTCTACGCTGAGGATGATGTTCATGAAGTCACTCCTGTCCTGATGTTGTCATCTCATATCAGGATCAAGATGTTTGTCCAAATGTCAAGGTCGCTCGGGCCCTCAGTCCCTCACAGACATTTGGCCGATGGGCCCCTCACACTGCCTGTGTTTGTGCCTCTGATCAGAAGAGACAGCAGCAGAAAATAAAACATGTGTCAGTGGTAAACATTTTCCCTGCTGTACCGCGTCTTTGTCTGAAAAGGAATACATTATTGGCAGAGCATTCAAACATCCATATGGATCACAAACACAGAGGCGTCCAAATCAAAGCCTTATTATTCGTCCCGGTAGACATTTTGAAAATACCTCCTGTGTTTCAAGGTTGTCAGCGGCTTATTAAAGAATAATTCCCAGGGATAACAAGCATCCAGCAGCTTTTATTTTTGTCTTTAGAGCTTGATGTCTCCCATCAGAATGGCAGTGGCTTGATAAGACGCGGGGTATGTCAATAGTGATTAAGTCCAGCCCGTGGGAGGCCGCCTGTGCCAGCGTCAGTGCAGAGCAAGCACATGGATCTGAGCGCGAGAGGAAATGCCCTGATGGTGTTGTTACACTAGAGGAGTCCAAATGCATCTGACAAGTGCAGCGCCGACACACTCCCACTCACACACTCGCCTTCACACGCTGCACGTTGGGCTTTTGTGCATTTCGGCGACATCACATCGAAATACACATTGGAACATTTTGTCAAAGTCACTGCTCTGCTGCTTGGTTTACGTTCAGAGGGCTGTGTTTTTGAGGAACTAAATGGCACTGATAAAAGAGGAGGACAACTTACTGATGAGCCCAGAGAGATGACAGAAGATATGTGATGACGAGGTCGGACAGTGGCTTTAGAGCAGATACAATGTCCAATATTATGTGTATTTTAACAGTTATAGGCGTTGATCTATGTTGGTGTGAGCAAAATTCTGACCTTCAATCGGGTAATTCAATGTAGATTTAAATGATAGACAGCCTGTCCCGCCAAAGAACATTATGTATTTTACAACTTATGGCATTTTTCAACCTTTACCTACAATAACACAGATGTTTTACTTTATATCGTTGATTTAATATTGAAGGATTTATATCTTGGGAACTCATAAAGCACAAGGTCCTCATAAAGTGACGTTTACAGACTTCAGTCCCATCATTGCTGCAGAAATGATCAAACAGTTTGTCATTACGGTGTTGTTCCTGTGGAGAAATGTGTCCCGTGTATCTGCCCCATGCTTCAACCCGCTGCCACTCCACCGCCTTTTGAATGATGTTTTTTGCAGACGTTCAAAGGCAACAAACCCTTCCATCATTTGTTACGTAGAAAGCATTCATTATGAACTCAACACAATCATATCAGCCCTCGTCAAACATCAATAAGCACTGTTGTTTATCGTGTGCCTTACACTTTGAAATAGGAATCGTGCGATCGAGTGCAGAGGGAGGGGCCATAAAAATAAGACAAGAAGAAAATCAGATAATCCAATAATTAGATCTGATTTTTGTGCTTGTTTACATGCTCAAAAGAAATCTAACGGCTAATGGCACGTGGCAGTTAATCAATAGATTTCTGGAGTAACTGCTGTAATTGCTACGGCAAGAAAATCTACCAAGTCATGCAGCTGGTGTATCACGTTGACCCTTTATAAAAACATAATATATCTTTGAGTAGCGGCGTATTTACCTGGCACGTTTCGACGGTAGGACTTCTGTCTTCGTCAGAGGTGTGGTCTGATCGGTGGGGCGTGTCTCTCATCAGCTGTTGGTCAGTTTTACAGATGTGTCAGAGCTATCAGACTGTCCAGGCCGTCCTCCCCCCGCGAGGTGGTCTCTGGAGAAGTGAGTCCCAGGTGTGAGTCAACGTGAATGCTCCCTTGTCTCTGTCGATCAACCGGCGATTTGTTTGTTCTTTTAACAAGGGGAGGATGGGAGGTGGGCGGGGTCTGGGGTGGAGGGTTTGGAACTTACGATTTTCTTAATAAAAGAGTAGTAATTTCATGGATTCTGGTCATTCTGCATGTTCTACTGGGTCAGACATGTAGTGCACTAGTCCGTCCATCCTCGTCACAAACATGCAGCTTTAATCAGACATTATAATTATCTACTTCTCTACAAGACTCAAATGGGGCCATTGTTTATCCTAAGAACACCTGAAAAGAAGAAATCCTGTGTCAGGGTTGATCAGCGGCGCCTCAGCCTCTGTGGACACTGGACACTGAGTGGACGGAAGCACCAAAGCCTCATGTTTTATGTTGCTTCTAAAAGAATTCAACAGAAGTGTGGAGAGAAATACGCTGCAGCAGAGACATGGTCGTTCATCAGCTGTTTGTGCTCGTAACTCTGTGAATAAGTGGCGGATTGACATTAAACAATGTTCATAGGGACTTGGCAATGTCCCAGCGTCCAGTGTCCTTAGACCCTCCTTCTCGACCAGGAAAAACTACAAAAGCTCTTTGGGAAAAAGTAGAAACCTGGAGGAGTTCCACAGTGAAGGAGAGATCTGCCTCACTCACACAGGCAGGAAAAAAAGACTGACTGAATGCTTATGGGATGTAGAACTTCTTTCTGGATTCCAAACTGTTTAATTGCTGTTGATTTTGTGCTTTATGCTGTTAATGATCCAGCGGTGGT
Source organism: Eucyclogobius newberryi (assembly GCF_026437365.1). Classification (NCBI taxonomy): domain Eukaryota; kingdom Metazoa; phylum Chordata; class Actinopteri; order Gobiiformes; family Gobiidae; genus Eucyclogobius; species Eucyclogobius newberryi. The sequence goes on from NW_027316167.1 coordinate 6,687,490, forward strand.
CACTCAGTGGTCTCTGAATTCTTCCACTGATCAGACTCTGCAGTTTTGGACTTGTTGTAGCCTATCGACACTTATTTAATGCTGACAAACACTTTTTTTCGTTCCTTTTAGTTGTAATACAGTCTGAATATCACAGACAGTAATCCCAACGACGACAAACGCACGCCGCCGCCCACACACACGCACGAGGGGGCGGGACATGCAGCAGATAAACCAATGAGAGCGGCACATGAAGCTGATCTGTGGCGATTCACAGCACTTGCATCGGAGAGGCATGAATTGATACTAAGAAGAGATTTACAAATATAATTAATAATGTAGGATTGAAGATTAGACAGTACAGTCAAATAAAGTATGTTGGATAAATTTTTTGTAGTTTTTTCCTTAATGTAATGGTCACTCAAAGATATTGTGCCGTCTCTGCATGGGTCCAGAGCAGAACGACTCAATGGAGTGTCCGTTCTGGCACGTCGGCCGTCGACTCCTCCGTCTTTATCCGTCCGCGGTCTCACGCTCGTCTCATTTCGAGTCTTTCTAAAAGCTCTGGTGAATCTTGGCTGCAGTAAGAGATTCACCTATTAGCCCCTCGTCGGAAGAAAAAGATCCAATTAACCATACTCTTAAAACTTTCAAATTACAATTCAGATGAATAGATTCTTCATTTTCAGGCTGACTGCCTCTGTAGCCGTGCCATTATCATCACTTAAGGGGCTCACTCAATAACACAAATAGAGCCGCTTTTCCCCCAGTACGTGGGAACGGAGCGCGAGCTGGACGCGACATACGGCATACAACATATATATATCAGACGTGCAGGGCTTCAAACTGAACACGTGGAATATCAAACTGTTGTTGTTTTATTTGTAGTTTATTAAGAAGAAGAAGAAGAAGAAGAAATCCTTCAGCCAATGAAATTATGTGTTCAAAGGCAATTTTTGTATTAGCCAAGTCCTAAGATAAGTCCCCTTGTACTTTAACATGTTTGTTTATGCATGTTTAGGTTGCCTCATTGAATGCTACAATGTTTGTCACACAGTTTGAGTGATTCATGCGTGTTCAGAGTTCCCACTTTACATCAAATGATTTTTCAGGATGTTTTAGATTTATATAATGGCATCTACAATGACCTCTCTCCCACTCACAAGATATGAGCCTATGGTTGGACACAAATGAATATTATGTTATATTTACTCTATACTGTATATATTTCCCTGTAGTTGTTCTGCAGTGTGATACTTTCAACACTGGCAAATACTTTTGAAGGTACTTTTGAGTCAGCAGTGAGAAGTAATAATACAATCGTGTTGTGTTTAAAGCCCTGGATGAAACATGCTGAAATGCTGGATATTTTGTACAAAACATTTGATTCTTTTAATTTCTTGTATTTTGGTAGATTTCAGATGAGGTTTTTGATACATTCTGGTTTGTAATACAATAATTATGGGCACAATTCATGTTGAATAAACTTTACAAATCAGACTTTGGCTGAGACGACATAGATGGCAATTCTATATCATTTTCTATGTCTGTAAAATAAGAAAGTTATTTTCCAGGGCAGTAATACTGTGCTGTTTGCGTTCAAGCGTGCTCAGAAAATCCCCTCAGGGTTCTTTACTCAAACACTTTGTGCTCAACAACGCCGTAAAGCCATTTTCTAAAATTCAGAACACAGTCAATTAGAATCTGACCTTTGTTATTTCAACCAGGAAAGTGCCTCTGAGATGTAGCATGTCTGCGGGCCCCAGAGGGGACTCTGAAGAGATCGGTCTCTGTTGTTGAGATCAATATTCCGTTTGACAACGACCAAAATGAAAAATCTACTTCCATGTGATATTAATCCCTAAACATCAGAATTAGCATAAGGATTCTATAGCCTCATACTGGCATTGTATTAAGTATCATCACTATTGGTACTGAGACCTGTGGTTTACAGCTCTTTCTGCTTCTATTGGGCACTCAAACTGCACAGCGAGGACCCTGAGGACACAATGGTCGCTCGTATGAAAAATGCATAAGTAAATACATACGCTGAAAAGGTTGTCCCTGGTCCAAGCTCCCAGTGGGGAACAAAAAGAGCAAAAACCCTGTGTCCCACTTTGGGACACAGATAAGGCCATCACAGCTGACCACTCTCACTCTCTCAAGCAGGACACAATTCAGTACATCTGTCCTCATTTATTCATACATCTTAAAACAAGGACAACAACAAGTCTTCATTATTTATTGGACTGCAATGTTGAAACTGTTCTGCTTTTAGCGCGTGCCTGGAACATTAGACCAAACAGAACATTCACTCTGTTTGGTTCTATACCTGTTGTGAAACCTCGCCTCAACTGTCTCTTTTGCATTTGGACCATGATTGTGATCATTGTGCATTTTAGCATCAAGGTAAAACACTGCTTTCTGTGGACACTGACATAGGTTTATAGTAAGGTAGATTTTGTACCAAAATGACCTTTTCTGGTCATGTCAGAGCAGATCATATCATCGTTTCTGAAAGAGTTGGTTTGATTCCAGCTGCTCTTAGCACCAAAGGATAAACTTTTAACACCAGTGGTTGAAGTGCTCAATTTTGTTGCTATGTAAAAGCATGAAAATAAAATATGAATAATGAACTGAAAACAGCAGAGAAGAATTCAGGAGCTAAATCTTTGACATCACAAATCTAAAACATTTAAATTTGTGAGGCTCCGAGAAGGAGCTGTGTAGATGACCTCATATACAGAAATAAAGAAACAAGCAAAATACAACTCCCATGTATGTTTTTAATGACGGAACAATGTTTAATCATGGTTAAAATCTCAAAAAGGTAACATTTGCATAATATGTATTCTTTAACATTTGAATAAAATACGAGACATTTTCACAACTGGTGAATAAGTAACTGACAACATAAAACGTGTAAAACTTTGCTCAAACATGCATTAAAAGTCATGCATAAATATTATTTCAGTTTGATTTAATATTGTGATATTTCGTAGATCTCAAATGGCACTATTTTCTGTCTTTCTTTGGGTGGAATGGTACTGTGATTGTGGGGAGAGGGGGAGGACAACTATATTGGCGAGTTGTTGTCTGCAATTTGTCTTTCACGGCGGCGCAGACCAATCAGAGCGCGAGCAGGGGCGGCCGGCGTGTCTGTGGCTGTACATATTGCTTTTGACTCAGTAGGATATTACACTGAGGAGAAAAAGAACAGTGCAAGTATACTAAAATTGGAACAAAATGGAACGCGGTAATAAATCAATGGCTCTCGTTGGCGGAAAGGAAACGCGTGACGGTCAAATTGTGGCGAAGGCGTCGGAGACGGACGGCGGCTGCAGCGGAGACGCGAGGACGATCGTGAGGAGACAGAGCGGAGAAAGTTGTGTTTTTGAGCTGAAATTGTAAAGATGTATTTGAAATGTTTTGAGGTACGGAGTAGAAAGTAAAGACAAAGACTCAAGACAAAGTTAAAACGTTGTAAATAAGTTAAAACCAACAGTCACAATATGGCAAATATAAGGTTGACTGTAGCTGTAGAGAAAAATGATGAAATAGGGAGATGTCTTTTAGTTTTCTGTAATAAAAAGGAATAAACCAAAACATAAAAAAAGTCTCGGTTTGTATCGGTTTCCATCTTTTTTTATTTAACTATTTTTCTTATTTTAATTGTTACAAATAGAAACTAATAGAACAAACAGTCTCTTCTGTCTGTTTGAGAGGGTGAAAGAAAGGATTTTTTTTTTTCAAACTGAACAACGCACCCCAAAGAATAAACCAGAAACTAAAATATCAGATCAAGTTTTTTACTATTATTGTTATTTTTCAGTCCTTGACAGTCGTTTCCAGCTCTGCTTTTCTGCTGCAGCTAAAAGTCCATTCCACAGGTTTAGTTTTCATTGTTTTGAGATTTTGTCCTAATGTTCTTTCAATTTGTCTTCAATTTCAGATATTTGCAATCCAAAAAATGCAACTTGTCTTCAGCACGAGACACTAACAGTAACTTAGAATGACCTACAAAAGCCAAACTAAGAAGTGGAAAGATCTGTCCATATTATGTGTGAGGATTCTGCTTTGACTCTGAACACTGTCAGTCTGTTTGCATGGAATTGTTTTTTTGCATTCTTGATTTGTGTTTTTGCCATGTGTTGTGTTGCTTGGTGATTTGTTGCTGTTGCTCTCCCTTCGGGCCCCGCAGTGGGGAACATAATTACCCTGAATATATGAATTGCATTTCGCTTGTATAAACAGAGTCAGAATTATGAAATTGGAGCGCGACATGAGACTTGCCCAGAAGTGTATGGCTTAAGAGCTCTGCCACAAACAGAGAGTTGCAAAACTGGAAACTAATGGTGTGACATGAGAGTTTGGTTTCAATGTGAGGGTCAAAGCACAAGACACACATTATATTTATGATCAAAGTCATGATAACAGGGGACGAACTCAAATGATCATATTTTATATTTGTAGTCATTCTAAATCCCTGCACATAAAGGTCATTTGTAGAGAAGACCTGTGCGGACATTTGACTTGTGTCCCTGACAGTGTTGGTCAGATTATTTGTAAAACTACTCTCATTACTGGTAAATCCCTCTAAAAGTAATCAATCAAATGACCATTTTCAAAAGTGATTCAATTACTCGATTATTCGAGTACTATACAGGAAATATTCGTAATCATTCATGTTGTGCTATTAAACCTTAAATAAACAGCAGCAGAGACGTGGATATCTTATCTCATAAACTTACATTTGTTTAATGAATCAGCATCTGTCACGATGTCCTCAGAATTAGACCCTTAAGCTACCTACAGACCGCCGCGGCCTAATCGCGCCCGACGCAGAATTTGAGCGCGTGTACATTTGAAAGGTTTACGCACCGGACGCGCGCTATCGACGCCCCGGCCACTGTACACAGGCGCCTATGGCGCGCTCGAGCTCTCTGCGCACATGCGCAGTAGAGGTGTTGTTGCATGAGCAGTGGAGTTGATGACGGTGTGGCCTTTCATTGTGTAAAATGGCGGATATTGAGAGCGTTGTTTTCACGTATTTGGTTTTCAAAACTCTCACACGGAGGCGCCGGTCTCTGTATTCCACCGTGAACACATCGTACAGCTCTTTTCTCCCACAAACAGCCACAATCAATACACAATTCGTCTGCCATTGTTGACGAGCAAGGAAAAAGTGGCGCTTCTTTGGGAATTCCACAAGGAATACCGGAAATGCGAGGGGCAATACGTACACACGTACGTCACTGGAGCGTCAGCTCTGATTGGCTGCTGCGGCGGCTGCTACGCTTCAGCGGCAGAGACCTCAACATCTCTGAACGCGTCTCGTAAGCCGCTTTGGTCGCCTCGGCCGGCTCATACGCGCGCTCAAAGCGTCGAGAGTGTAAAAAAACGCACCAATCGCGCCGCAAAAACGAAGAAATCGCGCTGCGGATAACGCGCTCGACGCGCGTTTACCATAGACTTTGAATGTAAACTGGATGCTTCGGCCGCGGCGGTGTGGAAGCCCCATTGGAACCTTTTTTTTTAATGGATTACATATACTGTATTTTTTGCTGGGAAAAAGTGATTAAAACTTACTGAGCCAGTAATTATCATTGAATTATTTATTTTTTAACTGTAACCCAACCATAATAAGATTACAGTACAATAATCCCTCACTGTGTAACTAGATCGACACTGGTTACTGAGTCCCTCACACTTTCCTCACATCGTCTGTCCCAGTCCCAGTCCCAGTGTGTGACAGGGACAGAAGGATTTGACTGTAGGACGTGACAGCATTTTCATTAGAACAGACATTAAACCTATACTTACACAGTTGTATGTCTCATTCTGTATTTTATTGTCTCGTTATGTATATGAAAAACACTGAACCTTGTGGAACAGTTTCAGTCACACACCTTTCTTTTGATTATTATTGGTTCTATTTATCTCGTTTTGTTCGTTCAGAATCATTATTGGTTATTACATCATTTGGTTTTGAATTGATTCCTCTTAAATTAACTTCATTAAATCCCATTTTCATCTTTAATGTTGGCTTTTCTTACATACAGCAGCTGGCATGTTGTTTGAAAGCCGTAGAAACATTACGTGAGATGTTCAGAACAGCCGTCGTTTTATGTCTTTGTTATATTGCACTGGTTTGTTTTAATGGCAGTTTACATGACGTGAATGCTAGGACAGTATTCTTTGAAGGGACACGCCAGTCTTGTTCATCCCTTCAGCCGTACGTAGTGATCTTTATACACTAGAAACATTGCCCTCTGCCCCTTAACAAACTCATCCTTTACTGAAATAAATGACTATTCTTACTACATTATAAGCCTCATTGACTGGTATTCATCCATAGTGATTTATTATGGGAAATTGTTTAATGCTTCTGATGTCACATATCATTCAGGAGCACATCAAAGGTTCCAAACGAGCTTAATTTAAACCGTCTCATGTTGGCTCGCTGTAAATACAGAAAACCATCTTAACGCCCACAGTGGAACAATCTGCACAATACAGAAGCAGAAAATGATGAACGTCAAAAGTGCTAGGCTACAGAAAGGTCTGTTAGTCATAGAGGACTATAATATTGATATTTCACACAATTCCACTCACTTTGCAAATGTTTGAACGATTTTGTAGCAGTAGAAAAGCAGATAGTACATGAATATATTAAAACTGGGAGATGCCTTCAAAACTGAGGACTTTTCAATTCATTATGAAAAATTCCACTTCTCCAAATGTTTGAGCTAAGCCTGGCCTCAAGCCCTCTGCACCGGGATAAGCTGCTAGTTTCCATGGCAATTAAGTTGGAGTTTTTTTATGAAGTGAACATTTCAAAATCTGAGTTACGGTGGGCGACAGTTAAAAGAGGGGCGTCTAGCAAAGTAGAATTATCTATAATATTACGTACATGACGATACGTTTGTTGTACGTTGCTCGGGAGCAGGACCACACCCCTTTCACACCCCTTTCACGCCCCTTTCACGCCCCTTTCACGCCCCTTCCTCTGGCTACACTATTTATGCATCCAAGTCACACACACCGGTGTTCATGATTTCCGTGCCCCTCCCTCCCTCTTTTAATCATTCTAATTAGGCCCGAGCCCCAGCAGGGCGGAGGGCCTATTGCTCCCGCAACGCTGCCTTCGGCAGCGTTGCAACTGTCTGACCAAACATGCGGGCGCAGCCCGCATGTTTGGTACCCCGTCGCCCCTGGCAAGTACAGTGAACTAGCCCATGCCGAAGGCATGGATCATGCATACTTACTCCTGCTATGACAGAAATAGTCAACAATTAGTGAATGGGCGTAGCCCATTCACTAATTGTTGACAACAGCAGCGCGAAGCGCTGCATTCCTCCAAAAACCCTCCTGGCATCGTCCCGTACGCGAGAATCCATGCCGCAGGCATGGGCCATGCTTGTATCTGCTCAAATTAATGGAAGTCTATGGGGAGTGGGCGGGGCATCCCGACGGAATAGGGAGTGACAAGCGCGTAAGCGCTCGTAATGATGATTCCACCCCATGGCGGCATCGGGAAGGCTTAGAGCTTTCAAACGATGTATAATTTGTTGTTATAGTGGAAACGGCTATATTGTTTTTGCTAAAAATATTATTATTTTTATTAGGCCCGAGCCCCAGCAGGGCGGAGGGCCTATTGCTCCCGCAACGCTGCCGAAGGCAGCGTTGCAACTGTCTTACCAAACATGCGGGCGCAGCCCGCATGTTTGGTGCCCCGTCGCCCCTGGCAAGTACAGTGAACTAGCCCATGCCGAAGGCATGGATCATGCATACTTACTCCTGCTATGACAGAAATAGTCAACAATTAGTGAATGGGCGTAGCCCATTCACTAATTGTTGACAACAGCAGCGCGAAGCGCTGCATTCCTCCAAAAACCCTCCTGGCATCGTCCCGTACGCGAGAATCCATGCCGCAGGCATGGGCCATGCTTGTATCTGCTCAAATCAATGGAAGTCTATGGGGAGTGGGCGGGGCATCTCGACGGAATAGGGACTGACGAGCGCGTAAGCGCTCGTAATGATGATTCCACCCCATGGCGGCTTCGGGAAGGCTTAGAGCTTTCAAACGATGTATAATTTGTTGTTATAGTGGAAACGGCTATATTGTTTTTGCTAAAAATATTATTATTTTTATTAGGCCCGAGCCCCAGCAGGGCGGAGGGCCTATTGCTCCCGCAACGCTGCCGAAGGCAGCGTTGCAACTGTCTTACCAAACATGCGGGCGCAGCCCGCATGTTTGGTGCCCCGTCGCCCCTGGCAAGTACAGTGAACTAGCCCATGCCGAAGGCATGGATCATGCATACTTACTCCTGCTATGACAGAAATAGTCAACAATTAGTGAATGGGCGTAGCCCATTCACTAATTGTTGACAACAGCAGCGCGAAGCGCTGCATTCCTCCAAAAACCCTCCTGGCATCGTCCCGTACGCGAGAATCCATGCCGCAGGCATGGGCCATGCTTGTATCTGCTCAAATCAATGGAAGTCTATGGGGAGTGGGCGGGGCATCTCGACGGAATAGGGACTGACGAGCGCGTAAGCGCTCGTAATGATGATCCCACCCCATGGCGGCTTCGGGAAGGCTTAGAGCTTTCAAACGATGTATAATTTGTTGTTATAGTGAAAACGGCTATATTGTTTTTGCTAAAAATATTATTATTATTATTATTATTATTATTTTTCTTGTTCTTCTTCAGCGCTTTGAACTCTAATTTGACCCCCTGAACATGCTCAAAAACTCACCAAACTTTGCCCAAAATTCAAAATCGGCGAAAAATTTTGTTTTTTCTGGGCCATTTTTTTTTTCGTTAAAAAATGGCGCGACAGCGCCACCGACAAAAGTCAAAATACATTGCGCCTATGGGAGACGCCCCGAGGTCAACTTTGTCGTAAAGCTACGAAATTCGGGACACGCATTCCTCTCGTGAGGACAAAAAAAAAAAATCATTGTGGCCACGCCCCCAGACTTACCCTATGGCTGCCATCTTCCTTTGAAAATGAAAACACGCTGTGTTAGCCATTTTGTTCACGTCAAACTTTGACGAACTCCTCCTAGGGCGTTTTGCCCACCGACTTCAAAATCGGCGTACGTCCTCTGGACAAGTGGGGCATCTAAAGTTATTCAATTTTTTGAGATACCTTTTACGGTCTGTGTGCGGCGCAGCCGCAAAGTTGGACAACTTATTTTGGAATATTGCAGATCTAAAAATTGCTCCCATTTGATCAAAAAGAGTCCGATTAGGACCAAATTTGAATCAGTTCTTAAACTTTCTAGTTTGGACCAGTTTATGATGACAAAATTGAAATGGGCGCGATAGCGCCCCCTACAGAGTGACCTTTAAATTAACATTGAAGGTCAAAAATTAGTTTTACCAAAATTGTCTAAACTTTACCCAAAATTCTATTTTGCCGTCCCGATCACAAAAGCCAATCACAAAAATGCCTTATTTTTTACGGCGTAGTCGTAGCGATGACAGAAACCTTCCATGTTATCCCTATGGGAAAACCACCAAATCTCTCAAATTACCACATTTTTATGTTTTACACTTTAACGAAGTCCTCCTAGTGCGTTTTGCCCACCAACCTCAAAATCGGTGTACGTCCTCTAGACAAGTAGTGCATCTAAAGTTATCCAAATTTTAAGGATAACTTTTACGGTCTCTGTGCGACGGAGCCGCAAACGTTTCCCAGAATTCTGACTATTTGGCCTTCAGAGTGGCCTATAAACAATAGAGTTTTTCCAAATGACATGATATTTTGAACAAAATTCTAATTTGCCATCCTGATCATAAAAGTATGAGAGCCAAAGTCATATTTTGTACGGCGTAACCGTAGCGATGACAGAAACATCCCATGTTATCCTTATGGGAAAATCGTAGAATCGCTCAAATCACCACATTTTTACGCTTCACACTTTAACAAACTCCTCCTAGGGCGATTGTCCGATCAAGCTCATATTTGGGGAAAATCATCTACACAAACGGGGCATCAAAAGTTATCCATATTTTTATTCCAAGTGCTACGGTCTCTGTGCGGCGGCGCAGCAAATTTGACTGACACTTGTGTTCATTTGCACTGGATTGGCCATGTCCAATGTGTCGCCGTCTGTCAAGTTATTTTTTTATTCAACACACAATAAGGGCCCCATCTTTATCAAGTCGAAAGCGCAGAGTCGGAAGGCCGGCGGCCCGCGAGGGCCGTTGGATGCCGCTTGCGGCTTTAATTTTTCTTGTTCTTCTGCTTTTTGAGCTCTAATTTGACCCCCTGAACATGCTCAAAAACTCACCAAACTTTGCCCAAAATTCAGAATCGGCGAAAAATTGGATTTTTTCTGGGCCATTTTTTTTTTCGTTAAAAAATGGCGCGACAGCGCCACCGACAAAAGTCAAAATACATTGCGCCTATGGGAGACGCCCCGAAGTCAACTTTGGCGTAAAGCTACGAAATTCGGGACACGCATTCCTCTCGTGAGGATAAACAAAAAAAATCATTGTGGCCACGCCCCCAAACTTACCCTATGGCCGCCATCTTCCTTTGAAAATGAAAACAAGCTGAGTTAGCCATTTTGTTTACGTCAAACTTTGACGAACTCCTCCTAGGGCGTTTTGCCCACCGACTTCAAAATCGGCGTACGTCCTCTGGACAAGTGGGGCATCTAAAGTTATTCAATTTTTTGAGATACCTTTTACGGTCTGTGTGCGGCGCAGCCGCAAAGTTGGACAACTTATTTTGGAATATTGCAGGTCTAAAAATTGCTCCCATTTGATCAAAACCAGTCCGATTAGGACCAAATTTGAATCAGTTGTTAAACTTTCTAGTTTGGACCAGTTTAGGCTGACAAAATTGAAATGGCAGTGATAGCGCCCCCTACAGAGTGACCTTTAAATTAACATTGAAGGTCAAAAATTAGTTTTACCAAAATTGTCTAAACTTTACCCAAAATTCTATTTTGCCGTCCCGATCACAAAAGCCAATCACAAAAATGCCTAAATTTTTACGCCGTAGTCGTAGCGATGACAGAAACCTCCCATGTTATCCCTATAGGAAAACCACAAAATCTCTCAAATTACCACATTTTTATGTTTTACACTTTAACGAAGTCCTCCTAGTGCGTTTTGCCCACCAACCTCAAAATCGGTGTACGTCCTCTAGACAAGTGGTGTATCTAAAGTTATCCAAATTTTAAGGATAACTTTTACGGTCTTTGTGCGACGGAGCCGCAAACGTTTCCCAGAATTCTGACTATTTGGCCTTCAGAGTGGCCTATAAACAATAGAGTTTTTCCAAATGACATGATATTTTGAACAAAATTCTAATTTGCCATCCTGATCATAAAAGTATGAGAGCCAAAGTCATATTTTGTACGGCGTAACCGTAGCGTTGACAGAAACATCCCATGTTATCCTTATGGGAAAATCGTAGAATCGCTCAAATCACCACATTTTTACGCTTCACACTTTAACAAACTCCTCCTAGGCCGATTGTCCGATCAAGCTCATATTTGGGGAAAATCATCTACACAAACGGGGCATCAAAAGTTATCCATATTTTGATTTTAAGTGGTACGGTCTCTGTGCCGTGGAGCTGCAAATATACTGTCACAAATGGGAAAAACGCCAAATCCTTGAAATGTTTACATTTACGCTTCACACTTTAACAAACTCCTCCGTGGGCAATAGCTCGATCAAGCTTTACTTTGGGAAAAATCATCTACACAAGCGCGGCATCAAAAGTTATCCATATTTTTATTCCAAGTGCTACGGTCTCTGTGCGGCGGCGCAGCAAATTTGACTGACACTTGTGTTCATTTGCACTGGATTGGCCATGTCCAATGTGTCGCCGTCTGTCAAGTTCTTTTTTTATTCAACACACAATAAGGGCGCCATCTTTATCAAGTCGAAAGCGCAGAGTCGGAAGGCCGGCGGCCCGCGAGGGCCGTTGGATGCCGCTTGCGGCTTTAATTTTTCTTGTTCTTCATCGCTTTGAACTCTAATTTGACCCCCTGAACATGCTCAAAAACTCACCAAACTTTGCCCAAAATTCAGAATCGGCGAAAAATTTAGTTTTTTCTGGGCCATTTTTTTTTGCATTAAAAAATGGCGCGACAGCGCCACCGACAAAAGTCAAAATACATTGCGCCTATGGAAGACGCCCCGAGGTCAACTTTGTCGTAGAGCTACGAAATTCGGGACACGCATTCCTCTTGTGAGGACAAAAAAAATATATTATTGTGGCCACGCCCCCAGACTTACCCTATGGCCGCCATCTTCCTTTGAAAATGAAAACACGCTGTGTTAGCCATTTTGTTCACGTCAAACTTTGACGAACTCCTCCTAGGGCGTTTTGCCCACCGACTTCAAAATCGGCGTACGTCCTCTGGACAAGTGGGGCATCTAAAGTTATTCAATTTTTTGAGATACCTCTTACGGTCTGTGTGCGGCGCAGCCGCAAAGTTGGACAACTTATTTTGGAATATTGCAGGTCTAAAAATTGCTCCCATTTGATCAAAACCAGTCCGATTAGGACCAAATTTGAATCATTTGTTAAACTTTCTAGTTTGGACCAGTTTAGGCTGACAACATTGAAATGGCAGTGATAGCGCCCCCTACAGAGTGACCTTTAAATTAACATTGAAGGTCAAAAATTAGTTTTACCAAAATTGTCTAAACTTTACCCAAAATTCTATTTTGCCGTCCCGATCACAAAAGCCAATCACAAAAATGCCTAAATTTTTACGCCGTAGTCGTAGCGATGACATAAACCTCCCATGTTATCCCTATGGGAAAACCACAAAATCTCTCAAATTACCACATTTTTATGTTTTACACTTTAACGAAGTCCTCCTAGTGCGTTTTGCCCACCAACCTCAAAATCGGTGTACGTCCTCTAGACATGTGGGGCATCTAAAGTTATCCAAATTTTAAGGATAACTTTTACGGTCTTTGTGCGACGGAGCCGCAAACGTTTCCCAGAATTCTGACTATTTGGCCTTCAGAGTGGCCTATAAACAATAGAGTTTTTCCAAATGACATGATATTTTGAACAAAATTCTAATTTGCCATCCTGATCATAAAAGTATGAGAGCCAAAGTCATATTTTGTACGGCGTAACCGTAGCGATGACAGAAACATCCCATGTTATCCTTATGGGAAAATCGCAGAATCGCTCAAATCACCACATTTTTACGCTTCACACTTTAACAAACTCCTCCTAGGGCGATTGCCCGATCAAGCTCATATTTGGGGAAAATCATCTACACAAACGGGGCATCAAAAGTTATCCATATTTGGATTCTAAGTGCTACGGTCTCTGTGCCGTGGAGCTGCAAATATACTGTCACAAATGGGAAAAACGCCAAATCCTTGAAATGTTCACATTTACGCTTCACACTTTAACAAACTCCTCCGTGGGCAATAGCTCGATCAAGCTTTACTTTGGGAAAAATCATCTGCACAAGCGGGGCATCAAAAGTTATCCATATTTTTATTCCAAGTGCTACGGCAAATTTGACTGACACTTGTGTTCATTTGCACTGGATTGGCCATGTCCAATGTGTCGCCGTCTGTCAAGTTCTTTTTTTATTCAACACACAATAAGGGCGCCATCTTTATCAAGTCAAAAGCGCAGAGTCGGAAGGCCGGCGGCCCGCGAGGGCCGTTGGATGCCGCTTGCGGCTTTAATTTTTCTTGTTCTTCTGCTTTTTGATCTCTAATTTGACCCCCTGAACATGCTCAAAAACTCACCAAACTTTGCCCAAAATTCAGAATCGGCGAAAAATTTGATTTTTTCTGGGCCATTTTTTTTTTCGTAAAAAAATGGCGCGACAGCGCCACCGACAAAAGTCAAAATACATTGCGCCTATGGGAGACGCCCCGAGGTCAACTTTGGCGTAAAGCTACGAAATTCGGGACACGCATTCCTCTCGTGAGGACGAACAAAAAAAATCATTGTGGCCACGCCCCCAGACTTACCCTATGGCCGCCATCTTCCTTTGAAAATGAAAATACGCTGTGTTAGTCATTTTGTTCACGTCAAACTTTGACGAACTCCTCCTAGGGCGTTTTGCCCACCGACTTCAAAATCGGCGTACGTCCTCTGGACAAGTGGGGCATCTAAAGTTATTCAATTTTTTGAGATACCTTTAACGGTCTGTGTGCGGCGCAGCCGCAAAGTTGGACAACTTATTTTGGAATATTGCAGATCTAAAAATTGCTCCCATTTGATCAAAACCAGTCCGATTAGGACCAAATTTGAATCAGTTGTTAAACTTTCTAGTTTGGACCAGTTTAGGCTGACAAAATTGAAATGGCCGCGATAGCGCCCCCTACAGAGTGACCTTTAAATTAACATTGAAGGTCAAAAATTAGTTTTACCAAAATTGTCTAAACTTTACCCAAAATTCTATTTTGCCGTCCCGATCACAAAAGCCAATCACAAAAATGCCTAAATTTTTACGGCGTAGTCGTAGCGATGACAGAAACCTCCCATGTTATCCCTATGGGAAAACCGCAAAATCTCTCAAATTACCACATTTTTATGTTTTACACTTCAACGAACTCCTCCTAGTGCGTTTTGCCCACCAACCTCAAAATCGGTGTACGTCCTCTAGACAAGTGGTGCATCTAAAGTTATCCAAATTTTAAGGATAACTTTTACGGTCTCTGTGCGACGGAGCCGCAAACGTTTCCCAGAATTCTGACTATTTGGCCTTCAGAGTGGCCTATAAACAATAGAGTTTTTCCAAATGACATGACATTTTGCACTAAATTCTAATTTGCCATCCTGATCATACAAGTATGAGAGCCAAAGTCATATTTTGTACGGCGTAACCGTAGCGTTGACAGAAACATCCCATGTTATCCTTATGGGAAAATCGTAGAATCGCTCAAATCACCACATTTTTACACTTCACACTTTAACAAACTCCTCCTAGGGCGATTGTCCGATCAAGCTCATATTTGGGGAAAATCATCTACACAAGCGGGGCATCAAAACTTATCCATATTTTGATTCTAAGTGCTACGGTCTCTGTGTGGCGGACCCGCAAATATATGTCAGAAATGGGAAAACAGCGAAATCTCCAAAATGACCACATTTTCACGCTTCACACTTTCACCAACTCCTCCTAGGCCGATTGCCCGATCAAGCTCATATTTGGGGAAATCATCTACACAAATGGGGCATCAAAAGTTATCCATATTTTGATTTTAAGTGCTACGGTCTCTGTGCCGTGGAGCTGCAAATATACTGTCACAAATGGGAAAAACGCCAAATCCTTGAAATGTTCACATTTATGCTTCACACTTTAATGAACTCCTCCGTGGGCAATAGCTCGATCAAGCTCATATTTGGGAAAAATAATCTACACAAGCGGAGCATCAAAAGTTATCCATATTTTTATTCCAAGTGTCACGGTCTCTGTGCGCTGGAGCTGCACATTTGACCGACATTTGTGTTCATTTGCACTGGTTAAGCACAGCATTGTACATGTCCAATGTGTCGCTGTCTTAGTTCTTAGACAATTGCGTTAGCGCCATCTCTGTAAAATGCAGAGAGCAGAGTCGGAAGGCCGGCGGCCCGTGAGGGCCGTTGGATGCCGCTTGCGGCTTTAATTCTTCTACTTTATCTCCTCGATGGGGGTATCGAGGCCCGGGAGCCGAGGGCCCTCATCGCTAGAAGCCCCAAATCGAGATCCATTTCTGTACATTTGTGTTGTTCATGTTTCTTGTATGTCAGTAAACACTTTGTAGCCGGGGTTGTGGTCCTTGCTAGTGAACTCAAGAGATGGTACGGCATGTTTTTTTCCCACCTTTAGTCCCGAGGCACAGAACCTAATGCAGATGGATATTTGACCTTGTCCTCGTACGTTTCAGACCGTCAAATCTCTTGTTTACCTTGTTTACCTTCCCTTGTGCACTTAAACTACAGAAAAAGCACACTTTAGCAGTAGTAGTGCATATAATAGTAGAGCATACAGTAGTAGTGCATACAGTAGTAGTACATACAGTAGTAGTGCATACAGTAGTAGAGCATACAGTAGTAGTGCATACAGTAGTAGTACATACAGTAGTAGAGCATACAGTAGTAGTGCATACAGTAGTAGTACATACAGTAGTAGTGCATACAGTAGTAGAGCATACAGTAGTAGTGCATACAGTAGTAGTACATACAGTAGTAGAGCATACAGTAGTAGTGCATACAGTAGTAGTACATACAGTAGTAGTGCATACAGTAGTAGTGCATACAGTAGTAGTACATACAGTAGTAGAGCATACAGTAGTAGTACATACAGTAGTAGTGCATACAGTAGTAGAGCATACAGTAGTAGAGCATACAGTAGTAGTACATACAGTAGTAGTACATACGGTAGTAGAGCATACAGTAGTAGTACATACGGTAGTAGTGCATACAGTTGTAGTACATACAGTAGTAGAGCATACAGTAGTAGTGCATAAAGTAGTAGAGCATAGAGTAGTAGTACATACGGTAGTAGAGCATACAGTAGTAGTGCATACAGTAGTAGTACATACAGTAGTAGTGCATACAGTAGTAGTGCATACAGTAGTAGTACATACAGTAGTAGAGCATACAGTAGTAGTACATACAGTAGTAGTACATACAGTAGTAGTGCATACAGTAGTAGAGCATACAGTAGTAGAGCATACAGTAGTAGTACATACAGTAGTAGTACATACGGTAGTAGAGCATACAGTAGTAGTACATACGGTAGTAGTGCATACAGTTGTAGTACATACAGTAGTAGAGCATACAGTAGTAGTGCATAAAGTAGTAGAGCATAGAGTAGTAGTACATACGGTAGTAGAGCATACAGTAGTAGTGCATACAGTAGTAGTACATACAGTAGTAGTGCATACAGTAGTAGTGCATACAGTAGTAGTACATACAGTAGTAGAGCATACAGTAGTAGTACATACAGTAGTAGTACATACAGTAGTAGTGCATACAGTAGTAGAGCATACAGTAGTAGAGCATACAGTAGTAGTACATACAGTAGTAGTACATACGGTAGTAGAGCATACAGTAGTAGTACATACGGTAGTAGTGCATACAGTTGTAGTACATACAGTAGTAGTGCATACAGTAGTAGTGCATACAGTAGTAGTGCATACAGTAGTAGTGCATACAGTAGTGTTGCATACAGTAGTAGTACATACAGTAGTAGAGCATACAGTAGTAGTACATACAGTAGTAGTGCATACAGTAGTAGAGCATACAGTAGTAGTGCATACAGTAGTAGTACATACAGTAGTAGTGCATACAGTAGTAGAGCATACAGTAGTAGTACATACAGTAGTAGAGCATACAGTAGTAGTGCATACAGTAGTAGTACATACAGTAGTAGTGCATACAGTAGTAGTACATACAGTAGTAGTGCATACAGTAGTAGTACATACAGTAGTAGAGCATACAGTAGTAGTGCATACAGTAGTAGTACATACAGTAGTAGTGCATACAGTAGTAGTACATACAGTAGTAGTGCATACAGTAGTAGTGCATACAGTAGTAGTACATACAGTAGTAGTACATACGGTAGTAGAGCATACAGTAGTAGTACATACAGTAGTAGTACATACAGTAGTAGAGCATACAGTAGTAGTACATACAGTAGTAGTGCATACAGTAGTAGTACATACAGTAGTAGTACATATGGTAGTAGAGCATACAGTAGTAGTACATACGGTAGTAGTGCATACAGTAGTAGTACATACAGTAGTAGTGCATACAGTAGTAGAGCATAGAGTAGTAGTACATACGGTAGTAGTACATACAGTAGTAGAGCATACAGTAGTAGTGCTTACAGTAGTAGAGCATAGAGTAGTAGTGCATACAGTAGTAGAGCATAGAGTAGTAGTACATACGGTAGTAGTACATACAGTAGTAGAGCATACAGTAGTAGTGCATAAAGTAGTAGAGCATAGAGTAGTAGTACATACGGTAGTAGTACATACAGTAGTAGAGCATACAGTAGTAGTACATACAGTGGTAGTGCATACAGTAGTAGTACATACAGTAGTAGAGCATACAGTAGTAGTACATACAGTGGTAGTGCATACAGTAGTAGTACATACAGTAGTAGTGCATACAGTAGTAGTACATACGGTAGTAGTGCATACAGTAGTAGTACATACAGTAGTAGTGCATACAGTAGTAGTACATACAGTAGTAGTGCATACAGTAGTAGTGCATACAGTAGTACTGCATACAGTAGTAGTACATACAGTAGTAGAGCATACAGTAGTAGTACATACGGTAGTAGTACATACAGTAGTAGAGCATACAGTAGTAGAGCATACAGTAGTAGTACATACAGTGGTAGTGCATACAGTAGTAGTACATACAGTAGTAGTGCATACAGTAGTAGTACATACGGTAGTAGTGCATACAGTAGTAGTACATACGGTAGTAGTGCATACAGTAGTAGTACATACAGTAGTAGTGCATACAGTAGTAGAGCATAGAGTAGTAGTACATACGGTAGTAGTACATACAGTAGTAGAGCATACAGTAGTAGTACATACGGTAGTAGTGCATACAGTAGTAGTACATACAGTAGTAGTGCATACAGTAGTAGAGCATAGAGTAGTAGTACATACGGTAGTAGTACATACAGTAGTAGAGCATACAGTAGTAGTGCATACAGTAGTAGAGCATAGAGTAGTAGTGCATACAGTAGTAGAGCATAGAGTAGTAGTACATACGGTAGTAGTACATACAGTAGTAGAGCATACAGTAGTAGTACATACGGTAGTAGTGCATACAGTAGTAGTGCATACAGTAGTAGAGCATACAGTAGTAGTACATACAGTAGTAGTGCATACAGTAGTAGTACATACAGTAGTAGAGCATACAGTAGTAGTACATACAGTAGTAGTACATATGGTAGTAGAGCATACAGTAGTAGTACATACGGTAGTAGTGCATACAGTAGTAGTACATACAGTAGTAGTGCATACAGTAGTAGAGCATAGAGTAGTAGTACATACGGTAGTAGTACATACAGTAGTAGAGCATACAGTAGTAGTACATACAGTAGTAGTGCATACAGTAGTAGTACATACAGTAGTAGTGCATACAGTAGTAGTACATACAGTAGTAGAGCATACAGTAGTAGTGCATACAGTAGTAGTACATACAGTAGTAGTGCATACGGTAGTAGAGCATACAGTAGTAGAGCATACAGTAGTAGTACATACAGTAGTAGTACATACGGTAGTAGAGCATACAGTAGTAGTACATACGGTAGTAGTGCATACAGTAGTAGTACATACAGTAGTAGAGCATACAGTAGTAGTGCATACAGTAGTAGTACATACAGTAGTAGTGCATACAGTAGTAGTGCATACAGTAGTAGTACATACAGTAGTAGAGCATACAGTAGTAGTACATACAGTAGTAGTACATACAGTAGTAGAGCATACAGTAGTAGAGCATACAGTAGTAGTACATACAGTAGTAGTACATACGGTAGTAGAGCATACAGTAGTAGTACATACGGTAGTAGTGCATACAGTAGTAGTACATACAGTAGTAGTGCATACAGTAGTAGAGCATAGAGTAGTAGTACATACGGTAGTAGTGCATACAGTAGTAGTACATACAGTAGTAGTGCATACAGTAGTAGAGCATAGAGTAGTAGTACATACGGTAGTAGTACATACAGTAGTAGAGCATACAGTAGTAGTACATACGGTAGTAGTGCATACAGTAGTAGTACATACAGTAGTAGTGCATACAGTAGTAGAGCATAGAGTAGTAGTACATACGGTAGTAGTACATACAGTAGTAGAGCATACAGTAGTAGTGCATACAGTAGTAGAGCATAGAGTAGTAGTGCATACAGTAGTAGAGCATAGAGTAGTAGTACATACGGTAGTAGTACATACAGTAGTAGGGCATACAGTAGTAGTACATACGGTAGTAGTGCATACAGTAGTAGTGCATACAGTAGTAGAGCATACAGTAGTAGTACATACAGTAGTAGTGCATACAGTAGTAGTACATACAGTAGTAGAGCATACAGTAGTAGTACATACAGTAGTAGAGCATACAGTAGTAGTACATACAGTAGTAGTACATACAGTAGTAGAGCATACAGTAGTAGTACATACAGTAGTAGAGCATACAGTAGTAGTACATACGGTAGTAGTGCATACAGTAGTAGTGCATACAGTAGTAGAGCATAGAGTAGTAGTACATACGGTAGTAGTACATACAGTAGTAGAGCATACAGTAGTAGTACATACAGTAGTAGTGCATACAGTAGTAGTACATACAGTAGTAGTGCATACAGTAGTAGTACATACAGTAGTAGAGCATACAGTAGTAGTGCATACAGTAGTAGTACATACAGTAGTAGTGCATACGGTAGTAGAGCATACAGTAGTAGAGCATACAGTAGTAGTACATACAGTAGTAGTACATACGGTAGTAGAGCATACAGTAGTAGTACATACGGTAGTAGTGCATACAGTAGTAGTACATACAGTAGTAGAGCATACAGTAGTAGTGCATACAGTAGTAGTACATACAGTAGTAGTGCATACAGTAGTAGTGCATACAGTAGTAGTACATACAGTAGTAGAGCATACAGTAGTAGTACATACAGTAGTAGTACATACAGTAGTAGAGCATACAGTAGTAGAGCATACAGTAGTAGTACATACAGTAGTAGTACATACGGTAGTAGAGCATACAGTAGTAGTACATACGGTAGTAGTGCATACAGTAGTAGTACATACAGTAGTAGTGCATACAGTAGTAGAGCATAGAGTAGTAGTACATACGGTAGTAGTGCATACAGTAGTAGTACATACAGTAGTAGTGCATACAGTAGTAGAGCATACAGTAGTAGTACATACGGTAGTAGTGCATACAGTAGTAGAGCATAGAGTAGTAGTACATACGGTAGTAGTACATACAGTAGTAGAGCATACAGTAGTAGTGCATACAGTAGTAGAGCATAGAGTAGTAGTGCATACAGTAGTAGAGCATAGAGTAGTAGTACATACGGTAGTAGTACATACAGTAGTAGAGCATACAGTAGTAGTACATACGGTAGTAGTGCATACAGTAGTAGTGCATACAGTAGTAGAGCATACAGTAGTAGTACATACAGTAGTAGTGCATACAGTAGTAGTACATACAGTAGTAGAGCATACAGTAGTAGTACATACGGTAGTAGTGCATACAGTAGTAGTACATACAGTAGTAGAGCATACAGTAGTTGTACATACAGTAGTAGTACATACAGTAGTAGAGCATACAGTAGTAGTACATACAGTAGTAGAGCATACAGTAGTAGTACATACGGTAGTAGTGCATACAGTAGTAGTGCATACAGTAGTAGAGCATAGAGTAATAGTACATACGGTAGTAGTACATACAGTAGTAGTACATACAGTAGTAGTGCATACAGTAGTAGAGCATACAGTAGTAGAGCATACAGTAGTAGTACATACAGTAGTAGTACATACGGTAGTAGAGCATACAGTAGTAGTACATACGGTAGTAGTGCATACAGTTGTAGTACATACAGTAGTAGAGCATACAGTAGTAGAGCATACAGTAGTAGTACATACAGTAGTAGTGCATACAGTAGTAGTGCATACAGTAGTAGTACATACAGTAGTAGAGCATACAGTAGTAGTACATACAGTAGTAGTGCATACAGTAGTAGAGCATACAGTAGTAGTGCATACAGTAGTAGTACATACAGTAGTAGTGCATACAGTAGTAGAGCATACAGTAGTAGTACATACAGTAGTAGAGCATACAGTAGTAGTGCATACAGTAGTAGTACATACAGTAGTAGTGCATACAGTAGTAGTACATACAGTAGTAGTGCATACAGTAGTAGTACATACAGTAGTAGAGCATACAGTAGTAGTGCATACAGTAGTAGTACATACAGTAGTAGTGCATACAGTAGTAGTACATACAGTAGTAGTGCATACAGTAGTAGTGCATACAGTAGTAGTACATACAGTAGTAGTACATACGGTAGTAGAGCATACAGTAGTAGTACATACAGTAGTAGTACATACAGTAGTAGAGCATACAGTAGTAGTAAATACAGTAGTAGTGCATACAGTAGTAGTACATACAGTAGTAGTACATATGGTAGTAGAGCATACAGTAGTAGTACATACGGTAGTAGTGCATACAGTAGTAGTACATACAGTAGTAGTGCATACAGTAGTAGAGCATAGAGTAGTAGTACATACGGTAGTAGTACATACAGTAGTAGAGCATACAGTAGTAGTGCTTACAGTAGTAGAGCATAGAGTAGTAGTGCATACAGTAGTAGAGCATAGAGTAGTAGTACATACGGTAGTAGTACACACAGTAGTAGAGCATACAGTAGTAGTGCATAAAGTAGTAGAGCATAGAGTAGTAGTACATACGGTAGTAGTACATACAGTAGTAGAGCATACAGTAGTAGTACATACAGTGGTAGTGCATACAGTAGTAGTACATACAGTAGTAGTGCATACAGTAGTAGTACATACGGTAGTAGTGCATACAGTAGTAGTACATACAGTAGTAGTGCATACAGTAGTAGTACATACAGTAGTAGTGCATACAGTAGTAGTACATACGGTAGTAGTGCATACAGTAGTAGTACATACAGTAGTAGTGCATACAGTAGTAGAGCATAGAGTAGTAGTACATACGGTAGTAGTACATACAGTAGTAGAGCATACAGTAGTAGTGCTTACAGTAGTAGAGCATAGAGTAGTAGTGCATACAGTAGTAGAGCATAGAGTAGTAGTACATACGGTAGTAGTACATACAGTAGTAGAGCATACAGTAGTAGTGCATAAAGTAGTAGAGCATAGAGTAGTAGTACATACGGTAGTAGTACATACAGTAGTAGAGCATACAGTAGTAGTACATACAGTGGTAGTGCATACAGTAGTAGTACATACAGTAGTAGTGCATACAGTAGTAGTACATACGGTAGTAGTGCATACAGTAGTAGTACATACAGTAGTAGTGCATACAGTAGTAGTACATACAGTAGTAGTGCATACAGTAGTAGTGCATACAGTAGTACTGCATACAGTAGTAGTACATACAGTAGTAGAGCATACAGTAGTAGTACATACAGTAGTAGTACATACAGTAGTAGTGCATACGGTAGTAGAGCATACAGTAGTAGAGCATACAGTAGTAGTACATACAGTAGTAGTACATACGGTAGTAGAGCATACAGTAGTAGTACATACGGTAGTAGTGCATACAGTAGTAGTACATACAGTAGTAGAGCATACAGTAGTAGTACATACAGTAGTAGAGCATACAGTAGTAGTACATACAGTAGTAGTACATACAGTAGTAGAGCATACAGTAGTAGTACATACGGTAGTA
Source organism: Eucyclogobius newberryi (assembly GCF_026437365.1). Lineage (NCBI taxonomy): Eukaryota > Metazoa > Chordata > Actinopteri > Gobiiformes > Gobiidae > Eucyclogobius > Eucyclogobius newberryi. The sequence continues at coordinate 6,710,880 of NW_027316167.1, forward strand.
GTACATACAGTAGTAGAGCATACAGTAGTAGTACATACAGTAGTAGTGCATACAGTAGTAGTACATACGGTAGTAGTGCATACAGTAGTAGTACATACGGTAGTAGTGCATACAGTAGTAGTACATACAGTAGTAGTGCATACAGTAGTAGAGCATAGAGTAGTAGTGCATACAGTAGTAGAGCATAGAGTAGTAGTACATACGGTAGTAGTACATACAGTAGTAGAGCATACAGTAGTAGTACATACGGTAGTAGTGCATACAGTAGTAGAGCATAGAGTAGTAGTACATACGGTAGTAGTACATACAGTAGTAGAGCATACAGTAGTAGTGCATACAGTAGTAGTACATACAGTAGTAGTGCATACAGTAGTAGTGCATACAGTAGTAGTACATACAGTAGTAGAGCATACAGTAGTAGTACATACAGTAGTAGTACATACAGTAGTAGAGCATACAGTAGTAGAGCATACAGTAGTAGTACATACAGTAGTAGTACATACGGTAGTAGAGCATACAGTAGTAGTACATACGGTAGTAGTGCATACAGTAGTAGTACATACAGTAGTAGTGCATACAGTAGTAGAGCATAGAGTAGTAGTACATACGGTAGTAGTGCATACAGTAGTAGTACATACAGTAGTAGTGCATACGGTAGTAGAGCATACAGTAGTAGTACATACGGTAGTAGTGCATACAGTAGTAGAGCATAGAGTAGTAGTACATACGGTAGTAGTACATACAGTAGTAGAGCATACAGTAGTAGTGCATACAGTAGTAGAGCATAGAGTAGTAGTGCATACAGTAGTAGAGCATAGAGTAGTAGTACATACGGTAGTAGTACATACAGTAGTAGAGCATACAGTAGTAGTACATACGGTAGTAGTGCATACAGTAGTAGTGCATACAGTAGTAGAGCATACAGTAGTAGTACATACAGTAGTAGTGCATACAGTAGTAGTACATACAGTAGTAGAGCATACAGTAGTAGTACATACGGTAGTAGTGCATACAGTAGTAGTACATACAGTAGTAGAGCATACAGTAGTTGTACATACAGTAGTAGTACATACAGTAGTAGAGCATACAGTAGTAGTACATACAGTAGTAGAGCATACAGTAGTAGTACATACGGTAGTAGTGCATACAGTAGTAGTGCATACAGTAGTAGAGCATAGAGTAATAGTACATACGGTAGTAGTACATACAGTAGTAGTACATACAGTAGTAGTGCATACAGTAGTAGAGCATACAGTAGTAGAGCATACAGTAGTAGTACATACAGTAGTAGTACATACGGTAGTAGAGCATACAGTAGTAGTACATACGGTAGTAGTGCATACAGTTGTAGTACATACAGTAGTAGAGCATACAGTAGTAGTGCATACAGTAGTAGTACATACAGTAGTAGTGCATACAGTAGTAGTGCATACAGTAGTAGTACATACAGTAGTAGAGCATACAGTAGTAGTACATACAGTAGTAGTGCATACAGTAGTAGAGCATACAGTAGTAGTGCATACAGTAGTAGTACATACAGTAGTAGTGCATACAGTAGTAGAGCATACAGTAGTAGTACATACAGTAGTAGAGCATACAGTAGTAGTGCATACAGTAGTAGTACATACAGTAGTAGTGCATACAGTAGTAGTACATACAGTAGTAGTGCATACAGTAGTAGTACATACAGTAGTAGAGCATACAGTAGTAGTGCATACAGTAGTAGTACATACAGTAGTAGTGCATACAGTAGTAGTACATACAGTAGTAGTGCATACAGTAGTAGTGCATACAGTAGTAGTACATACAGTAGTAGTACATACGGTAGTAGAGCATACAGTAGTAGTACATACAGTAGTAGTACATACAGTAGTAGAGCATACAGTAGTAGTAAATACAGTAGTAGTGCATACAGTAGTAGTACATACAGTAGTAGTACATATGGTAGTAGAGCATACAGTAGTAGTACATACGGTAGTAGTGCATACAGTAGTAGTACATACAGTAGTAGTGCATACAGTAGTAGAGCATAGAGTAGTAGTACATACGGTAGTAGTACATACAGTAGTAGAGCATACAGTAGTAGTGCTTACAGTAGTAGAGCATAGAGTAGTAGTGCATACAGTAGTAGAGCATAGAGTAGTAGTACATACGGTAGTAGTACATACAGTAGTAGAGCATACAGTAGTAGTGCATAAAGTAGTAGAGCATAGAGTAGTAGTACATACGGTAGTAGTACATACAGTAGTAGAGCATACAGTAGTAGTACATACAGTGGTAGTGCATACAGTAGTAGTACATACAGTAGTAGTGCATACAGTAGTAGTACATACGGTAGTAGTGCATACAGTAGTAGTACATACAGTAGTAGTGCATACAGTAGTAGTACATACAGTAGTAGTGCATACAGTAGTAGTACATACGGTAGTAGTGCATACAGTAGTAGTACATACAGTAGTAGTGCATACAGTAGTAGAGCATAGAGTAGTAGTACATACGGTAGTAGTACATACAGTAGTAGAGCATACAGTAGTAGTGCTTACAGTAGTAGAGCATAGAGTAGTAGTGCATACAGTAGTAGAGCATAGAGTAGTAGTACATACGGTAGTAGTACATACAGTAGTAGAGCATACAGTAGTAGTGCATAAAGTAGTAGAGCATAGAGTAGTAGTACATACGGTAGTAGTACATACAGTAGTAGAGCATACAGTAGTAGTACATACAGTGGTAGTGCATACAGTAGTAGTACATACAGTAGTAGTGCATACAGTAGTAGTACATACGGTAGTAGTGCATACAGTAGTAGTACATACAGTAGTAGTGCATACAGTAGTAGTACATACAGTAGTAGTGCATACAGTAGTAGTGCATACAGTAGTACTGCATACAGTAGTAGTACATACAGTAGTAGAGCATACAGTAGTAGTACATACAGTAGTAGTACATACAGTAGTAGTGCATACGGTAGTAGAGCATACAGTAGTAGAGCATACAGTAGTAGTACATACAGTAGTAGTACATACGGTAGTAGAGCATACAGTAGTAGTACATACGGTAGTAGTGCATACAGTAGTAGTACATACAGTAGTAGAGCATACAGTAGTAGTACATACAGTAGTAGAGCATACAGTAGTAGTACATACAGTAGTAGTACATACAGTAGTAGAGCATACAGTAGTAGTACATACGGTAGTAGTACATACAGTAGTAGAGCATACAGTAGTAGAGCATACAGTAGTAGTACATACAGTGGTAGTGCATACAGTAGTAGTACATACAGTAGTAGTGCATACAGTAGTAGTACATACGGTAGTAGTGCATACAGTAGTAGTACATACGGTAGTAGTGCATACAGTAGTAGTACATACAGTAGTAGTGCATACAGTAGTAGAGCATAGAGTAGTAGTGCATACAGTAGTAGAGCATAGAGTAGTAGTACATACGGTAGTAGTACATACAGTAGTAGAGCATACAGTAGTAGTACATACGGTAGTAGTGCATACAGTAGTAGAGCATAGAGTAGTAGTACATACGGTAGTAGTACATACAGTAGTAGAGCATACAGTAGTAGTGCATACAGTAGTAGAGCATAGAGTAGTAGTGCATACAGTAGTAGAGCATAGAGTAGTAGTACATACGGTAGTAGTACATACAGTAGTAGAGCATACAGTAGTAGTACATACGGTAGTAGTGCATACAGTAGTAGTGCATACAGTAGTAGAGCATACAGTAGTAGTACATACAGTAGTAGTGCATACAGTAGTAGTACATACAGTAGTAGAGCATACAGTAGTAGTACATACGGTAGTAGTGCATACAGTAGTAGTACATACAGTAGTAGAGCATACAGTAGTTGTACATACAGTAGTAGTACATACAGTAGTAGAGCATACAGTAGTAGTACATACAGTAGTAGTACATACGGTAGTAGTACATACAGTAGTAGAGCATACAGTAGTAGTGCTTACAGTAGTAGAGCATAGAGTAGTAGTGCATACAGTAGTAGAGCATAGAGTAGTAGTACATACGGTAGTAGTACATACAGTAGTAGAGCATACAGTAGTAGTGCATAAAGTAGTAGAGCATAGAGTAGTAGTACATACGGTAGTAGTACATACAGTAGTAGAGCATACAGTAGTAGTACATACAGTGGTAGTGCATACAGTAGTAGTACATACAGTAGTAGTGCATACAGTAGTAGTACATACGGTAGTAGTGCATACAGTAGTAGTACATACAGTAGTAGTGCATACAGTAGTAGTACATACAGTAGTAGTGCATACAGTAGTAGTGCATACAGTAGTACTGCATACAGTAGTAGTACATACAGTAGTAGAGCATACAGTAGTAGTACATACAGTAGTAGTACATACAGTAGTAGTGCATACGGTAGTAGAGCATACAGTAGTAGAGCATACAGTAGTAGTACATACAGTAGTAGTACATACGGTAGTAGAGCATACAGTAGTAGTACATACGGTAGTAGTGCATACAGTAGTAGTACATACAGTAGTAGAGCATACAGTAGTAGTACATACAGTAGTAGAGCATACAGTAGTAGTACATACAGTAGTAGTACATACAGTAGTAGAGCATACAGTAGTAGTACATACGGTAGTAGTACATACAGTAGTAGAGCATACAGTAGTAGAGCATACAGTAGTAGTACATACAGTGGTAGTGCATACAGTAGTAGTACATACAGTAGTAGTGCATACAGTAGTAGTACATACGGTAGTAGTGCATACAGTAGTAGTACATACGGTAGTAGTGCATACAGTAGTAGTACATACAGTAGTAGTGCATACAGTAGTAGAGCATAGAGTAGTAGTGCATACAGTAGTAGAGCATAGAGTAGTAGTACATACGGTAGTAGTACATACAGTAGTAGAGCATACAGTAGTAGTACATACGGTAGTAGTGCATACAGTAGTAGAGCATAGAGTAGTAGTACATACGGTAGTAGTACATACAGTAGTAGAGCATACAGTAGTAGTGCATACAGTAGTAGAGCATAGAGTAGTAGTGCATACAGTAGTAGAGCATAGAGTAGTAGTACATACGGTAGTAGTACATACAGTAGTAGAGCATACAGTAGTAGTACATACGGTAGTAGTGCATACAGTAGTAGTACATACAGTAGTAGAGCATACAGTAGTAGTACATACGGTAGTAGTGCATACAGTAGTAGTACATACAGTAGTAGAGCATACAGTAGTTGTACATACAGTAGTAGTACATACAGTAGTAGAGCATACAGTAGTAGTACATACAGTAGTAGAGCATACAGTAGTAGTACATACGGTAGTAGTGCATACAGTAGTAGTGCATACAGTAGTAGAGCATAGAGTAATAGTACATACGGTAGTAGTACATACAGTAGTAGAGCATACAGTAGTAGTACATACAGTAGTAGTGCATACAGTAGTAGTACATACAGTAGTAGTGCATACAGTAGTAGTACATACGGTAGTAGAGCATACAGTAGTAGTACATACGGTAGTAGTGCATACAGTTGTAGTACATACAGTAGTAGAGCATACAGTAGTAGTGCATACAGTAGTAGTACATACAGTAGTAGTGCATACAGTAGTAGAGCATAGAGTAATAGTACATACGGTAGTAGTACATACAGTAGTAGAGCATACAGTAGTAGTACATACAGTAGTAGAGCATACAGTAGTAGAGCATACAGTAGTAGTACATACAGTAGTAGTACATACGGTAGTAGAGCATACAGTAGTAGTACATACGGTAGTAGTGCATACAGTTGTAGTACATACAGTAGTAGAGCATACAGTAGTAGTGCATAAAGTAGTAGAGCATAGAGTAGTAGTACATACGGTAGTAGAGCATACAGTAGTAGTGCATACAGTAGTAGTACATACAGTAGTAGAGCATACAGTAGTAGTACATACGGTAGTAGTGCATACAGTTGTAGTACATACAGTAGTAGAGCATACAGTAGTAGTGCATACAGTAGTAGTACATACAGTAGTAGTACATACAGTAGTAGTGCATACGGTAGTAGAGCATACAGTAGTAGAGCATACAGTAGTAGTACATACAGTAGTAGTACATACGGTAGTAGAGCATACAGTAGTAGTACATACGGTAGTAGTGCATACAGTAGTAGTACATACAGTAGTAGAGCATACAGTAGTAGTACATACAGTAGTAGAGCATACAGTAGTAGTACATACAGTAGTAGTACATACAGTAGTAGAGCATACAGTAGTAGTACATACGGTAGTAGTACATACAGTAGTAGAGCATACAGTAGTAGAGCATACAGTAGTAGTACATACAGTGGTAGTGCATACAGTAGTAGTACATACAGTAGTAGTGCATACAGTAGTAGTACATACGGTAGTAGTGCATACAGTAGTAGTACATACGGTAGTAGTGCATACAGTAGTAGTACATACAGTAGTAGTGCATACAGTAGTAGAGCATAGAGTAGTAGTGCATACAGTAGTAGAGCATAGAGTAGTAGTACATACGGTAGTAGTACATACAGTAGTAGAGCATACAGTAGTAGTACATACGGTAGTAGTGCATACAGTAGTAGAGCATAGAGTAGTAGTACATACGGTAGTAGTACATACAGTAGTAGAGCATACAGTAGTAGTGCATACAGTAGTAGAGCATAGAGTAGTAGTGCATACAGTAGTAGAGCATAGAGTAGTAGTACATACGGTAGTAGTACATACAGTAGTAGAGCATACAGTAGTAGTACATACGGTAGTAGTGCATACAGTAGTAGTACATACAGTAGTAGAGCATACAGTAGTAGTACATACGGTAGTAGTGCATACAGTAGTAGTACATACAGTAGTAGAGCATACAGTAGTTGTACATACAGTAGTAGTACATACAGTAGTAGAGCATACAGTAGTAGTACATACAGTAGTAGAGCATACAGTAGTAGTACATACGGTAGTAGTGCATACAGTAGTAGTGCATACAGTAGTAGAGCATAGAGTAATAGTACATACGGTAGTAGTACATACAGTAGTAGAGCATACAGTAGTAGTACATACAGTAGTAGTGCATACAGTAGTAGTACATACAGTAGTAGTGCATACAGTAGTAGTACATACGGTAGTAGAGCATACAGTAGTAGTACATACGGTAGTAGTGCATACAGTTGTAGTACATACAGTAGTAGAGCATACAGTAGTAGTGCATACAGTAGTAGTACATACAGTAGTAGTGCATACAGTAGTAGAGCATAGAGTAATAGTACATACGGTAGTAGTACATACAGTAGTAGAGCATACAGTAGTAGTACATACAGTAGTAGAGCATACAGTAGTAGAGCATACAGTAGTAGTACATACAGTAGTAGTACATACGGTAGTAGAGCATACAGTAGTAGTACATACGGTAGTAGTGCATACAGTTGTAGTACATACAGTAGTAGAGCATACAGTAGTAGTGCATAAAGTAGTAGAGCATAGAGTAGTAGTACATACGGTAGTAGAGCATACAGTAGTAGTGCATACAGTAGTAGTACATACAGTAGTAGAGCATACAGTAGTAGTACATACGGTAGTAGTGCATACAGTTGTAGTACATACAGTAGTAGAGCATACAGTAGTAGTGCATACAGTAGTAGTACATACAGTAGTAGTGCATACAGTAGTAGTGCATACAGTAGTAGTACATACAGTAGTAGAGCATACAGTAGTAGTACATACAGTAGTAGTGCATACAGTAGTAGAGCATACAGTAGTAGTGCATACAGTAGTAGTACATACAGTAGTAGTGCATACAGTAGTAGAGCATACAGTAGTAGTACATACAGTAGTAGAGCATACAGTAGTAGTGCATACAGTAGTAGTACATACAGTAGTAGTGCATACAGTAGTAGTACATACAGTAGTAGTGCATACAGTAGTAGTACATACAGTAGTAGTGCATACAGTAGTAGTACATACAGTAGTAGTGCATACAGTAGTAGTGCATACAGTAGTAGTACATACAGTAGTAGTACATACGGTAGTAGAGCATACAGTAGTAGTACATACAGTAGTAGTACATACAGTAGTAGAGCATACAGTAGTAGTACATACAGTAGTAGTGCATACAGTAGTAGTACATACAGTAGTAGTACATATGGTAGTAGAGCATACAGTAGTAGTACATACGGTAGTAGTGCATACAGTAGTAGTACATACAGTAGTAGTGCATACAGTAGTAGAGCATAGAGTAGTAGTACATACGGTAGTAGTACATACAGTAGTAGAGCATACAGTAGTAGTGCTTACAGTAGTAGAGCATAGAGTAGTAGTGCATACAGTAGTAGAGCATAGAGTAGTAGTACATACGGTAGTAGTACATACAGTAGTAGAGCATACAGTAGTAGTGCATAAAGTAGTAGAGCATAGAGTAGTAGTACATACGGTAGTAGTACATACAGTAGTAGAGCATACAGTAGTAGTACATACAGTGGTAGTGCATACAGTAGTAGTACATACAGTAGTAGTGCATACAGTAGTAGTACATACGGTAGTAGTGCATACAGTAGTAGTACATACAGTAGTAGTGCATACAGTAGTAGTACATACAGTAGTAGTGCATACAGTAGTAGTGCATACAGTAGTACTGCATACAGTAGTAGTACATACAGTAGTAGAGCATACAGTAGTAGTACATACAGTAGTAGTACATACAGTAGTAGTGCATACGGTAGTAGAGCATACAGTAGTAGAGCATACAGTAGTAGTACATACAGTAGTAGTACATACGGTAGTAGAGCATACAGTAGTAGTACATACGGTAGTAGTGCATACAGTAGTAGTACATACAGTAGTAGAGCATACAGTAGTAGTACATACAGTAGTAGAGCATACAGTAGTAGTACATACAGTAGTAGTACATACAGTAGTAGAGCATACAGTAGTAGTACATACGGTAGTAGTACATACAGTAGTAGAGCATACAGTAGTAGAGCATACAGTAGTAGTACATACAGTGGTAGTGCATACAGTAGTAGTGCATACAGTAGTAGTACATACAGTAGTAGTGCATACAGTAGTAGTACATACAGTAGTAGTGCATACAGTAGTAGTGCATACAGTAGTAGTACATACAGTAGTAGTACATACGGTAGTAGAGCATACAGTAGTAGAGCATACAGTAGTAGTACATACAGTAGTAGAGCATACAGTAGTAGTGCATACAGTAGTAGTACATACAGTAGTAGTGCATACAGTAGTAGTACATACAGTAGTAGTGCATACAGTAGTAGTACATACAGTAGTAGAGCATACAGTAGTAGTGCATACAGTAGTAGTACATACAGTAGTAGTGCATACAGTAGTAGTGCATACAGTAGTAGTACATACAGTAGTAGTACATACGGTAGTAGAGCATACAGTAGTAGTACATACAGTAGTAGTACATACAGTAGTAGAGCATACAGTAGTAGTACATACAGTAGTAGTGCATACAGTAGTAGTACATACAGTAGTAGTACATATGGTAGTAGAGCATACAGTAGTAGTACATACGGTAGTAGTGCATACAGTAGTAGTACATACAGTAGTAGTGCATACAGTAGTAGAGCATAGAGTAGTAGTACATACGGTAGTAGTACATACAGTAGTAGAGCATACAGTAGTAGTGCTTACAGTAGTAGAGCATAGAGTAGTAGTGCATACAGTAGTAGAGCATAGAGTAGTAGTACATACGGTAGTAGTACATACAGTAGTAGAGCATACAGTAGTAGTGCATAAAGTAGTAGAGCATAGAGTAGTAGTACATACGGTAGTAGTACATACAGTAGTAGAGCATACAGTAGTAGTACATACAGTGGTAGTGCATACAGTAGTAGTACATACAGTAGTAGTGCATACAGTAGTAGTACATACGGTAGTAGTGCATACAGTAGTAGTACATACAGTAGTAGTGCATACAGTAGTAGTACATACAGTAGTAGTGCATACAGTAGTAGTGCATACAGTAGTACTGCATACAGTAGTAGTACATACAGTAGTAGAGCATACAGTAGTAGTACATACAGTAGTAGTACATACAGTAGTAGTGCATACGGTAGTAGAGCATACAGTAGTAGAGCATACAGTAGTAGTACATACAGTAGTAGTACATACGGTAGTAGAGCATACAGTAGTAGTACATACGGTAGTAGTGCATACAGTAGTAGTACATACAGTAGTAGAGCATACAGTAGTAGTACATACAGTAGTAGAGCATACAGTAGTAGTACATACAGTAGTAGTACATACAGTAGTAGAGCATACAGTAGTAGTACATACGGTAGTAGTACATACAGTAGTAGAGCATACAGTAGTAGAGCATACAGTAGTAGTACATACAGTGGTAGTGCATACAGTAGTAGTGCATACAGTAGTAGTACATACAGTAGTAGTGCATACAGTAGTAGTACATACAGTAGTAGTGCATACAGTAGTAGTGCATACAGTAGTAGTACATACAGTAGTAGTACATACGGTAGTAGAGCATACAGTAGTAGTACATACAGTAGTAGTACATACAGTAGTAGAGCATACAGTAGTAGTACATACAGTAGTAGTGCATACAGTAGTAGTACATACAGTAGTAGTACATATGGTAGTAGAGCATACAGTAGTAGTACATACGGTAGTAGTGCATACAGTAGTAGTACATACAGTAGTAGTGCATACAGTAGTAGAGCATAGAGTAGTAGTACATACGGTAGTAGTACATACAGTAGTAGAGCATACAGTAGTAGTGCTTACAGTAGTAGAGCATAGAGTAGTAGTGCATACAGTAGTAGAGCATAGAGTAGTAGTACATACGGTAGTAGTACATACAGTAGTAGAGCATACAGTAGTAGTGCATAAAGTAGTAGAGCATAGAGTAGTAGTACATACGGTAGTAGTACATACAGTAGTAGAGCATACAGTAGTAGTACATACAGTGGTAGTGCATACAGTAGTAGTACATACAGTAGTAGTGCATACAGTAGTAGTACATACGGTAGTAGTGCATACAGTAGTAGTACATACAGTAGTAGTGCATACAGTAGTAGTACATACAGTAGTAGTGCATACAGTAGTAGTGCATACAGTAGTACTGCATACAGTAGTAGTACATACAGTAGTAGAGCATACAGTAGTAGTACATACAGTAGTAGTACATACAGTAGTAGTGCATACGGTAGTAGAGCATACAGTAGTAGAGCATACAGTAGTAGTACATACAGTAGTAGTACATACGGTAGTAGAGCATACAGTAGTAGTACATACGGTAGTAGTGCATACAGTAGTAGTACATACAGTAGTAGAGCATACAGTAGTAGTACATACAGTAGTAGTGCATACAGTAGTAGTGCATACAGTAGTAGTACATACAGTAGTAGTACATACGGTAGTAGTACATACAGTAGTAGAGCATACAGTAGTAGTACATACAGTGGTAGTGCATACAGTAGTAGTACATACAGTAGTAGTGCATACAGTAGTAGTACATACGGTAGTAGTGCATACAGTAGTAGTACATACAGTAGTAGTACATACGGTAGTAGTACATACAGTAGTAGTGCATACAGTAGTAGTGCATACAGTAGTACTGCATACAGTAGTAGTACATACAGTAGTAGAGCATACAGTAGTAGTACATACAGTAGTAGTACATACAGTAGTAGTGCATACGGTAGTAGAGCATACAGTAGTAGAGCATACAGTAGTAGTACATACAGTAGTAGTACATACGGTAGTAGAGCATACAGTAGTAGTACATACGGTAGTAGTGCATACAGTAGTAGTACATACAGTAGTAGAGCATACAGTAGTAGTACATACAGTAGTAGAGCATACAGTAGTAGTACATACAGTAGTAGTACATACAGTAGTAGAGCATACAGTAGTAGTACATACGGTAGTAGTACATACAGTAGTAGAGCATACAGTAGTAGAGCATACAGTAGTAGTACATACAGTGGTAGTGCATACAGTAGTAGTACATACAGTAGTAGTGCATACAGTAGTAGTACATACGGTAGTAGTGCATACAGTAGTAGTACATACGGTAGTAGTGCATACAGTAGTAGTACATACAGTAGTAGTGCATACAGTAGTAGAGCATAGAGTAGTAGTACATACGGTAGTAGTACATACAGTAGTAGAGCATACAGTAGTAGTACATACGGTAGTAGTGCATACAGTAGTAGTACATACAGTGGTAGTGCATACAGTAGTAGAGCATAGAGTAGTAGTACATACGGTAGTAGTACATACAGTAGTAGAGCATACAGTAGTAGTGCATACAGTAGTAGAGCATAGAGTAGTAGTGCATACAGTAGTAGAGCATAGAGTAGTAGTACATACGGTAGTAGTACATACAGTAGTAGAGCATACAGTAGTAGTACATACAGTAGTAGAGCATACAGTAGTAGTACATACAGTAGTAGTACATACAGTAGTAGAGCATACAGTAGTAGAGCATACAGTAGTAGTACATACAGTAGTAGAGCATACAGTAGTAGAGCATACAGTAGTAGTACATACAGTAGTAGTACATACGGTAGTAGAGCATACAGTAGTAGTACATACGGTAGTAGTGCATACAGTTGTAGTACATACAGTAGTAGAGCATACAGTAGTAGTGCATAAAGTAGTAGAGCATAGAGTAGTAGTACATACGGTAGTAGAGCATACAGTAGTAGTGCATACAGTAGTAGTACATACAGTAGTAGTGCATACAGTAGTAGTACATACAGTAGTAGAGCATACAGTAGTAGTACATACAGTAGTAGTACATACAGTAGTAGTGCATACAGTAGTAGAGCATACAGTAGTAGAGCATACAGTAGTAGTACATACAGTAGTAGTACATACGGTAGTAGAGCATACAGTAGTAGTACATACGGTAGTAGTGCATACAGTTGTAGTACATACAGTAGTAGAGCATACAGTAGTAGTGCATACAGTAGTAGTACATACAGTAGTAGTGCATACAGTAGTAGTGCATACAGTAGTAGTACATACAGTAGTAGAGCATACAGTAGTAGTACATACAGTAGTAGTGCATACAGTAGTAGAGCATACAGTAGTAGTGCATACAGTAGTAGTACATACAGTAGTAGTGCATACAGTAGTAGAGCATACAGTAGTAGTACATACAGTAGTAGAGCATACAGTAGTAGTGCATACAGTAGTAGTACATACAGTAGTAGTGCATACAGTAGTAGTACATACAGTAGTAGAGCATACAGTAGTAGTGCATACAGTAGTAGTACATACAGTAGTAGTGCATACAGTAGTAGTACATACAGTAGTAGTGCATACAGTAGTAGTGCATACAGTAGTAGTACATACAGTAGTAGTACATACGGTAGTAGAGCATACAGTAGTAGTACATACAGTAGTAGTACATACAGTAGTAGAGCATACAGTAGTAGTACATACAGTAGTAGTGCATACAGTAGTAGTACATACAGTAGTAGTACATATGGTAGTAGAGCATACAGTAGTAGTACATACGGTAGTAGTGCATACAGTAGTAGTACATACAGTAGTAGTGCATACAGTAGTAGAGCATAGAGTAGTAGTACATACGGTAGTAGTACATACAGTAGTAGAGCATACAGTAGTAGTGCTTACAGTAGTAGAGCATAGAGTAGTAGTGCATACAGTAGTAGAGCATAGAGTAGTAGTACATACGGTAGTAGTACATACAGTAGTAGAGCATACAGTAGTAGTGCATAAAGTAGTAGAGCATAGAGTAGTAGTACATACGGTAGTAGTACATACAGTAGTAGAGCATACAGTAGTAGTACATACAGTGGTAGTGCATACAGTAGTAGTACATACAGTAGTAGTGCATACAGTAGTAGTACATACGGTAGTAGTGCATACAGTAGTAGTACATACAGTAGTAGTGCATACAGTAGTAGTACATACAGTAGTAGTGCATACAGTAGTAGTGCATACAGTAGTACTGCATACAGTAGTAGTACATACAGTAGTAGAGCATACAGTAGTAGTACATACAGTAGTAGTGCATACAGTAGTAGTACATACAGTAGTAGAGCATACAGTAGTAGTACATACAGTAGTAGTGCATACAGTAGTAGAGCATACAGTAGTAGTGCATACAGTAGTAGTACATACAGTAGTAGTGCATACAGTAGTAGAGCATACAGTAGTAGTACATACAGTAGTAGAGCATACAGTAGTAGTGCATACAGTAGTAGTACATACAGTAGTAGTGCATACAGTAGTAGTACATACAGTAGTAGTGCATACAGTAGTAGTACATACAGTAGTAGAGCATACAGTAGTAGTGCATACAGTAGTAGAGCATAGAGTAGTAGTACATACGGTAGTAGTACATACAGTAGTAGAGCATACAGTAGTAGTACATACAGTAGTAGTGCATACAGTAGTAGTACATACAGTAGTAGTGCATACAGTAGTAGTACATACAGTAGTAGAGCATACAGTAGTAGTGCATACAGTAGTAGTACATACAGTAGTAGTGCATACGGTAGTAGAGCATACAGTAGTAGAGCATACAGTAGTAGTACATACAGTAGTAGTACATACGGTAGTAGAGCATACAGTAGTAGTACATACGGTAGTAGTGCATACAGTAGTAGTACATACAGTAGTAGAGCATACAGTAGTAGTGCATACAGTAGTAGTACATACAGTAGTAGTGCATACAGTAGTAGTGCATACAGTAGTAGTACATACAGTAGTAGAGCATACAGTAGTAGTACATACAGTAGTAGTACATACAGTAGTAGAGCATACAGTAGTAGAGCATACAGTAGTAGTACATACAGTAGTAGTACATACGGTAGTAGAGCATACAGTAGTAGTACATACGGTAGTAGTGCATACAGTAGTAGTACATACAGTAGTAGTGCATACAGTAGTAGAGCATAGAGTAGTAGTACATACGGTAGTAGTGCATACAGTAGTAGTACATACAGTAGTAGTGCATACAGTAGTAGAGCATAGAGTAGTAGTGCATACAGTAGTAGAGCATAGAGTAGTAGTACATACGGTAGTAGTACATACAGTAGTAGAGCATACAGTAGTAGTGCATACAGTAGTAGAGCATAGAGTAGTAGTACATACGGTAGTAGTACATACAGTAGTAGAGCATACAGTAGTAGTGCATACAGTAGTAGAGCATAGAGTAGTAGTGCATACAGTAGTAGAGCATAGAGTAGTAGTACATACGGTAGTAGTACATACAGTAGTAGAGCATACAGTAGTAGTACATACGGTAGTAGTGCATACAGTAGTAGTGCATACAGTAGTAGAGCATACAGTAGTAGTACATACAGTAGTAGTGCATACAGTAGTAGTACATACAGTAGTAGAGCATACAGTAGTAGTACATACGGTAGTAGTGCATACAGTAGTAGTACATACAGTAGTAGAGCATACAGTAGTTGTACATACAGTAGTAGTACATACAGTAGTAGAGCATACAGTAGTAGTACATACAGTAGTAGAGCATACAGTAGTAGTACATACGGTAGTAGTGCATACAGTAGTAGTGCATACAGTAGTAGAGCATAGAGTAATAGTACATACGGTAGTAGTACATACAGTAGTAGAGCATACAGTAGTAGTACATACAGTAGTAGTGCATACAGTAGTAGTACATACAGTAGTAGTGCATACAGTAGTAGTACATACGGTAGTAGTGCATACAGTAGTAGTACATACGGTAGTAGTGCATACAGTAGTAGTACATACGGTAGTAGTGCGTACGGTTTTGTTTTTATCTTTATTATTTTTCCCCTCCATCTCTTGTTGGGAAATGGGAGGTTTTATCTATGGGAGTTTTGGTTTATAAGATCTTCTACTGAAAGTGTTTTTCAAACACCTATAAGTGATCTGTTCTTCTCTTCTCTATCTACCTCTGTATCTACCTGCGTTGCATCAATGAAATTTCCCCATGTGGGACAATAAAGGAATATTTTATCTAGTGCGAGTATTGGGACAGGGCCTAGGAGCTGTGTTTTGGTTCATTTCTATGTAAGAGTAAGTGTTCCTTCATATTTTTAAAGTCCCTCCACCAGACTTTACTGTTCAAATGTCCTTCACAACACATTTAAAGGGGCAATGTGTAGTTTTTCACCAAAAAAAGATTTCTACTCGTTTTACCTGTTTATAAATCTACATTCATGTTAAATTATTTGTATAATCGGAGAGCTATCAGTCACTCTTCTCTCGGCTTTCTGTTGTTTGTGCAGAGTCTGTGCATTTCCTTGTTCAAACATTTCACATACGGCTCTTTCACGTGGTGACAGCTGAATGTTCAAAGTACTACAGACGCTTGTTGTTGTTGTTGTTGTTGACCTTCATACTTGCTGAAACTTCAATACTGTATTTTATATTGCTACGGACAATAAAACAAAGCAGAAAGAGATGGGAGGTTTTGTCTGCAGCAACAGCAGAGGTGAATCTCCACCTGAGGGCCGTGCTCCACCTCCTCAGGGCCATGCTCCACCTCCTCAGGGCCGTGCTCCACCTCCTCAGGGCCATGCTCCACCTCCTCAGGGCCGTGCTCCACCTCCTCAGGGCCGTGCTCCACCTCCTCAGGGCCGTGCTCCACCTCCTCAGGGCCGTGCTCCACCTCCTCAGGGCCATGCTCCACCTCCTCAGGGCCGTGCTCCACCTCCTCAGGGCCATGCTCCACCTCCTCAGGGCCGTGCTCCACCTCCTCAGGGCCGTGCTCCGCCTCAGGGCCGTGCTCCACCTCCTCAGGGCCGTGCTCCGCCTCAGGGCCGTGCTCCACCCTCTCAGGGCCGTGCTCCACCTCCTCAGGGCCGTGCTCCACCTCCTCAGGGCCGTGCTCCACCTCCTCAGGGCCGTGCTCCACCTCCTCAGGGCCGTGCTCCACCTCCTCAGGGCCGTGCTCCGCCTCAGGGCCGTGCTCCGCCTCAGGGCCGTGCTCCGCCTCAGGGCCGTGCTCCACCTCCTCAGGGCCGTGCTCCACCTCCTCAGGGCCGTGCTCCACCTCCTCAGGGCCGTGCTCCACCTCCTCAGGGCCGTGTTCCGCCTCAGGGCCGTGCTCCACCTCCTCAGGGCCGTGCTCCACCTCCTCAGGGCCGTGCTCCACCTCCTCAGGGCCGTGCTCCACCTCCTCAGGGCCGTGCTCCACCTCCTCAGGGCCATGCTCCACCTTCTCAGGGCCGTGCTCCACCTCCTCAGGGCCGTGTTCCGCCTCAGGGCCGTGCTCCACCTCCTCAGGGCCGTGCTCCACCTCCTCAGGGCCGTGCTCCACCTCCTCAGGGCCGTGCTCCACCTCCTCAGGGCCGTGCTCCACCTCCTCAGGGCCATGCTCCACCTTCTCAGGGCCGTGCTCCGCCTCAGGGCTGTGCTCCGCCTCAGGGCCGTGCTCCACCTCCTCAGGGCCGTGCTCCACCTCCTCAGGGCCGTGCTCCGCCTCAGGGCCGTGCTCCACCTTCTCAGGGCCGTGCTCCGCCTCAGGGCCGTGCTTCGCCTCAGAGCTGTGCTCCGCCTGTGGGGCCGTGCTCCACCTGAGCTCGTAGCTCACGTGGCAGCACCTTATCTCTCCTGTGTTGCTTGCACTGACACATCGGGTCCTGTGTGCGAGCGTCACAGAGAGATAAGACAGGGGCCCCTCGTGTCCCTCTGCATTGTCTCCTCCGCTGCAGGACAGAGCACGTGGACAAGAACGTGCGAAGGTGATCAGAAAGAATAATTATGAGATAAATTACAGCTGAGTGTTGTGCGCATACACACACTCAGCTGAACGGCCTGAACGAGCAGAGCCTTGGTTGCTATAGTGATGGAATTCTTGTTTTCAAACACACATATCTCCTTTAAATGACTTTGAAAAATGCAATGACTGAAGTTAAAGTGTCTCAGGCAATCAAATCATGGACTGGACTTGTATCTCCAGCAGAGGACAACAACTGAAGCCTCTGTAGAGTAAACCTCATGACTCTATAGTTTCAGTGCTAGACTCCTCCCATCTTTGCAGTATACATACAATATACATACAATATACAGTACAGTACAATGATACATATAAGTACAATAATTAAAAAAACAGATAACTTTAGAAAACACTCTTATATTCTTAATAAAAATAATAATAACACTCTGATCTTGTTCATCAGTACCAAGGACTGCTCCAGCTTGATACAGTCTGTCACTCAGGGGCGCTTCCAAGAGGTGGCCTAGGTGACACTGGCCCCCTTTATTATAACCTGGATTTAAACAGGGAGGGCTCTTGAGCGCAAGCTGTCATTTTCAAGGGTGTTAACAGCATAAAACATGTTCAACAAACAAAAAACAGACACGAATGAAAACAATCAATAAAATATAGCAAATACATACGTGATACATTTATACAAAGCAAGAACACTGGCAAGGTTATATACAAACGAGACTTATACACAAACAGAAGGCAGTGCTGTTCTCTTCTCACATCCAGTGATTGCAATCCTACTTTAGAGTCTAATTCACAGTGGTAAGTTCGGTACTCTTCTCCTGTAATGAACCTTAGAGCTGAACCTTAGAGCTGACCCTTAGAGCTGAACCTTAGAGCTGAACCTTAGAGCTGAACCTTAGAGCTGAACCTTAGAGCTGACCCTTAGAGCTGACCTTACAGGCTGACCCTTAGAGCTGAACCTTAGAGCTGACCCTTAGAGCTGAACCTTAGAGCTGAACCTTAGAGCTGAACCTTAGAGCTGACCCTTAGAGCTGACCTTACAGGCTGACCCTTAGAGCTGAACCTTAGAGCTGAACCTTAGAGATGAACCTTAGAGCTGACCCTTAGAGCTGACCTTAGAGCTGACCCTTAGAGCTGACCTTAGAGCTGAACCTTAGAGATGAACCTTAGAGCTGACCTTAGAGCTGACCCTTAGAGCTGACCTTACAGGCTGACCCTTAGAGCTGAACCTTAGAGCTGACCCTTAGAGCTGAACCTTAGAACTGACCCTTAGAGCTGACCTTAGGGCTGACCCTTAGAGCTGACCTTAGAGCTGACCCTTAGAGCTGACCTTACAGGCTGACCCTTAGAGCTGAACCTTAGAGCTGACCCTTAGAGCTGAACCTTAGAACTGACCCTTAGAGCTGACCTTAGGGCTGACCCTTAGAGCTGAACCTTAGAGCTGAACCTCAGAGCTGAACCTCAGAGCTGAACCTCAGAGTTGAACCTCAGAGTTGAACCTCAGAGCTGAATGATAAACTGGTTCAGAGGTTTTAACACTGTTGCTGTAGAATGCAATTATATATAATATCGCCATAATCCAGAATTGAACTGAGGAAAAGAGGAAAACACTTTTTATTTCTGAAGAAGAACGACTTCTGGCTCTAAGATTACTTCTCAGCTTCTGTACGTGTTTGTAGAAAATGAGTTTATCGTCGATCCAGATGTCCAAGTATTTGTAATGGGGTCCGTGTTCAATCACATGACCATAGAGCATAAGAATACATATTTTTCACTAGAACGCCTTTTGGAGAAGAGCACACATTTCATTTTTTCTTTTTTTAGTTCATTAACAGTTTTGAATCAGCACAGTTTTGTTGGATGGAGTAAAAATCCACTAGAATTTTTGAATAACTTCCCCACGTGATCGCCACTTCCATTATAATCACACTTCCGGTCCAATTCTGTTGAACGGAGAACGAGGGGAAAAGGCTCACCGCTAAAGGTAGATTAATTTGTGTAAAATGTCCAATGTTCATGTGACCGATGAGTCAACAATGCATCGATTCCCTTGACGACCTGAAACGGCTTTAAGTCTGTGTAGAACTTATTTTCGCTTGAGGTCGGCAGCGTGTTCACTAATAAAACCGGAAGAAGGATTACGTGGTATGGGCGCGGTCAGACGGGCTTCTGGAATAAGGTGAATAGAGTTGCATCATCTACATACAAATGGATTCTTCTGTGTTTTAGATTATGCCCAATTGAGTTTATATACATTATAAATAAAGTGATCCAAGGACACACCCTTGAGGCACACCTTTGATAAGATATGGAAATTCTGATTGAAAGCTTGAACCTGTGTGTGAAGTAATCTGCAAACCACTTTTTTGCTTTTGAATCAAAGCCAACAACATCCAGACGATTCAAAAGAACACAGGGATCCACCTTTGACAGAGCAACAAAAACAGCAGCACATTCTTCATGATTGTCCAGTGCAATAGTAATACAATTTATATATTTGGCAGCAGCCGTGACAGTGCTATGCCCTGGTCTAAAACCGGACTGGCAGCTACGCATTTTAAATACAATATTTGGGGAAGAAAGCACGCACCTGGTTATTTATGAGCTTCTCCAAGAGTTTTCCTGGACAGGATAGTTTCAAGCTTGGATGGCATTTTTCAAATCATCTTTATCCTTATGCAAAGTGGGAACAAAAACAGTTTTCCATAGTAAGAAGATACTTTCAGTTTGAATTGTGAGATTAAATACATGAGTTAAACAATTTACCATTAGTGGACAATACTGTCTTGAACCCCCCAGTGGATGTAAAGTTATATTCAGTCATAACTGGCGTGTTTTAGAGGAGCCGCTTTAATTATCTTACACTTGAAACAAAGGAGGAACAAAAGGGTGTGATTGAAGCAGTTTCTTTATAACAACGAGCTGATCATTCTTCACAGATTTAGCACGATCCAGCACTTGTGTCTTTAAATCTATATTATATTACTGTGAGTATGTTTAATAAAGTTTGACTATAATTAATTATCCTAAAAGTGCAGTACATTAATGGAAATGTGGTTTGATGCATTCAAAGATTTCTGGGGAAGGAGCCCAAAACCCCCCATTCTGGCCACCACTTGGAGGCGCCGCTGTTATCACATAAAATACACATACTGCGGTAGTAAAAATATGTTGTCCTGAACTTGTGGGGACTAAAGATAATCTTAGATAATCTTGAGATTTAAATATTGAGTGAAAAGGATTAATTTGCTGTTTACAAGTCTGTTTTTTATATTTTCTTTTGCATGAGAAACAATTAAATCAACTGAAATATCAAGACTGATCGATTGAATCTTGCAAAGAAAGAGAGATTGAAACAAAGAGAGAGAAAATGGAACTAATTCCTCTCCACTGCAGCGTATCCACGGGCTACAGACTCTTAATATAGCGACGGAGACAGTGGCGGAGCAGTGCACTTAACGGGTCTGTGCCATGTGGAAATAAAACCCAGGCCATCTCCAGTTTTAATTAAAGTGCACATGGAAGCGGCTGCACGACTCGGACTGATGGACTCCACATCTGCAGTTCCAGGAGGTGGGAACAGATTCATGTGCGAATGACACGTGATGATGGCACCTATAGCACCTATAGCACCTATATATATATATATATATTAGAACAATGACCCTTCTCTCAGCAGCAGACAAGGGTCATTGTTCTAATACAAAACGTGGCGCAATCGAACAGCACAGACCTCGAGGCGTTACAGGTCAACCCAGGATTGCGCATGTCAATTCTAATCACTTACTCATTTATTCCGATGTACTCAATTAGTATTATTGTACAGATGACATTTTAATGTTTTAGTCGAGTGAAATGTGTCTCGGTGATGAACTGCAATGTGATGAAGATCCGTGGTTAAGTGGTTCTCACCTGACAAAAAGAAGAGTTTGCTTTGATCCTGCACAGAAAGGATGATATTTAGCATTTGCTGGCACTTCCTCAGGCCTGTTTAGGTGTTCTGATATCATTTATGAACTTAAAACAACTGCAAATAGACTAATTCTCCAGCTAGGTACTCCCAGAAGAGATCCTAGAGCCAACAAAGTGCATTCCACTTCCATTTCCCTATTCTTTATTATGCACTTGTAAGTCTTCTGCACAATACAAAAGAAATCACAGGTTTTTTTTTTGTCCATGAATGAAAATACAAAGGGTGCAACGATTTTTTAGAGAAGGTAATAGAATGTCGTCTGCGAACAACATTTAATTTAACTGATTTGACAGGACAACGTTCACTTACGTAATGAGTGCCAAAGATGCTTGTACCAGATTACAGCTGTGGAAGCTCATTTCCATCAGCGATCAATACAATGGAAGCGGGGGAAGAGGGGGAAAGCAGTGCAACGAAAACTCTGTGGTTTAGACCTCTACAAACATGTTCTGTGATGTAAGTGATTATTACGTACGTCAGGCAGTTTATAGTTCAGACTTTTCTCAAATGTTAATGCTCCTGGAACATGTTTAAAATGTGCACCGTGAACTGAATCTTTTTTCAAACTATGAATGCAAATCTGATCGCAAAACTACAGAAAAATCACATATTTTTTCACTTGTAAAATTACATTTCACACTCATTATGTCACATTAAACACGCATAACACAAATTCAGCATCAAATGAATCTAAGTAACCCGTGTACTTACCAAGAAACAGCACAACTGACCCACTGTTTGCAACAATCTGCAAGTTTTCAACTGCATCTTGGTGTTTTTCTTAAATACAAATGATTGGTGAAAAAATCAACAGTCAGAAGCTATAGAGTTCCAGCAGAATGATACAATATCATTGCTGACAACCGCAGCTATAAACCATGGCGTGGACGACATCTCTAATCTATGAGTTTCAGAGTGATGAGGAAAAAGGACTGTTGCCATGGTGATTTTAAAGTGAGAAAATGCAGGTGTGTAGGGGGGGAAAGGTAAGATATCTTTTCTCCTGTAGTCTACTCACATAAATGTAAGAAAAAAAGTTTTTCCTCATGCAATGTTTTCATATAGAAATAAGGCATTTCACACTCAATCTGAAAAATGGACAGAGCAAGAAATACATTTATTGGTTCATTTGTTGATATATTAGTATGGGCGAGTATTAGATCTCTTATTTAGAGTTATTTGAGGGAAATATGTGCAGCAGATCTGACTGAAAATGTATTTAAACAATTTTGCGACATTTTTTACACTTAAAACATGAATAAATCAGTCTTGGAATTAGATATCAGCAAATTCCTCTGTTCTTTTTGAGTAAAAGATTGGGGGGGGGCTGATCTTTTATGTCCCTGTAAGGAAACTGTCTTTGAAGTTATAATGTTCCATGTAGTTCAATAGATGCAAGTGGATTCAGCGAAATAATAAAACATATTTAAGAGAAGATTGGACATTGTTGTTGTTTCTACATGAAAGCATATGTTGGAAGAGCAAACTGAAATCCCCCGAAAAAGAAGAAAAACATTTAGTTTGCTTGTAGTGTCTTGATTCAATTTAAAACCAAATATTACATCTTCTGAATGGTGAAAAATCCTGAAAATTCCGCGTATAACATTCACTGAAACCCTCGAACGCTGCATCATCACTCACCTCATTTCCACCGTTGTTTATCTGCGCAGATGTTTCGGGACATACCCCTAAAACGACCGCGCGCCATCTTTTATCCCTCCGGCAAAACGTGCGTGTGCAAATATACTAATGTCGTGAGTGAATGCAGGGAGCAGGCTGCCGGTTTCCCCTCGGCCCGTTTGATCGATGTGCATAGCCGAGCGGCGGCAGTGAGCAGGGCCGGCCGCCATAATCCAAGCTCCTGTATTCTCCGTCATGAAAGAGCCTCAAAAGATCCCGGCTTAGATTTCCCCCGAAAGGAACGCCACACCAAAAGAGAGACGGCCTTATCTGAAAAGATCGTGGTCTTTTGCTCAGCACCAATTGCCCTCCTTTGGCCCGGAACAATAATCTCAGCAGCGTATAAAAGCCTATTACTCACTGGTTAAGTTCTACTTATACGAAAGGGGGATAAAACTGTAACGCCCAGGTGTGTGTGTGTGTGTGTGTGGGGGGGGGGGGCTACAGCCGAGGAATCAATAGTAACATCGGGCTTTCCATAGCGCGCATTTGAATTACCGTCGTACGTCAGGACCAGCGGAGCAAAACTGGCACTGATTATAATTGCGTTTGTCTCCGGGTTGGTGGGTTGTGTGCGTGCGTGGCGCAGGCCCCCGGACAATAAACATATTTAGGAGGCGTGTCGAGCCTGCGGGGGGAGCTCCTTCGTCAGCTGATGTAAATTGAACAGGTCTTATTATCTCGTCCGTGTGTTGGCAATGAAAAATAATGTCTTCAGCGGGGAGGAGATGCATCGACTCGGCGGCGCTAACAGGTACACGCGGCGGTGATGTAAAACTCATTCCGGGAGACGTTAAGTGCGACGGTCTGTTATGTGGTATTGATGGTGGCGCGCGGATGACGTGGAGGAATATTATTGTTTTATTACGTAAATGTTCCCGGGGAAGACGCGTGATTAGTCAAGCGCGTTGGCAGGGCTGTGCGATACTTGCATGGATTTAGATATCAAATGTGACTAAAATATACTTGGAAAATGATTTCACGATGTCTGAATTTGTAGTCCAATGACAGATCTCTGCACAACGACTGGTAATACGTGTGTTGTAGCTCGTCGGTTCAGTTTCGCTTCCCAAAAAATTGCAAAAGCTCCATTGTGTCCTTGCGAAACAGAAATGGAAAACCTGTACCCAACAACCAGAGTTCTTCCAACCAAGAGTACTGGCCTCACCAATATGGCACGTATAACTTACTGCATGGCTAAAGTTTCCACTCACAGGATTAGAAAGAGCCTTTGGGCATGCAGGAGTCGTCCGTGGATCCATCACAGCTTCAGCTACGCTGCCCTAGGAGCAACTGTGCTGGGGGAAGTATGGCAGCTTGAGCACTATCCTCTTCTTCTTCTGACTACTTATGCTATCAAACAATATTTATTTTTTGATTCCACTTGCAAACTGTTCACCGCCTTCTTTTCTTTCTCTCACTCCTGAGGACCTGTGGACCCAGATGCCCCTCCCCTGGTGAAGTGGTCCCTGCCCTGTGTGGACGGTCCCTCATCTGCCTGAAGAGTGGGTCCAGCTCGCCTCCGACGGTCCCTCGTCTGCCTGAAGAGTGGGTCCAGCTCGCCTCCGACGGTCCCTCATCTGCCTGAAGAGTGGGTCCAGCTCGACTCAGACGGTCCCTCTTCTGCCTGAAGAGTGGGTCCAGCTCCAGTCTCCTCGTGTCCGTCTGTCCGTCTGTGAGAGTCGGATCTCTCCTTCACTGGAACTCCTCCAGGTTTCTACGCTTTTTTCCCAAAGAGGTTTTTTTGTAGTTTTTCCTGGCCGAGAAGGAGAGTCTAAGGACAGAGGACCCTGGGACATCGTCCCTCGCCACCACAGACATTGTCTGACTTCATCGCCACCACAGACATTGTTGATTCATTTCTCCCTGTGGCCCTCAGAGGCAACTGTTGTTGTGATTTTGGGCCTAACAAAAATAAATTGATTTGATTTGATTTGATCGTCAGCTGGAATGGCATTGACAAAGTCGGACCACCGCGGGCCAGTTCTTTTGGGCCCCGGCCAGAGCGCATTATGGCGTTGATGAATGTTGGTCAGCAGTTGGCTCAAGACGATGTCCCCGCTGATCACCGTAATGCTTCAAAAATGCAATATCCCAAAAAGGCTGCTGTTTGAGCTCAGATGCAGATTCGGTTAGATTCTCCGGAGACTGGCCCCTAGAGGCCACGGGGAAGAGTGAACAGGACTTACCACCTGTGCGATCGAGCCGTCAAATAGGATTAAAACAGTGAAATAATGTGCTTATTTATTTGAGAACAGGCCCTAAAATCTAATATTCACCCTTCCATAATAATATTTGAAAATTTCAACCAACATGTCCCTTATGTGCACCTGTTTGTTCCATGTTACGCTTTCACCCAGTGAGCTTGATGTAATCATTTATGTCTTTTTGGTTAGATTATTGTAATTCACTTTCTTTTGGCCTCAGTAATAGCTTGTCTGCAGTCGGTACAGAATTCTAAAGCCAGACAGCTGACAAGTTCTTGAAAATTCTTCCTCTTGAGCACATAATCCATTTCAAAATCTGACTTAAAAAGAACTACATGGGCATTTGTGGGAGTTCATCCCCTGGTATGCCCCACCATACATGTCCCTCATGTCCCTGGATTATTGTTTTAATCATGCTTTTTGTGAAATTTAGTATTGTTAGTGTCTCATGTCAGTAAAAAACCTTGTTAGATTAAGAATGATATTTCATTTCATCTTTACATATCACAATAACATCTCCATAGAGACGTCACCAGGCTCAGGTCCAGCTCAGATTATGTGGAGAAGCAAAATGATTAGAATGTCCTTCCTGCTCAAAGTAATGACATGTTCTTGGAGATAAACTGGTGACGGACCCTCACTACAAGTCATCCTTGAATATAATGTATTATTCTCATGAATTACCCTAGCTCCAACCCCAAGTACTTTTTTAAATGTACATCAATTGGCCTATATGTGGTCCTTATGTGCCTGTCTTTGCACATCTTCATGTTTTATGACTTCATACAATGCATTTGTATTAAAATTGATTATGCCCAACACAGAAGACTTGGATAGAGGGTTTCCCACCTCTTGAAATAGCAATTTTCATGTATCTCGGATGTAAAACTCCAGCAATAGAACTGGTAGATGGATTCCTCTGGAGAACTCTTTTGACTGCAGCAAAAACGCAGTGTTAAAGAGATGGATGACAGCAACAGAACTGACTCTCAAGGACTGGACTGAACTAACTCTGGACATGTATGAAATGGAAAGACTGACTTCCATGGACGACTTTAGTTTTCTATGTTTTTTTTTCTGTTAAATTATAAACAAAACAAAACAAAAAAAGAAAGAAAGAAATTGCACTTTTCTTATCATCAAAGCTGTTTAGTAGTGAATCTCACACGTTCCACTTGTTCCAAAGGCGACCTGGCAGCACTCATTTAGTTGCAATGCTAATTCTCTCAGATCCTCCCAAGACGGCACGCTCAAGGCTACAGAGACGTGAATAAATGGACCCAACCTCCCACCTGCGCAATTAAGCCGTCATACTCCTATTATGGGATTAGAGCGGTGAAATCGTGTGCTTATTTACTTCATCTTTCCAAACTGTTTGCCTTTGCCGAGCCCCGTGTATCGGGGAGGTCTTTGAAACGGTCCACTGGCACTCCTTGTTCCCAGTGTTAATTAATTTGACATACTAATTATAGGATCAGCGTAATCACAGCAGTTTATCAACATAAGCCTACATGGAGTTAGCGGTGTCCCAGGCCAACACATGTTTATGGAAGGTAGAAAGAGCAAACTCTAACGATCTTATCACCAGACTCGCTGTGTCCTACCAAACCGCATTATGAGACGTAATGGTGAGACATAAATCAGGGAATGTTCAGGCAGCCAATGCTCCCATTTGTAATTGGGATCTTACATTATTTTAGAGCCAGCAGAAGTTCTGGTGTAAAGCAGTTTCAAACATAGATTCAGCATTAGCCTCCTGTCTCAAAAAGTTATCCAAGTCATTTCGCTGCAATTGGATTGGTATCGACACAGACTGCAGTGGAAAATACTGCATTATGTATCTGTGAAACAGAGTAATAAAGTAAAGGCACTCTTACACCAGCTCCCGTGTCAAATGTAGTGTCAAAGTCAGTCAGAGACACTGCAGGTTGTATGCTTGTGTGACCGGATTGTTCTTGCGTTGTGTTATGAATGGCCACGAGACACAGTTTGTCCTTTGGAGGCACCCTCCGTTATTCTTGTCAACTGGTTAACAGAAAAACACCAAACAACCTAACACGTGCCATGAAGCAAATCCAGCCCAAACTAAAAAAGGATATAACAATTAAATCAATATACAACGCATAAAACATAAAGGACGACACAATGGATGACTGACCTCTTCCCGAGACAGAGATATTAAAAGGGAAGAGGAAGTCACGACCGTCAAATTTATAAGGGGAACACACGAAGAAGAAGTAGTGGCTGGAGGACACTGACAGTGTCGAAGTTTAGTCTATACAGACTGCGGGAGGCGAGGATCGTTCTCAAGTTCTTTATTTGATGAAAACATGGAAAAACAGGCAAAACAGTAGCGTGTTGTTCGTCTTGCAGCTGAGATTCGACCCGTCACAAGAATTAGCTGTGTTTTATATCGCTGTTGCTTGGGTCTGATAAACATGGCCTGACCTTCGCTATGACGTCCGCTTTAAGATTGTTTAGACTAGTCCACAGATGATTAGAAAATACACAGAATAGTTAAAATACACAGAATAGTTCATTGTGACCCATATGCAGCAAGATCGTCTTGACTCATGATAAATAGGACACAGCCATGACAATAATTTGATCAATATCCACAACAGCACAATAAAACAAATACCAGATATGTTGAACACAATATTAAACAAAAATAATACAGATTTTGTGTGATTATACTGCAATGACATATAGACTGGTTACACTTGTCCTCCATCATGGCTCCTTGTACTTTCCCGACACACATGGTGCAGCCTCTCACTTTTCTGCTAAGGGTCCCCAACCTGCTTCTCCTCTTGCCTGACCAGCCACACCCTCCTACATAAGGAACCAGACCATTAAGGGCTTCAACTTGGGACGGCCCAACCACAGACCACTAATTTGTGGCGGAAAATGCGGAAGACATCTCCTCTCAAATATTCTCATAACGTTCAGAACAAACTATATAACTGAATTCACCTCAGATATATATATTTCCGCTTGTTGATTCTTGACAGCAGGACCCTCGGGACCGGGGCAGGAGCGTTCGGAGAAGCTTCGGGATCAGGCAGGAGCGGGACTGAAAAGCCGGCCCCGTGCAGGTCACTACGACACGGCATCTTCACGGAGACAAGCGCATATTTCACATTTTATATGGATTAGCTAGCATCAAAGTTAAAGAAGCCATAAACAGCACTTTCTGCATACTCAAAACTGCATACCCTCGATTCTCTCAGAATGTGGAATGAGCTAAAGTTCATGAAATTGTGAACCTTCTAGAGCACATTTTGTCCTTTGTGTTTCTCCTTAAGTGGGTCTTCTGTATGTCAGTGAAATGTCTGTGTAACCAAGGGCACAGCGCCGGCTCCCGGGAGCCTGTCACAGCACACACGGCAGAGACGGAAAACTTTCTGACAAATGAATCGGTTGAACTCACATTTTGGTTCACTACGAGCTTCTGAGTCTGAGAACATTTTCAGCTCGCAAAGTGGAACGATACAAATCAGTGTGGAAAAGCTAAGTTCTAAATTGTATCTATGCAATTATGTTTGATAGTGACATTTGATATCTTTACAAGTGTAAAAACGTCTTCCTCAAAAGGCACGTACAGAATAGTATTTCTCATCGACACAGATATAATGCCTGAACTAAACCCGCACATTAACAACATGAATAGTGTTGGTTCAAGAACTCACAAGATAAAATTGTGAATGAACATTGTGCACACAGGGAGAATGATTGTGTGTTTACATGTGGCTGGGACAAAAAAGGGTGAATGTTGGAGAGTTTCACCTCTTTAGGGGAAAACAAGTGAATTAAAGTGTTTTTGGTTTGTTTTCAAGTTCTGGCTAGAGCCTTTGGGGGTTAGATTAGGGCCTTGTTTTAAGGCCATGGTTAGGATTAGGGCCATTTTGAGATTATATTTCAATCTAAGGCCCTGATGAGGGTGGGAATACATGCGTTCGCACATTCGGGAACTTGTACAGATGCAACCGCTATTTTGAAAGAGGCACAACACAAGTATATCAGATGGATAATTGGCCCCTTTCAAAATGGCCGCCATGGAGAAGTCACTGCGAACGCATGTCGATATTTACAGTTGGGGTCACATTTTAAAATGAGGGAAAGTAGAGCTGTGTGAATGTGAGTAATGTGTCTTTAATACTTGAATATAAATGACTTTAATAGATGAATATGAATGACGTCCTGCTTATGGACCGCACTCTAACAACCTTTGACCGGCGGCGGTTAGAAAGCTCATATTTGGGATGAACTGCTTCAAATAACGAATTAAGTGTCAACATGAAAAGTACAATGTCTTAATAAAGAACAATTAATAAAAACATGAACAAGAATGTGATGTTTGTTCCTTCTTATTGACTAAAACTCACTAAAACCCACTTTTCACCTAAATATGTTGCAGAACTGAACTTCCACGCGTTCATTGTCTTGACGTGAGCCGTCTGAGCAG
Organism: Eucyclogobius newberryi; assembly: GCF_026437365.1. Taxonomy (NCBI): domain Eukaryota; kingdom Metazoa; phylum Chordata; class Actinopteri; order Gobiiformes; family Gobiidae; genus Eucyclogobius; species Eucyclogobius newberryi. Next base: position 6,740,887 of record NW_027316167.1, read on the forward strand.
AGCCAGGCCTCCTCCAGCCCTTCTGGAAGGATCCCGAGGCGTTCTTAACTGAACTCGGTTTGTTTTATTGCCTCGCCATCTTGTTAAATTGGACGGCCCTGTTTTGCATACATACAGCCACTTTTTCACTTTGTTCTCACAGAATTGCAAAGAAATATTGTATGCAAAATGGAAACAAAGCTAATAAGCCGGGCGAGTGCGTGTGCGTGGTGTGTGCAGCCACGCTGCGCTCTTCTGTCCACAAATACACAGCGTTAATGCCGTTCCTCCGGTGCCAGCGCCTCATCCAGAACAGTTGGCGCGGAGGGGGAGATTTGGCATTGGGCGTGACAGTAACGTCCCGGCCAGAACCTGGAGTCTTGAGACGGGCCTAGAGCTGATCCTGTCCCGGGCTGTGGTCCTTGGTTTGTGGAAGCCGTGACCCGCTGTCCTAACGGAGCCAATCTCTTCGCTAACGCGCACTAAATCTTCCCAGCAGCCACCGCGCTCGCTGCCAACCTCTGAAAGGCAACGAGCCCAACTTCCCCCGAGGCCCGTGGAAGGGTCATCTCTTATGAAAAATGAAGGAAACTTTTGAGGTTATGGCGTCCTCCTAATCCGTGTGTTTAAGTCACTGTTCAAGGTTGTGTTGAATCCATTTCCTCTTGCATTGTGGGGATGTGAATGGAACGTTTGCCGAGTCTCACGCCGTAACAGAGAGTGAGATCTTTGATGATGCTTTTCCCAGAGAAGAACAACGATGCTACGCAACTGTTCACGTGTTTACACCGAGCTGAACGTGTGGGTTAGGACTAAAGGACTATTCCAGAACTAAACCAGGGCTAAAGGACTATTCCAGAACTAAACCAGGGCTAAAGGACTATTCCAGAACTAAACCAGGGCTAAAGGACTATTCCAGAACTAAACCAGGGCTAAAACAGGACTATTCCAGAACTAAACCAGGGCTAAAACAGGACTATTCCAGAACTATAACAGGTCTCTGCGCTGCAGGTTGAGTTGGGGGAATTGCCGTTACGGCTCCGGAGGCTAGAACTTCTGTTGGCTTACTGGGTGAATGTGCAAGGTCATACGAGCTCTCACCCGGTGAGGGACTTTCTCAGGGTTGATGGGGGGCAGAGTGAGGCTGGCGGTATGGTTTTCAGCCAGGTAGGAAATGCGAAGGCGCGGCTTGCGGGGGTTGGTGATCTGCGTGTGAGCCCGTCGGTGGCTTTGTCTGCTATAGCTCCGTGGAAGTTTGTCCCGGCTCCTGTTGATGTTAGCTTGCATGGCAAGCTTAGAGGAGTCGCTGGGAGGGCACCGCAGTTTGCCGTTCAAGCGATCATCGATAAGCACTCAGGTGATGTGTTTATTTATACCGACGGGTCTAGGGATCCTGAGAGTGGGCGTACTGGCGCCGCTTATTTTGTGCCTGACCTGGGGCTAGCGGTCAAGAAGAGGTTGACAGATCGCCTTTCTGTTTTCACGTCGGAACTCATAGCGATACGGTTGGCGTTGGAATGGGCGGAATCTGCTTTGCAGTGTTGCGGCATTGTGGTGGCCTCTGACAGCCTTTCTGCATTGCAAAGCATTAAATCTGGGAAATCGGATTGCAGACAGGATGTGTTGAATGGCATCTTCTGTCTGATGCTCTCCCTGTCCAGGAAGGATGTGAGGGTTTCCTTCATTTGGGTCCCTGCGCATGTGGGGGTGGATGGTAACGAAATGGCTGATGCACTGGCTAAACGTTCCCTTCGGCGGCCATCAATTGATGTGGCGGTTGAGTTGGGCAAGTCTGAAATCAAGCCCGTTATCAAGAGTCATGTGGTCGGCCTTTGGCAGGAATTTTGGAGCCACTGTGTTACTGGACGGCATCTCTATCACGTACAGGGTAGTGTGGGTCCTTGCGGGTCCATGGGCAGGAACGCGTGGGAGGAAAGGGCCTTCGCCCGCATGAGGATTGGCCATACTGGACTCAATTGGTCACTGAGTAGGATAGGCAAACATCCGACCGGTCTGTGTGGTCACTGTCAGGTGCCAGAGACTGTCGAGCATGTGCTGATTTGCTGTGAGGCTTATGATAGGGAAAGGGCCGGGTTGGCCTTGTGGTTTCGGAATAATGGGCGGGAGTTCAATCTGCGGAACGTTCTGGCGATCCAGTCACAGGGTTTGTGTCAGGCTGTGGTTGCTTACTTATGTAGCACAGGGCTGGGTAAACGTTTATAGAGGTGGGGGGTGTTGGAGACTGAGCCGAGGATGAGGAGCAAGAGGATGTCCTAACGCGCTTGGACTTCGTGGGCCTAGAAACGCCAAAGTGATGGAAGAAGGACTTCTAACCGAACGTCGAGGAGGGCGAGGAAGGTGGGGAGGAGTCTCCCTGGAATAAAGCCGGTTGGTCTCTGACACAACAACTATTCTAGTCACAAAAACACATCATGACCTCATGGGCTTTGTACGCCAAAGCAATGGGAGGAGTACTTTTACGGACTACGACAGAGTCTGAGGACTACGAAACGTCTGAGGAATAAAGTCTGGCGGTAATGCAACACTCGGATGCCAACCGCCATAAAACAACAACAACAACAACAGGTCTAAAACAGGACTATTCCAGAACTAATCCAGGTCTAAAGGACTCTTACCTGGTAAAAGTTGTAGTTACTCACCACACTACTTTTTGTATGATTTACAGTTTTCATGGATGTGCTCTTTGCTCTTTTAACTCCTCTTCTATTCCAATAACATTAACTTCAAATTCTATCCACCTAGATTTGTGAATAAAGAATATTATTCTGCCCGCCTCTGTAATTATGTATTTCTAATGGATATTGATTGAATTATGCTGGAAAAGTGTTTCTGAGTTAAAAAATGTAAACTGTCAAAACAATCAAAACTTTACACACGAGCTTTAAATGTGTAAATATGCATCGATATATTATACATTTTGCTCTTATCGACAATACTTTATTATAATTTCATGCATGGTTAGAAATAAAATCAAAGAAATACTGGAGACAAAATGGCTTAAATGAACTATTTAAGCCTTTTAAAAGCAGCTGCATAACCAAAGACTGAGACCGTTTGAACACTGCTGGTTCTGAATATTGTATTAAGTAACTTTCTCCATGATGAAGTAGAGCGCTTTAGGGAGTGAGGCTGAAATTAGACAATTAGACGTGATAAATTGAGAGGAAGAGGGTGAAGAATGCAGCCGGTGCATACTGAGCGGCGCTGCGGGCGCTGCGGGCGCTGAGCAGCACCGGTCCAGCAGCTGTCCTTCACTGCCCCGCTCCTTCTCCTCTCACTGGGGTAAAAGTATTTCATGGCTGTAACGTCGTCACATCAGGCCCAGTCCCCCCCATTTCTGCCTTTGGACGTCCCCCCAGTGCCACTTTTCAAATCAAGGACGCGTCATTAATTTTTGACTGACCCCACTTACCCAGACTTTAAAAAAGGCTCTGAACAGTAACTTTTGAGATAGATTTCTCCTTTTCAAGCCTGTTTAGACTTAAAGTTTGTTATAATCAGGAATGTCTGCTTAAGGTAAATATTAAATATATAAAACTACTAACAGAAGTAATCATGTCTGGACACAAGTAATCTCAAATTAAAACTAAATTGTCTATAGATTAAACATGGTAAATGTGTAGGTTTCTGGTAAAGTAAAGTAAAGTATAGTAAAGTAAAGTAAAATAAAGGCAAAGAGCAATGTTGTCAACCCAGAGGACTTATTTCAGTTACTGTTCATTTGTGACCAGAGTGTCAGCCGTCTGAAGGCAGCGCGGTCAGGGCGGTCAGGGCGGCCAGGGCGGTCAGGGCGGTCAGGGCGGTCAAGGCGGTCAGGGCGGTCAGGGCGGTCAGGGCGGCCAGGGCGGTCAGGGCGGCCAGGGCGGTCAGGGCGGCCAGGGCGGTCAGGACGGTCCTCTGCAAGTGAGACGAGGACCATCAGAGTTCTGGTTAAGGTCGTCTGGGATGTCCAGCTCAGCCGGGTTTGAGTGTGTGGGTGGGGGAACATGTTCACTTAAGAGCCTGTTGTCAAACTCATTTTGGCCCGCGGGCCGAACATAACATAACAAATAAAACAATAAAGAATATAATATAAATAGCTTTATATAGCCTAGTAATAGTTCTATGAGGACACTGATGCACAAACCTGCAGCAGGAACAGGAACATGGACGTGTGATATGATTTCTGATGTGAAATGTTGGCTCACTATTTTTATAGTTTAAGCTTATTTCAGTGATAATTTTTTCATGTAGTGAATGAAATGAGGTCATTGTGTCACATTAGTGTGGACCCAGTCAGAGCAGCTTTACTCTGTCACGTTCATACTTTATAACACTCTGAGCTGTGCTTTTACCTGTGGCTCCTGACCTGTCCAGGTTTGCACTTTTGGATGATTTCCTCACAGAGCATCATCACAGACGTTTGATGTATTGTTAGCTCCACATTAGCGTCTCCTTTCTTCCATCTCTTTTCCCTCTCGGACTCCTGCTCAAGTCTATAAAGTGTGTGCCAACACTCCTCAAACTGTCACCTCTACGCAGACCTCCCCCGACGCACACAGCACCAGGAAGCTTGCGGCTCTTGCCATGTACGCGCCGCGAGCTTTCTGGTGCCATGTGGGTCAGGGAAGGTCTGCGTAGAGTTGACAGAGAAGCCTTCAGCCCTCAGCACTTCAGCAGCACACTCAGTTCAGCACTTTCAGTTCTAGCAATAAAAATGCTATAAATCTATTGGAAAGTAACAAATATAAATTGGAAATGTTTTGCGGGCCGGATTAAAACATGGTGTGCACTGGCTACATGAGTCTGTCTTTATGACATGGGATGCAGTCATAAGCCCATATTCCAGATGTGAAGGGGGGAAGGTGATCACAAAATCAGGAAGGAATATTTAGCCTGAAACCCATCCATAGGTCCCGGAAATTGTAAATATACTTCCTCTGGACTTTAATGCCTTGGAGGTGGAGGCAAAGAATGAGGCAAAGAAAAGGTTATTCTGTAAAGACTGTTCAGGAGACCAACATTCAGTCTATTCCCCTGAAAACATGGTTTAGATCATGGTGTTCCTTTCTGAAGTTTAACTTAAGGACAACGATCAACAAGATCGTCCAATGGCATCGAGGGCCGAGGACATGAGCAGATACTGAGGGGAGCGGGCGTGGCTGTAAACCAGGTGCAGAGGATTGTCCAGGTGTAGGCAGGGCACATATCTAAAATGTGTGCTCCATTGTTGCTGGTCATGTTTGATGGAACAAACTCCGGTCAGAGCCAGTGGTGACGTGCGTTTCCCAGAATGCTCTGGAGGGAGACGCAGTGCAGCTCGTCATGTTTAGAGCTCAGTCTGCATAAGTGCTAGGCGACTAGGCCACAAAGGAAAAGAACCCTAAGGAGTACCGAATGCAAGCAGCCATGACGTGATTTATTGTTTCCTTATTTTCAGTTCATCATATAATAAGTTACATTACATTTATATCATTCTTTGCCATACATATACCCAAGTCGACTTGTTAAGTAGTGGTATTTGTACCTACTCCGGGCTGCGTAAGCCCCGCCCTCCGAGAGGCTCTTCCTGATTATAACTTGTCTTGTGAAACTATTTTGTGACAAATACTTAGGTGAAACTTCTCTGTAAAAGAGAATGTGCAGCGCGGGAAATGAACAACCTGGAGTCCTGTGGCCTGTTGAGGCGTCCAGGCTTCAGCAGCAGGTTTAAACTGGTTTATTTAGGTATATTTTGTAACAATTTAAAAATGGTTGTGTCACATGATAGTTGTAGATTTCATTGGTAAATCACTGCTTGCCTCAATTGCCCCGACCACATTCCACAGGAATATGTAACACAACAATCATTGTAATCAAAAGTTGTGATTATGTTCTTATGATGCACTTTTATGTGAATGTAATTAGACAAAAATGTCACAATTCTCCCAAAACATGAGTGCTTTTTATCTAAAATGGATGGAACCTGGTTAATTTACCTTAAAATATCCATTTCCATTCACCATTTTAAACCGTGAGTCCAGATCTCTGTGGAGCTGCATGTTGTACAGTGTTGTACAGTGTTGTACAGTGTTATACAGTGTTATACAGTGTGCAGTGTTGTACAGTGTTGTACAGTGTTATACAGTGTTGTACAGTGTACAGTGTTGTACAGTGTTGTACAGTGTTACACAGTGTTATACAGTGTTGTACAGTGCTGTGCAGTGTTGTACAGTGTTGCACAGTGTACAGTGTTGTACAGTGTTGTACAGTGTTATACAGTGTTGTACAGTGATGTGCAGTGTTGTACAGTGTTGTACAGTGTACAGTGTTGTACAGTGTTGTACAGTGTTGTACAGTGTTATACAGTGTTGTACAGTGCTGTGCAGTGTTGTACAGTGTTGTACAGTGTACAGTGTTGTACAGTGCTGTACAGTGTTGTACAGTGTTGTACAGTGTTGTACAATGTTGTACAGTGTACAGTGTTGTACAGTTTTGTATAGTGTTGTATAGTGTTGTACAGTGTTGTATAGTGTTGTACAGTGTTGTACAGTGTACAGTGTTGTACAGTGTTGTACAGTGTTGTATAGTGTTGTACAGTGTTGTACAGTTTTGTATAGTGTTGTACAGTTTTGTATAGTGTTGTATAGTGTTGTACAGTGTTGTATAGTGTTGAACAGAGTTGTACAGTGTACAGTGTTGTACAGTGTTGTACAGTGTTGTACAGTGATGTGCAGTGTTGTACAGTGTTGTACAGTGTTGTACAGTGCTGTGCAGTGTTGTACAGTGTTGTACAGTGTACAGTGTTGTACAGTGTTGTACAGTGCTGTACAGTGTTGTACAGTGTTGTACAGTGTTGTACAGTGTAAAGTGTTGTACAGTTTTGTATAGTGTTGTATAGTGTTGTACAGTGTAGTATAGTGTTGTACAGTGTTGTACAGTGTTGTACAGTGTACAGTGTTGTACAGTGTTGTACAGTGTTGTACAGTGCTGTGCAGTGTTGTACAGTGTTGTACAGTGTACAGTGTTGTACAGTGTTATACAGTGTTGTACAGTGCTGTGCAGTGTTGTACAGTGTTGTACAGTGTTATACAGTGTACAGTGTTGTACAGTTTTGTATAGTGTTGTATAGTGTTGTACAGTGTAGTATAGTGTTGTACAGTGTTGTACAGTGTTGTACAGTGTACAGTGTTGTACAGTGTTGTACAGTGTTATACAGTGTTGTACAATGCTGTGCAGTGTTGTACAGTGTTGTACAGTGTAGTATAGTGTTGTACAGTGTTGTACAGTGTTGTACAGTGTACAGTGTTGTACAGTGTTGTACAGTGTTGTACAGTGCTGTGCAGTGTTGTACAGTGTTGTACAGTGTACAGTGTTGTACAGTGTACAGTGTTGTACAGTGTTATACAGTGTTGTACAGTGCTGTGCAGTGTTGTACAGTGTTGTACAGTGTTATACAGTGTACAGTGTTGTATAGTGTTGTACAGTGTTGTACAGTGTACAGTGTTGTACAGTGTTATACAGTGTTGTACAGTGCTGTGCAGTGTTGTACAGTGTTGTACAGTGTACAGTGTTGTACAGTGTTGTCGGTGTTGTACAGTGTACAGTGTTGTACAGTGTTGTACAGTGTTATACAGTGTTGTGCAGTGTACAGTGTTGTACAGTGTTGTACAGTGTTATACAGTGTTGTACAGTGCTGTGCAGTGTTGTACTGTGTTGTACAGTGTACAGTGTTGTACAGTGCTGTACTGTGCTGTACAGTGTTGTACAGTGTTATACAGTGTACAGTGTTGTACAGTTTTGTATAGTGTTGTATAGTGTTGTACAGTGTTGTATAGTGTTGTACAGTGTTGTACAGTGTTGTACAGTGTACAGTGTTGTACAGTGTTGTACAGTGTTGTATAGTGTTGTACAGTGTTGTACAGTTTTGTATAGTGTTGTATAGTGTTGTACAGAGTTGTACAGTGTCCAGTGTTGTACAGTGTTGTACAGTGCTGTGCAGTGTTGTACAGTGTACAGTGTTGTACAGTGTACAGTGTTGTACAGTGTTGTATAGTGTTGTACAGTTTTGTATAGTGTTGTACAGTTTTGTATAGTGTTGTATAGTGCTGTACAGAGTTGTACAGTGTACAGTGTTGTACAGTGTTGTACAGTTTTGTATAGTGTTGTACAGTTTTGTATAGAGTTGTATAGTGTTGTACAGAGTTGTACAGTGTACAGTGTTGTACAGTGTTTTACAGTGTTGTACAGTGTTATACAGTGTTGTACAGTGCTGTGCAGTGTTGTACAGTGTTGTACAGTGTTGTACAGTGTTATACAGTGTTGTACAGTGTTGTACAGTGTTGTACAGTGTTGTATAGTGTTGTACAGTGTTGTACAGTGTTGTACAGTGTACAGTGTTGTACAGTTTTGTATAGTGTTGTGTTGTACAGTGTTGTATAGTGTTGTACAGTGTTGTACAGTGTACAGTGTTGTACAGTGTTGTACAGTGTTGTACAGTGTACAGTGTTGTACAGTGTTGTATAGTGTTGTACAGTGTTGTACAGTTTTGTATAGTGTTGTACAGTTTTGTATAGTGTTGTATAGTGTTGTACAGAGTTGCACAGTGTACAGTGTTGTACAGTGTTGTACAGTGTTGTACAGTGTTGTACAGTGTACAGTGTTGTACAGTTTTGTATAGTGTTGTATAGTGTTGTACAGTGTTGTATAGTGTTGTACAGTGTTGTACAGTGTACAGTGTTGTACAGTGTTGTACAGTGTACAGTGTTGTGCAGTGTTGTATAGTGTTGTATAGTGTTGTACAGAGTTGTACAGTGTACAGTTGTACAGTGTTGTACAGTTTTATATCGTGTTGTACAGTTTTGTATAGTGTTGTATAGTGTTGTACAGAGTTGTACAGTGTACAGTGTTGTACAGTGTTGTACAGTGTTGTACAGTGTACAGTGTTGTACAGTGTTGTGCAGTGTTGTACAGTGTTGTATAGTGTTGTACATTGTTGTATAGTGTTGTACAGTTTACAGTGTTGTACAGTGTTGTATAGTGTTGTACATTGTTGTACAGTGTTGTACAGTGTACAGTGTTGTTCAGTGTTGTACAGTTTTGTACAGTGTTGTACAGTGTTGTACAGTTTACAGTGTTGTACAGTGTTGTACAGTGTACAGTGTTGTACAGTGTTGTACAGTTTTGTATAGTGTTGTATAGTGTTGTACAGTGTTGTATAGTGTTGTACAGTGTTGTACAGTGTTGTACAGTGTACAGTGTTGTACAGTTTTGTATAGTGTTGTACAGAGTTGTACAGTTTTGTATAGTGTTGTACAGTTTTGTATAGTGTTGTATAGTGTTGTACAGAGTTGTACAGTGTACAGTGCTGTACAGTGTTGTAAAGTGTTGTACAGTGTTGTACAGTGTACAGTGTACAGTGTTGTACAGTGTTGTATAGTGTTGTACATTGTTGTATAGTGTTGTACAGTGTTTTACAGTGTACAGTGTTGTACAGTGTTGTATAGAGTTGTACATTGTTGTACAGTGTTGTACAGTGTACAGTGTTTTTCAGTGTTGTACAGTTTTGTACAGTGTTGTACAGTTTTGTATAGTGTTGTATAGTGTTGTACAGTGTTGTATAGTGTTTTACAGTGTTGAACAGTGTTGTATAGTGTACAGTGTTGTACAGTGTTGTACAGTGTTGTACAGTGTTGTACAGTGCTGTGCAGTGTTGTACAGTGTACAGTGTTGTACAGTGTACAGTGTTGTACAGTGTTGTATAGTGTTGTACAGTGTTGTACAGTGTTGTACAGTGTTGTATAGTGTTGTACAGTTTTGTATAGTGTTGTACAGTTTTGTATAGTGTTGTATAGTGTTGTACAGAGTTGTACAGTGTACAGTGATGTACAGTGTTGTACAGTTTTGTACAGTTTTGTATAGTGTTGTACAGTTTTGCATAGTGTTGTATAGTGTTGTACAGAGTTGTACAGTGTACAGTGTTGTACAGTGTTGTACAGTGTTGTACAGTGTACAGTGTTGTACAGTTTTGTATAGTGTTGTATAGTGTTGTACAATGTTGTATAGTGTTGTACAGTGTTGTACAGTGTACAGTGTTGTACAGTGTTGTATAGTGTTGTATAGTGTTGTACAGAGTTGTACAGTGTACAGTTGTACAGTGTTGTACAGTTTTATATCGTGTTGTACAGTTTTGTATAGTGTTGTATAGTGTTGTACAGAGTTGTACAGTGTACATTGTTGTACAGTGTTGTACAGTGTTGTACAGTGTTTTACATTGTTGTATAGTGTTGTACAGTGTACAGAGTTGTACAGTGTTGTACAGTGTTGATAGTGTTGTACAGTGTTGTACAGTGCTGTACAGTGTTGTACAGTGCTGTGCAGTGTTGTACAGTGTTGTACAGTGTTGTACAGTGTACAGTGTTGTACAGTGTTGTACAGTGCTGTACGTTGTTGTACAGTGTTGTACAGTGTAAAGTGTTGTACAGTTTTGTATAGTGTTGTATAGTGTTGTACAGTGTAGTATAGTGTTGTACAGTGTTGTACAGTGTTGTACAGTTTACAGTGTTGTACAGTGTTGTATAGTGTTGTACATTGTTGTACAGTGTTGTACAGTGTACAGTGTTGTTCAGTGTTGTACAGTTTTGTACAGTGTTGTACAGTGTTGTACAGTTTACAGTGTTGTACAGTGTTGTACAGTGTACAGTGTTGTACAGTGTTGTACAGTTTTGTACAGTGTTGTATAGTGTTGTACAGTGTTGTATAGTGTTGTACAGTGTTGTACAGTGTTGTACAGTGTACAGTGTTGTACAGTTTTGTATAGTGTTGTACAGAGTTGTACAGTTTTGTATAGTGTTGTACAGTTTTGTATAGTGTTGTATAGTGTTGTACAGAGTTGTACAGTGTACAGTGCTGTACAGTGTTGTAAAGTGTTGTACAGTGTTGTACAGTGTACAGTGTACAGTGTTGTACAGTGTTGTATAGTGTTGTACATTGTTGTATAGTGTTGTACAGTGTTTTACAGTGTACAGTGTTGTACAGTGTTGTATAGAGTTGTACATTGTTGTACAGTGTTGTACAGTGTACAGTGTTTTTCAGTGTTGTACAGTTTTGTACAGTGTTGTACAGTTTTGTATAGTGTTGTATAGTGTTGTACAGTGTTGTATAGTGTTTTACAGTGTTGAACAGTGTTGTATAGTGTACAGTGTTGTACAGTGTTGTACAGTGTTGTACAGTGTTGTACAGTGCTGTGCAGTGTTGTACAGTGTACAGTGTTGTACAGTGTACAGTGTTGTACAGTGTTGTATAGTGTTGTACAGTGTTGTACAGTGTACAGTGTTGTACAGTGTTGTACAGTGTTGTATAGTGTTGTACAGTTTTGTATAGTGTTGTACAGTTTTGTATAGTGTTGTATAGTGTTGTACAGAGTTGTACAGTGTACAGTGATGTACAGTGTTGTACAGTTTTGTACAGTTTTGTATAGTGTTGTACAGTTTTGCATAGTGTTGTATAGTGTTGTACAGAGTTGTACAGTGTACAGTGTTGTACAGTGTTGTACAGTGTTGTACAGTGTACAGTGTTGTACAGTTTTGTATAGTGTTGTATAGTGTTGTACAATGTTGTATAGTGTTGTACAGTGTTGTACAGTGTACAGTGTTGTACAGTGTTGTATAGTGTTGTATAGTGTTGTACAGAGTTGTACAGTGTACAGTTGTACAGTGTTGTACAGTTTTATATCGTGTTGTACAGTTTTGTATAGTGTTGTATAGTGTTGTACAGAGTTGTACAGTGTACATTGTTGTACAGTGTTGTACAGTGTTGTACAGTGTTTTACATTGTTGTATAGTGTTGTACAGTGTACAGAGTTGTACAGTGTTGTACAGTGTTGATAGTGTTGTACAGTGTTGTACAGTGCTGTACAGTGTTGTACAGTGCTGTGCAGTGTTGTACAGTGTTGTACAGTGTTGTACAGTGTACAGTGTTGTACAGTGTTGTACAGTGCTGTACGTTGTTGTACAGTGTTGTACAGTGTAAAGTGTTGTACAGTTTTGTATAGTGTTGTATAGTGTTGTACAGTGTAGTATAGTGTTGTACAGTGTTGTACAGTGTTGTACAGTTTACAGTGTTGTACAGTGTTGTATAGTGTTGTACATTGTTGTACAGTGTTGTACAGTGTACAGTGTTGTTCAGTGTTGTACAGTTTTGTACAGTGTTGTACAGTGTTGTACAGTTTACAGTGTTGTACAGTGTTGTACAGTGTACAGTGTTGTACAGTGTTGTACAGTTTTGTACAGTGTTGTATAGTGTTGTACAGTGTTGTATAGTGTTGTACAGTGTTGTACAGTGTTGTACAGTGTACAGTGTTGTACAGTTTTGTATAGTGTTGTACAGAGTTGTACAGTTTTGTATAGTGTTGTACAGTTTTGTATAGTGTTGTATAGTGTTGTACAGAGTTGTACAGTGTACAGTGCTGTACAGTGTTGTAAAGTGTTGTACAGTGTTGTACAGTGTACAGTGTACAGTGTTGTACAGTGTTGTATAGTGTTGTACATTGTTGTATAGTGTTGTACAGTGTTTTACAGTGTACAGTGTTGTACAGTGTTGTATAGAGTTGTACATTGTTGTACAGTGTTGTACAGTGTACAGTGTTTTTCAGTGTTGTACAGTTTTGTACAGTGTTGTACAGTTTTGTATAGTGTTGTATAGTGTTGTACAGTGTTGTATAGTGTTTTACAGTGTTGAACAGTGTTGTATAGTGTACAGTGTTGTACAGTGTTGTACAGTGTTGTACAGTGTTGTACAGTGCTGTGCAGTGTTGTACAGTGTACAGTGTTGTACAGTGTACAGTGTTGTACAGTGTTGTATAGTGTTGTACAGTGTTGTACAGTGTACAGTGTTGTACAGTGTTGTACAGTGTTGTATAGTGTTGTACAGTTTTGTATAGTGTTGTACAGTTTTGTATAGTGTTGTATAGTGTTGTACAGAGTTGTACAGTGTACAGTGATGTACAGTGTTGTACAGTTTTGTACAGTTTTGTATAGTGTTGTACAGTTTTGCATAGTGTTGTATAGTGTTGTACAGAGTTGTACAGTGTACAGTGTTGTACAGTGTTGTACAGTGTTGTACAGTGTACAGTGTTGTACAGTTTTGTATAGTGTTGTATAGTGTTGTACAATGTTGTATAGTGTTGTACAGTGTTGTACAGTGTACAGTGTTGTACAGTGTTGTATAGTGTTGTATAGTGTTGTACAGAGTTGTACAGTGTACAGTTGTACAGTGTTGTACAGTTTTATATCGTGTTGTACAGTTTTGTATAGTGTTGTATAGTGTTGTACAGAGTTGTACAGTGTACAGTGTTGTACAGTGTTGTACAGTGTACAGTGTTGTACAGTGTTGTGCAGTGTTGTACAGTGTTGTACAGTGTTGTACAGTGTTGTACAGTGTACAGTGTTGTACAGTTTTGTATAGTGTTGTACAGAGTTGTACAGTGTTGTACAGTGTTTTACATTGTTGTATAGTATTGTACAGTGTTGTACAGTTTTGTATAGTGTTGTACAGTTTTGTATAGTGTTGTATAGTGTTGTACAGAGTTGTACAGTGTACAGTGTTGTACAGTGTTGTACAGTGTTGTACATTGTTGTATAGTGCTGTACAGTGTTTTACAGTGTACAGTGTTGTACAGTGTTGTATAGTGTTGTACAGTGTTGTACAGTGTTGTACAGTGTACAGTGTTGTACAGTGTTGTACAGTGTACAGTGTTGTACAGTGTTGTACAGTTTTGTATAGTGTTGTATAGTGTTGTACAGTGTTGTATAGTGTTGTACAGTGTTGAACAGTGTTGTATAGTGTTGTATAGTGTACAGTGTTGTACATTGTTGTACGGTGTTGTACAGTGTACAGTGTTGTACAGTGTTGTACAGTTTTGTATATTGTTGTACAGAGTTGTACATTGTTGTACAGTGTTGTATAGTGTTGTACAGTGTTGTATAGTTTTGTACAGTGTTGTACAGTTTTGTATAGTGTTGTACAGTTTTGTATAGTGTTGTATAGTGTTGTACAGAGTTGTACATTGTTGTACAGTGTTGTACAGTGTTGTACAGTGTTTTACATTGTTGTATAGTGTTGTACAGTGTACAGAGTTGTACAGTGTTGTACAGTGTTGATAGTGTTGTACAGTGTTGTACAGTGCTGTACAGTGTTGTACAGTGCTGTGCAGTGTTGTACAGTGTTGTACAGTGTTGTACAGTGTACAGTGTTGTACAGTGTTGTACAGTGCTGTACGTTGTTGTACAGTGTTGTACAGTGTAAAGTGTTGTACAGTTTTGTATAGTGTTGTATAGTGGTGTACAGTGTAGTATAGTGTTGTACAGTGTTGTACAGTGTTGTACAGTGTACAGTGTTGTACAGTGTTGTACAGTGTTGTACAGTGCTGTGCAGTGTTGTACAGTGTTGTACAGTGTACAGTGTTGTACAGTGTTATACAGTGTTGTACAGTGTTGTACAGTTTTGTATAGTGTTGTACAGAGTTGTACATTGTTGTACAGTGTTGTATAGTGTTGTACAGTGTTGTATAGTGTTGTACAGTGTTGTACAGTTTTGTATAGTGTTGTATAGTGTTGTACAGAGTTGTACAGTGTTGTACAGTGTTGTACAGTGTTGTACAGTGTTTTACATTGTTGTATAGTGTTGTACAGTGTACAGAGTTGTACAGTGTTGTACAGTGTTGATAGTGTTGTACAGTGTTGTACAGTGCTGTACAGTGTTGTACAGTGCTGTGCAGTGTTGTACAGTGTTGTACAGTGTACAGTGTTGTACAGTGTTGTACAGTGCTGTACAGTATTGTACAGTGTTGTACAGTGTAAAGTGTTGTACAGTTTTGTATAGTGTTGTATAGTGTTGTACAGTGTAGTATAGTGTTGTACAGTGTTGTACAATGTTGTACAGTGTACAGTGTTGTACAGTGTTGTACAGTGTTGTACAGTGCTGTGCAGTGTTGTACAGTGTTGTACAGTGTACAGTGTTGTACAGTGTTATACAGTTTTGTACAGTGCTGTGCAGTGTTGTACAGTGTTGTACAGTGTTGTACAGTGTTATACAGTGTACAGTGTTGTACAGTTTTGTATAGTGTTGTATAGTGTTGTACAGTGTAGTATAGTGTTGTACAGTGTTGTACAGTGTTGTACAGTGTTGTACAGTGTTGTACAGTGTTGTACAGTGTTATACAGTGTTGTACAATGCTGTGCAGTGTTGTACAGTGTAGTATAGTGTTGTACAGTGTAGTATAGTGTTGTACAGTGTTTTACAGTGTTGTACAGTGTACAGTGTTGTACAGTGTTGTACAGTGCTGTGCAGTGTTGTACAGTGTACAGTGTTGTACAGTGTACAGTGTTGTACAGTGTTATACAGTGTTGTACAGTGCTGTGCAGTGTTGTACAGTGTTATACAGTGTACAGTGTTGTACAGTGTTGTACAGTGTTGTACAGTGTACAGTGTTGTACAGTGTTATACAGTGCTGTACAGTGCTGTGCAGTGTTGTACAGTGTTGTAGAGTGTACAGTGTTGTACAGTGTTGTCGGTGTTGTACAGTTTACAGTGTTGTACAGTGTTGTACAGTGTTATATAGTGTTGTGCAGTGTACAGTGTTGTACAGTGTTGTACAGTGTTATACAGTGTTGTACAGTGCTTTGCAGTGTTGTACTGTGTTGTACAGTGTACAGTGTTGTACAGTGCTGTACAGTGCTGTACAGTGTTGTACAGTGTTTTACAGTGTTGTACAGTTTTGTATAGTGTTGTATAGTGTTGTACAGTGTTGTATAGTGTTGTACAGTGTTGTACAGTGTTGTACAGTGTACAGTGTTGTACAGTGTTGTACAGTGTTGTATAGTGTTGTACAGTGTTGTACAGTTTTGTATAGTGTTGTACAGTTTTGTATAGTGTTGTACAGAGTTGTACAGTGTCCAGTGTTGTACAGTTATGTACAGTGCTGTGCAGTGTTGTACAGTGTACAGTGTTGTACAGTGTACAGTATTGTACAGTGTTATACAGTGTTGTACAGTGCTGTGCAGTGTTTTACAGTGTTGTACAGTGTTGTACAGTGTTGTAGAGTGTTGTACAGTGTACAGTGTTGTACAGTGTTGTATAGTATTGCACAGTGTTGTATAGTGTTGTACAGTGTTGTACAGTGTACAATGTTGTACAGTGTTGTATAGTGTTGTACAGTGTTGTACAGTTTTGTATAGTGTTGTACAGTTTTGTATAGTGTTGTACAGTGTTGTATAGTGTTGTACAGTGTTGTACAGTTTTGTATAGTGTTGTACAGTTTTGTATAGTGTTGTATAGTGTTGCACAGTGTAGTATAGTGTTGTACAGTGTTGTACAGTGTTGTACAGTGTACAGTGTTGTACAGTGTTGTACAGTGTTATACAGTGTTGTACAATGCTGTGCAGAGTTGTACAGTGTTGTACAGTGTAGTATAGTGTTGTACAGTGTTGTACAGTGTTGTACAGTGTACAGTGTTGTACAGTGTTGTACAGTGCTGTGCAGTGTTGTACAGTGTACAGTGTTGTACAGTGTTATACAGTGTTGTACAGTGCTGTGCAGTGTTGTACAGTGTTATACAATGTACAGTGTTGTACAGTGTTGTACAGTGTTGTACAGTGTACAGTGTTGTACAGTGTTATACAGTGTTGTACAGTGCTGTGCAGTGTTGTACAGTGTTGTAGAGTGTACAGTGTTGTACAGTGTTGTCGGTGTTGTACAGTGTACAGTGTTGTACAGTGTTGTACAGTGTTATACAGTGTTGTGCAGTGTACAGTGTTGTACAGTGTTGTACAGTGTTATACAGTGTTGTACAGTGCTGTGCAGTGTTGTACTGAGTTGTACAGTGTACAGTGTTGTACAGTGCTGTACAGTGCTGTACAGTGTTGTACAGTGTTGTACAGTGTTGTACAGTTTTGTATAGTGTTGTATAGTGTTGTACAGTGTTGTATAGTGTTGTACAGTGTTGTACAGTGTTGTACAGTGTACAGTGTTGTACAGTGTTGTACAGTGTTGTATAGTGTTGTGAAGTGTTGTACAGTTTTGTATAGTGTTGTACAGTTTTATATAGTGTTGTACAGAGTTGTACAGTGTCCAGTGTTGTACAGTTATGTACAGTGCTGTGCAGTGTTGTACAGTGTACAGTGTTGTACAGTGTACAGTATTGTACAGTGTTATACAGTGTTGTACAGTGCTGTGCAGTGTTTTACAGTGTTGTACAGTGTTGTACAGTGTTGTAGAGTGTTGTACAGTGTACAGTGTTGTACAGTGTTGTATAGTATTGTACAGTGTTGTATAGTGTTGTACAGTGTTTTACAGTGTACAGTGTTGTACAGTGTTGTATAGTGTTGTACAGTGTTGTACAGTTTTGTATAGTGTTGTACAGTTTTGTATAGTGTTGTATAGTGTTGTACAGAGTTGTACAGTGTCCAGTGTTGTACAGTGTTGTACAGTGCTGTGCAGTGTTGTCCAGTGTACAGTGTTGTACAGTGTACAGTATTGTACAGTGTTATACAGTGTTGTACAGTAATGTGCAGTGTTGTACAGTGTTGTACAGTGTTGTACAGTGTTGTAGAGTGGTGTACAGTGTACAGTGTTGTACAGTGTTTTATAGTGTTGTACAGTGTTGTATAGTGTTGTACAGTGTTGTACAGTGTACAGTGTTGTACAGTGTTGTACAGTGTTGTACAGTGTTGTACAGTTTTGTATAGTGTTGTAAAGTTTTGTATAGTGTTGTATAGTGTTGTACAGAGTTGTACAGTGTACAGTGTTGTACAGTGTTTTACAGTGTTGTACAGTGTTATACAGTGTTGTACAGTGCTGTGCAGTGTTGTAAAGTGTTATACAGTGTTGTGCAGTGCTGTGCAGTGTAGTGTTGTACAGTGTTGTACAGTGTTGTACAGTGTTACACAGTGTTGTACAGTGTTGTACAGTGTTGTATAGTGTTGTACAGTGTTGTACAGTGTTGTACAGTGTACAGTGTTGTACAGTGCTGTACAGTGTTGTACAGTGCTGTACAGTGTTGTACAGTGTACAATGTTGTACAGTTTTGTATAGTGTTGTGTAGTGTTGTACAGTGTTGTATAGTGTTGTACAGTGTTGTACAGTGTACAGTGTTGTACAGTGTTGTACAGTGTTGTACAGTGTACAGTGTTGTACAGTGTTGTACAGTTTTGTATAGTGTTGTACAGTTTTGTATAGTGTTGTATAGTGTTGTACAGAGTTGTACAATGTACAGTGTTGTACAGTGTTGTGCAGTGTTGTACAGTGTACAGTGTTGTACAGTGTTGTACAGTGTACAGTGTTGTACAGTGTTGTGCAGTGTTGTACAGTGTTGTATAGTGTTGTACATTGTTGTATAGTGTTGTACAGTGTTGTACAGTGTTGTACAGTGTTGTACAGTGTACAGTGTTGAACAGTTTTGTATAGTGTTGTACAGAGTTGTACATTGTTGTACAGTGTTTTATAGTGTTGTACAGTGTTTTCCATTGTTGTATAGTGTTGTACAGTGTTGTATAGTGTTGTATAGTGTTGTACAGAGTTGTACAGTGTACAGTGTTGTACAGTGTTGTACAGTGTACAATGTTGTACAGTGTTGTGCAGTGTTGTACAGTGTTGTATAGTGTTGTACATTGTTGTATAGTGTTGTAGAGTGTTGTACAGTTTACAGTGTTGTACAGTGTTGTATAGTGTTGTACATTGTTGTACAGTGTTGTACAGTGTACAGTGTTGTTCAGTGTTGTACAGTTTTGTACAGTGTTGTACAGTGTTGTACAGTTTACAGTGTTGTACAGTGTTGTACAGTGTTGTACAGTGTACAGTGTACAGTGTTGTACAGTGTTGTACAGTTTTGTATAGTGTTGTGTAGTGTTGTACAGTGTTGTATAGTGTTGTACAGTGTTGTACAGTGTTGTACAGTGTTGTACAGTGTTGTATAGTGTACAGTGTTGTATAGTGTTGTACAGTGTTGTACAGTGTTGTATAGTGTTGTACAGTGTTGTGCAATGTTGTACTTTTTTATATAGTGTTGTACACTGTTGTACAGTGTTGTACAGTGTTGTATAGTGTTGTACAGTGTTGTACAGTTTTGTATAGTGTTGTACGGTGTTGTACAGTGTTGTACAGTGTTGTACAGTGTTGTACAGTGTTGTACAGTGCTCTGTTTGTGCAGAGAGCAGACACACCACGTCTGATGTTCTGTTTGGTCCAGCTGTGTCTTCTGTGCGGTGTGTTCTGTGCAGTGTCTTCTGTGCGGTGTGTTCTGTGCGGTGTGTTCTACAGCGTCTGCAGCTGCTCCCACTGTGAGCCTCATGTCATGTCAGAACAGTGAACAACACGTCTTTGGACAGGAGCCGAGGAGCACGTGTCATCCTCACTGTCACTGTTTGGAAACTGTCTGTGACTTCACAATATGTCACATCACGGCAGAGTTTTATTTCCCCCAAAAGTAACTGTCTCCTTTTTTACCTTTTTTTTCGCACCATAGAAATAGTCATGAATCATGAAGTACAGAGACACATTTGAAACTGTAAAAGTTCTCATTATTATAGATAAATTTCAGTGACAATTTCTTTAAATATACAGAAGACACTACTGACACTACTACTATATATGTAATGCAATTGACTTTTCTTACGAGATTAAAATACTGCTAAAACGTCATGTGGCAATGATGTTTTCAAACGCTTTTTGTTTTGTTCACCTTTTACCTTTGCTAAAATGTTTTTGTGTTGAATTGTCCTGAAGCCTCTGAAGGAGCCGTGTTGAAAATGAGCATTTTTTGCTCATTTCAACACTTGAAACAATGCATCTGTTTGCAGTGTAACTGCTGTGTCCAAATCAAATATACAAATAAATGAATAATATTTACTTTTTCTATAGTTAAAGATTGTTTTTTGCCTGTGGCTTTATTAGACAGGAAAGGACAGTGTGAAACGTGGATGAGAGAGAAGGGAGGACATGCTAAATAAAGAGGATTTAAACAAACCCCCTGTTGTGCTTCACTGCCTTGTGCATTTGACCCGTCTTTCATTGCACTCAAGTGTCAGGAGCATCGGCAAATTCATGCATTTTCTGCTGCGTGTATTATACAAGCTCTTGATAACCCTTTGCACAAATTAGAGTTATGGACATTTCAGGGCCGCGCTGCATTCTTGACACCCACAATGCATTAGAAGGTCAAGTAGTCCTGCACATGTGGACTCCAGCGAGTCCCACGTGCACGCACAACAGGCAAAGAAGAGAACATTCAGTACGATAAGCATGTGGGGCTCGGGTGTGGCAGGGGGAGCATGTGGGGCTCGGGTGTGGCAGGGGGAGCATGTGGGGCTCGGGTGTGGCAGGGGGAGCATGCGGGGCTCGGGTGTGGATGCAGGGCTCGGGTGTGGCAGGGGGAGCATGCGGGGCTCGGGTGTGGCAGGGGGAGCATGCGGGGCTCGGGTGTGGCAGGGGGAGCATGCAGGGCTCGGGTGTGGCAGGGGGAGCATGCAGGGCTCGGGTGTGGATGCAGGGCTCGGGTGTGGCAGGGGGAGCATGCAGGGCTCGGGTGTGGCAGGTACTGTATCAAATCAAATCAAATCAATTTATTTTTGTAAGGCCCAAAATCACAACAACAGTTGCCTCTGAGGGCCACAGGGAGAAATTAATCAACAATGTCTGTGGTGGCGATGGAGTCAGACAATGTCTGTGGTGGCGAGGGACGATGTCCCAGGGTCCTCTGTCCTTAGACTCTCCTTCTCGGCCAGGAAAAACTACAAAAAAACCTCTTTGGGAAAAAAGCGTAGAAACCTGGAGGAGTTCCAGTGAAGGAGAGATCCGACTCTCACAGACGGACAGACGGACACAAGGAGACTGGAGCTGGACCCACTCTTCAGGCAGAAGAGGGACCGTCTGAGTCGAGCTGGACCCACTCTTCAGGCAGAAGAGGGACCGACTGAGTCGAGCTGGACCCACTCTTCAGGCAGAAGAGGGACCGTCTGAGTCAAGCTGGACCCACTCTTCAGGCAGAAGAGGGACCGTCGGAGGCGAGCTGGACCCACTCTTCAGGCAGATGAGGGACCGTCGGAGGCGAGCTTGACCCACTCTTCAGGCAGATGAGGGACCGTCGGAGGCGAGCTGGAGCCACTCTTCAGGCAGATGAGGGACCGTCCACACGGGGCAGGGACCACTTCACCAGGGGAGGGGCATCTGGGTCCACAGGTCCTCAGGAGTGAGAGAAAGAAAAGAAGGCGGTGAACAGTTTGCAAGTGGAATCAAAAAATAAATATTGTTTGATAGCATAAGTAGTCAGAAGAAGAAGAGGATAGTGCTCAAGCTGTCATACTTCCCCCAGCACAGTTGCTCCTAGGGCAGCGTAGCTGAAGCTGTGGGTTTATGTTTCTGTTCCTAACTAGTCTGACCATAAGCGATTTCGAAGAGGAACGTTTTAAGCCTGGACTTAAATGAAGAGACTGTGTCAGCATATTTAACATGGGTCGGGGGCTGATTCCATAACACAGGAGCTTGGTAGCTAAACGCTCTACCTCCTACAGTACTTTTAGAGACTCTTGGCACCACCAGAAGGCCGGCATTCTGAGAGCGAAGAGCTCTGTTTGGATGATATGGTTCTATAGCATCTTTGAGGTAGGATGGGGCCATGTCATTTATGGCTTTGTAGGTCAAGAGTAGAATTTTGAATTTGATTCTAGACTCGACGGGGAGCCAGTGAAGAGACTTCAGCACTGGCGTAATGTGCTCTCTTCTTTTTGTTCCTGTTAGTAATCTTGCTGCTGCATTTTGAACCAGTTGAAAGCTTTTTATGGAGCTTTTAGGACACGCTGCAAGCAGGGAGTTACAGTAGTCTAATCTAGTCGTTACAAATGCATGGATAAGTTTTTCGGCATCACTTTTAGGCAGGATTCTTCTGATTTTGGCGATGTTGCGCAAATGGAAATAGGCTGTTTTACAAGCTTGATTTATATGAGCTTTAAATGAGAGCTCCTGGTCAAATAAGACTCCAATGTTTCTTACAGTAGAACTGGAGGCTACACTGACATTGTCCAGTGTGACTATCTGCTCAGATAGAGCGTCTCGTAGATGCTTAGGGCCAAGCACAATGACCTCGGTTTTTTCAGAGTTAAGAAGCAGGTAGTTTAGTGTCATCCAGGTTTTTATCTCCTTCACACAAGTACTAAGTCTGTCTACTTGATCGCTCTGATCAGGTTTCATTGATAAATACAGCTGAGTGTCATCTGCATAGCAGTGGAAGTTAATGCCATGTGACCTGATAATGTTGCCTAATGGTAGCATATAAAGAGTAAACAGAATTGGACCGAGTACCGAACCCTGTGGCACACCGTAAATTACTTTAGAGCTTGGTGAGGAGCTCTGGTTTACATTAACAAATTGGAACCTATCAGATAGATAGGATTTAAACCAGCTGAGGGCTGTTCCTCCAACACCTACATCACATTCTAACCTCTGCAGTAGAATGTTGTGGTCGATGGTGTCAAACGCTGCGCTGAGGTCCAACAGAACCAGGATTGAGACCAGTCCATCGTCAGCGGCTAATAACAAATCATTTGTGACTTTAACTAGTGCAGTTTCAGTGCTGTGGTGGGCTCTGAACCCTGACTGGAAAACTTCAAATAAGTTATTGTCCTGCAGGTGGCGACAAAGCTGTTTTACTACAACTTTTTCAAGGATTTTAGAGACGAAGGGAAGATTTGAAATAGGTCTGTAGTTTACCAATAGGTCGGGATCTAGATTAGGCTTTTTCAGAAGAGGTTTAATGACTGCATGTTTGAAGGACTGTGGAACATAGCCACTTTCGAGTGAAGTATTTATTATATTAAGAATAGGGTCTATAATTAGGGGGAGAATGTCTTTGAGGAGTCTGCTTGGAATGGGGTCTAAGACACAAGTTGAGCTTTTAGAGGACATAATGGCTGAAGTTATCTCTGCTTGATCAACAGCTGTGAACCTTTCTAGGTTTACAGGTGGATTTATATGGGACGTTAGATTTACAGCTTGGGCTAGTTCAGGGCTAATAGCGGGGGTAATTTCATCTAATTTATCTCTGATTGTTTTTATTTTATTATTAAAAAATAGGAGGAAATCATCAGAACTAAGTGTAGCTGGGATTGAGGGCTCTACTGCACTGTGACAGTTTGTTAGCCTAGCTACAGTGCTGAAAAGGAATTTAGTGTTACTTTTGTTGACTTCTATTAGATTTGAATAATATCTGGTTTGGGCCTTACGCAGAGCCTGCTTATAGGACAGCAGGCAACTTTTCCATGCTTTTAGGGATTCTTCGGTGTGAGAGCGACGAAATAATCCCTCTAACTTTCTAACTTTTTGTTTATGTGAACGCAGTTCTTGGTTGTACCATGGGGAGGCGCGCTTTGGCCTAATGACCTTCTGTTTTAACGGCGCGACAACGTCAAGAGCAGACTTCAGAGAATTCATGGTCAAGTCGACACATTGATCACTTAAACTGGGACTAAAGCTGTTCTCAGCAGGATCACATGACATGTCACTGACTATTGGCTCTATTATTTCTTTGAATTTTGAGATAGATTTTTCAGATATTGTCCTTTTCATTATAACTTTATTTTGTGGGACTGGATGATCTTTAAGAATAAACTGAAAGGTAATTAGGAAATGATCTGACAATATAGGGTTTTGAGGGAGGACAATGAGGTCACTAATCTCTGTTCCATACGTTAGGACAAGATCCAGAGTGTTCTTGTGAGTGTGAGTCGGTTTATTTACATTCTGAGTGAAACCAATGCTGTCTAACAAGGCGCTGAAGGCATTACTGAGAGCGTCATCACTCATGTTCACGTGGATATTAAAGTCTCCAGCTATAACTATTTTATCCCAGGCTAACACTAAGTTTGATATAAAGTCAGAAAACTCTGTTAAAAACTAGGGACCAGGAGGTCGGTAGATAACTATGAACAAAACTCCTTTTTGGTTTTTCATATTTGGACATGTGATCGACAGCATAAGGCTTTCAAATGAGTGAAATGCATTGTTAGTTTTAGGGCTCATGAGTAGGCTTGAGTGGGAGATCACTGCCACACCACCACCTCGGCCTGTGCTCCTGGCAGTCTGAAAGTTAACATGGCTGGGTGGGGTGGACTCATTTAGTCTGACGTAGTCGTCTTGTTGAAGCCACGTTTCAGTTAGAGCTAGAAGATCTATGTTATAGTCACTAATTAATTCATTAACTAAGAGCGATTTGGAGGAAATTGCTCTAATGTTTAGCAGTCCACATTTTACGTGTTTATTCATTTGTGTATTTGTGTCATTTGTGATTGTTATTTTCCTTAAGTTACTTGGTCTGACGCCTGAAATATTTTTTCTGAGATGTGACTTTTTGGCATTATTTGTACGAGGGACACGAGGGACACGAGGGACACACACAGTCTCTATCTGTCTTGAATCTGAACACTTCACAGGTAACAGAACGGGCGAGAGTTCGGCGACAGAGGAGCGTCTTGAACTGCTGCTCTGCACCTGGGGCTCATCCCTAGATGGTCACTTAATACGACTAAGACTATCGGTCAAATTCCGAACTAATAGGGATGTACCCTCCGAAGTCGGATGGATGCCATCCCTGCGTATGAGCCCAGGCTTTCCCCAAAACGCACTCCAGTTATCAATAAAGACAACGTTGTTTTGAGGGCACCATCTGGATAACCAGTTGTTGAATGCTGAGAGACGGCTGTACAATTCAGCATTGATCCGATTGGGCAGGGGACCAGAAAATATTACAGTGTCTGACATCGACTTCGCTAGGTCACACACCGCGGCTACTTGAACTTTGAGCACCTCTGATTGTCTCCGCCGGGCGTCGTTACCGCCTGCGTGAACCACGACTCGCCGGAAACGGGTCCTACTCTGCTTTAAGATCCTAAGGTTTCCTTCGATGTCACCCATTCTGGCCCCCGGGTAACACCTAACGCTAGCAGCTGGCAGCTTCACGTCTCTAACAATAGAACTCCCGATTACAAGAGTTTCTCTCGTGTGTTCAGCGGGCGTGTGATCGCTGAGGGGAGAAAACCTATTATAGACGTGAAGCTCACGGCGCTCTGAGGTTCGGCGTTTAGCGCCTTGTCCCCTCCGAACTGTCACAAAATGGTCCCTATTCTGTTCCTGGTCTAGTCCCGGCTGCACGGGAGACGCTGAGGGGCTGAGCTCGGCCTTACTGCTACTGCTAATGCTAATGCTACGCCCTGCAGCGCGGTCCGGTAGCCCTCGCGCTAAAACCGAACTATAACTGGACTTAAGCTCCTCTAAACAGCGGATCCGCGCTTTTAACTCCGTAACCCTGGCCTCCAAAACTACCACTACACTGCACTTCACGCACCTATCATCAGAGAAGGAGCCAGGGTTCTGACTCGACATATGACAGCTCAAACAGGTAAAGGTAGATCCAGCCATGACGCTAGCGGCTAGGCTACGCTAGGCTAGTTCAGGCTGGAGCTAGAAAGTGAGGAGGGCTTTTTAATCCACGAAATACTGAAAAGCGAGCGGCTTGAGGCTCCGGATTGTTTGCGGAGAAATCAAACGTTCACTTTCGTGTATATGATGCGTAAATAGTGTGTATAATTCGTGGATTAATCGGTAAAAGGCTCTAAGAACGAAAGGCTCTGAAAACGCGACACACTCACCGGAAATGACGTCACCCTGTAATCGATGAACCAATATCTAACATAACATAACTTTGAAATATCTTAGAATCTCTTCTTCGAGGCGTAAGACCCTGTATTCTCCGACAGAACGATCCTTGTGTGCGCGTGACCCGCCTCATTCCGCCTCGTCAGCCGCGTCACCTCCGTTCCTCTTCTATTTCTTGCTTATTTTCCATTTTCCGCCGAGATTCGCTTTGCCTTCCGCGGATCCGACGTTCTCCAGATGTTCCGTCGTTGCGCGTTAGCCCCTCAATTGTTTTAGGTTTCTTTTTTCCACTTTTCCATTCGCACCAGCCTCGCCTCGGCCACAATCTACCAGTGTTTGTACAGGTTGAACTCAAAATTTACCAGCAGCCCCTTCACTTGGAGGCGTGTTTGTGTGCGTGCGTGTGTGCGCGTGTGTGCGTGTGTGCGTGTGTGCGTGTGTGCGTGTGTGTGCGTGCGCGTGCGTGTGTGCGTGTGTGTGTGCGTGTGCGTGTGCGTGTGTGCGTGTGTGTGTGCGTGTGCGTGTGTGCGTGTGTGTGCGCGTGCGTGTGTGCGTGTGTGTGTGTGTGTGTGTGTGTGTGTGCGTGTGTGTGTGTGATGAATCGAAATAAGGCGACCTGGAGGCGCGGGAAGCAGATTGCCTGTGCCAAAGCCCATACACAACCCCATATTTTATCACTGTAAGACCACAGCAGATGTGCTAATCCGGCTTCTCCCTCCAAGTGCACACCCGGCACACAACAACATTTCTTTAGTATATTCCAGGATGAAAAAGGCCTTCAGCGCTGACAAAATAACATACATTTGGATACACCTCAGCAAATTGGTGACGTTGAATTTTTAGCTCTAGTTTATTAACCCTAGAAGGACATACGTAATTAAAAAATACTTTTTTGAGACCCCCAGCATTTCAACATAGAAACTTTGCTAAAAAGTAAATACAATAAAATAAACAACACAACACAAAGAACAGAACATGCATTGCATCAGGAAGTATTAACTTATTCCAAAATATACTATAGAATTTTGAGGCAAATTATATGGACAATACACAATGATTGTTAGAATTCTTTCAAAATGTATTTAAAAAGTAGATATTATATATATAGTATTCACAGCGGTTGCCATGGCACTCTCCTTGAGGCGCTTCTACAGCTGATTGGAGTCCACCTGAGGTCACTTCAGGTGATTGGACGTGATTTGGAAAAACTCAAACCTGTTTATAGAAGGTCCCATAGTAAGTACAGTAAGTAAGTACAGTGACGTCACAGCACAAACCATCAAGTCCAAGGACTGTCTGTAGATGTCTGTAGACCTCTGAGACGGGACTGTAGACCTCTGAGAGGGGACTGTAGACCTCTGAGACGGGACTGTAGACCTCTGAGAGGGGACTGTAGACCTCTGAGACGGGACTGTAGACCTCTGAGACGGGACTGTAGACCTCTGAGAGGGGACTGTAGACCTCTGAGAGGGGACTGTAGACCTCTGAGAAGGGACTGTAGACCTCTGAGAGGGGACTGTAGACCTCTGAGAGGGGACTGTAGACCTCTGAGAAGGGACTGTAGACCTCTGAGACGGGACTGTAGACCTCTGAGAGGGGACTGTAGACCTCTGAGAGGGGACTGTAGACCTCTGAGAAGGGACTGTAGACCTCTGAGACGGGACTGTAGACCTCTGAGACGGGACTGTAGACCTCTGAGACGGGACTGTAGACCTCTGAGACGGGACTGTAGACCTCTGAGAGTAGACCTCTGAGACGGGACTGTAGAAGGCACAGGTCTGGGAAGTAGATAGTTAGATATTAATTCACTTTGAAATGTAGAAAAAGTGTAAAATCACAAAAGTGTACTTCCAAACAGTTAAGGATGTGAGGATCTGCACAGCACTTTCCCTTATGTCTTTATATCTTGTAAACAGAATGCCTGTACAACATAAATATGTATTAAAATAAATAAGCCACGGCTTTTGGTCCTGAATATCGGGCTCTAATCCACCTTCAAAACTGTCACATGGGCCAAATTTGATACTTGACTCGTTCACAGTTAATGCTTTAAAAACTGCATCAGTGACAGATACACAAGCATTCATATTGTCCCTTGAAGTTAGTTTTCTATAAAACCAGTGCATGGTTTAGGAATGCTTCAAAAATAACACATTAATTATAAAATCAAATAAGAGATGCAACATCTGCTCAAGTCATCATCTGTCCTGGAGCTAATGGGAGAGTAAGAGTCTCATTAATAATGCAAATATTGATTAAAACATGGTTAAATCCAACTGAAGGATTTGAATTATCTGAATATTATAGTTTTAGAGAGTTTTGAAACTTGTTTTTACTTGTAACAGTTCTTTTGATACAACTCAAAATGACTTTGAAAAAGCAATAAAATAAGCCGTCTAAATGATGGATTATGATTTAATGACAAGGGAATATATAAGATGAACTGCATTTCAGTCCAATTATAAAGAGAGAGATCCGTGTTTAAGTCGAAAATATGCTTCTAATCAGAAGAATATGTAACATTAAGGCCACATGAGCGGCAGTGCAACACTCAGTGATTATGATCATCTCTAACTGCAGAAATATTATGGTGCAATGATTTATCATAAGTTTATATTTTACTAATACTATTCACCAAAGCAGAGTTCCACTGTCGGGCTGGAGATATGGCCAAAACACTGAAATCTCAACGTTTTTTTGTTTTTACCTCGGAGGTGTGGCTTAAAGTGGGAGTGACTTTAAGACTGAACTTAAACCAGCTCAATGACTCGACCATGAGAAAACACTGCATTATTGTCTGTGAACACATCATCAGCCTTTAATGAGGACATGTACGTTAAATATGACAAACACATTTCAAATACAGCCCTTAAAGCATCGGTTTGACAAACATGGTTTAATTAGAGATTCAAAGAGTGACACATTAGGTCAGTTTAATTATGGAATAAAGTCATTTAAGGGTTTTGTCTTTTAGAAAATTCTCCATCCAATTTGTCCCTTGAATCAGAATAATATCTAACAATTCTCTAATGATGTATCCTTTGCTTTTCATGCCCCTGGAGAGACAGGGGATTGTGGGTGCAGCTGACCTCAGGGGTCTTTTGTTGAGAGACCCCTGTGTTGTCATGGGGGGGTGTCATAAAAGCTTTAGTCCCAATGTGATCGCTCGCATCAGGAACTCCTTTGCTTTGTTCTGCCTCCATGATGTAAATGTCTCTGCTGTTTGGAATGATGAAAACATGTCTTTTAAAGGTCCTTTGGGACGTACAGACACCACACGTCTCCAGGCTGTGTGATTTATCCTTTGCTTGTTTTATTTGAGTCTTAATTCAGTCGTCTTTCTGTAAATCCTTTCTTGGCTTCACTCTTGTCTCGTGTTCATTTCTTTTCTTGTAAAGATGCTCCTGCACAGTGGGATAATGGTGTCTTGTGTCTTCTTGGTTGAAAAAAAACTGCAAAACCTGTAATGAAATGCATAATTTTCTGGCCAATCAGTAATAATCTTAACATTTGATCTTAAATGCATCCGGGTGCTTTGACATTTAGGAGAAAACTATGAATAAAAGCAGGAATTACTACAAGAATCCGTGAATTTGATGAGGAATCTTGCAGCCCTAATTAAAGGTTAATTTACAGCTTTCCAATGCAACATGTCCCATACTTCAAAACAGTATGTAGTACCTGGTATTCATGTGGTGGCTCATCGAAATACTGACCAGGCTCCTCCCTGCTGAGCTTCAAAGATCTATTTATGTTAAAGTTCAATGTTATACAAGAAAAAGGCGGAATATGTTTCCTTAAAAAGCCTCGTTTGGTGAATTTTTACATATAGATATTAGAAAATATGAATTTACCAGCACAAAATATAAATGGTTGATAAATGAGTCCCAAATAAAAAGTTCTTATAAAACAGTGACGGAGAACATAATACAGTAAGAAGAACTCACTCTTCACTGGGGCCAATTCTAGAGGGAAAAGTGGAATTTCTGCCACGCCTTCACACCTCCAAACAATACTGCAATACATGGATTTACCAGGGGATTTAGGTCTATACAATCCAATACAAGATAATAACTGAACTACAGCACGAGTACAAGACACATTTCCCAAAGGGGCCAACAATCGCAATCAACGCCAAATGTTGATTTTTCTGTGCGTAACTATATTATGTTTCTATAACTTACAAGGCGAATTTGAGGCAATATTTATGACATGTTGCAGAGAAAAGATGCAAAGAGGGTTGTTTGATGTCAGAGACTGAAAATTGGATTTTACACAAGCTCGATGAAAAAGAGAAGAATGTATCAGATGTTTTCTGTGGGCAACATGAAGCGTACTTGTGATTCACTTTAACGTCTACTCACTGTACAGACACTGGCCTGGATTTCAATCAAACAAACGTACCACTTTCATTGGCAGAACCATCATAATTAGAGTCTGGTTGGTCTGAAAGCAATAAATTACCTTGTGTCGCGGTCGCAATTGTTTCATGTGTCGTTACGGCTTTGTTAACGTACGTGGAATCTTCTTCAGAACAGTTCGAGAGTGACTTTTGTATTCAAATAATAAAATAGAAACGAAAAACTTGGTAGGAAATACTGAAATGTTAAATCTAATTATAATGTCTTCTTCACTGAAATCATTGCCTTCAGTTATAGTTTTAACGAGAAGTGCTGTGTTAGAGCTGACGGGTTTTTTTAATTACTTTTTAAAACGTTGTTGTTGTTTGGATGGAAAATAAGTTTGTAATATTGTAATATAATATTGTATTTAGATAGAAACTATAACATACATAGAT
The DNA here is from genome assembly GCF_026437365.1 of Eucyclogobius newberryi. NCBI lineage: Eukaryota > Metazoa > Chordata > Actinopteri > Gobiiformes > Gobiidae > Eucyclogobius > Eucyclogobius newberryi. The sequence continues at coordinate 6,771,341 of NW_027316167.1, forward strand.
CCTTTTGCATTTTCTTCATTCTAAACAGCAATATTAAACAACACACGTGCTCAAACACCACCAAAATACACATCAAAACTAGGACTAAACTGGAAATAAACCTGGATTAATATAGTATTAAACCAAGACTAGAACAGCTCCAAACCAAGTCTACGTCATGATTAAACTGGGATCAAACCCGGACTAAATTATGACTCTTAGTAACAGACATTGACTCATTATAGTGGCATTTGATTGTAAACAACAATAGATTTTTAATGACTTATTGTTGAAAAAAAATGAAAAAATGTATCTATATATATATATTTTTAACTCTACATGTATGATGTGGAGAAGGAGAAGTGTGCCGAGATAGAGGTTTCAAGTGAACAAATAATACAATGTGAAGCTTTTTTGAGCATCCAAAATTAAAATAAAAAAATGATTTAAAAAAAAAAGAAATGCTACATAAATCAAAGACTTTATTACTATTATTGAAACACACGAGAAGAGCTTTCCGGTGGTGGAGTGGTTAAGGCAGCAGCACACATGCCAGTCTCCATGTGCAGCCAGTTGTGCGATCGAGTCTCTACTCCGTTTGCTGCATGTCCTCCCTTCTCTTTCATCCCCATTTCACGCCGTCTTTCCTGTCTAATAAAGCCAACAGCCCAAACATATTTAAAAACAAAAGTAAAGCTTTTTTGAGCGTGCAAAAATTAAATAAAATAAAACAAACACAAATGCTACATAAATCAAACACTTTATTATTATAATAAAAAAAAACATGAAAAGAGCTTTCCGGCGTTCGAGTGTTCTAATCCGGCTCCGACAGTTTACTGCATGTCCTCCGTTCTCTCTCATCCCCATTTCACGCTGAACTGCCCCGTCTAATAAAGCCAACGGGCCAAACAACCCTATAAAAATATATATATATATAAAAACCCTCCGTAGTTATGCTTGTGCAGATGCATGGCACATGGGGCTCTGCTGCGTTGCTACCTTTAAAAGCCTCTCCGTTCGGCTGCACACTGACACTGAGCTAGTGTTCTCCACATGCAGCAGGTGCAGCTCGGTAACAGCCCTCGCCGCACGACTACATGTTGGTCGGCTCCACACCTGTCAGCCTCTCCGGCGTGATTGATCGCCTCTCGCCCGCCGCTGCGCTCGCGGCTGTGTGAGCGCGCGCACGGGGCCCGCCGCCGCGTCCGTGCGACCGGGGCCGGGTTATGGCATGTTTGTTCCAACGGAGCAGAACCGCGTCGAGCCGGACCCGGTGATCCATTTCCATACGGGCCAAGAGATCCATCTCCGTGGAAACAAACCCCCTAAAAATACCCCGCAGGAGCCGTGGGTGCAAGCTGCTACTTTGCCGGCACTGCTCACTTTGTATTGGTGATGGATGGTATGGAAAGGCTAAACAATCATCCGTGTATGGTTTGAATCTCCTCGCGGTGATGCTTGCGGTGCAGGCGGTGAATGGGGTGTAGTCATGCACGCGGGCAGTTTCAACACGTTTACAGTGCGTCGAATGCACAACGGGTCAAGGTGCTGGGCAAAATAACAAGGCTTTGAGACCTGCTTTCCTTTAGCATGGAAGAGAAACACTGGACAATTGTAATAGAATGTCCGGAATATGAATAATGTACAGTTTGCTGTAATGACTTGATACGGGCTGTATAAAGGTCATAGGTTATCTTGTTATGAACGGATTAGGTTGCATGTTCTAAAACAGGGGTGTGCAAACTATGGCCCGCGGGCCACATGTGGCCCGTTTGTCTTTATAATCCGGTAATATAAAAACAAAAAAAACTTTATTATTTTTTTCCTTTCTTGCCCTCAGGCATCTGTCTGCACTTGTATCCTTAATAAATATGACGTGAAATAAATAAAATAATATATTCAATAGCCTATATTTGACAGAAAAGTGATATTATTATTATTTTTTTTTTTTACCAATGATCGTGAGCCGGCCCTCCGCTACTTGCCTGGATTCGAATATGGCCCTCGGAGGAAAATGATTGCCCACCCCTGTAATCATCTTCTTCTTCTTCTTCTTCTTCTTCTTCTTCTTCTTCTTCTTCTTCTTCTTCTTCTTCTTCTTCTTCTTCTTCTTCTTCTTCCTCTTCTTCCTCTTCTTCTTCTTCTTCTTCTTCCTCTTCTTCCTCTTCTTCTTCTTCCTCTTCTTCTTCTTCTTCTTCTTCTTCTTCTTCCTCTTCTTCTTCTTCTTCCTCTTCTTCTTCTTCTTCCTCTTCTTCTATCTATCTCTATCTGTTATGCAACGTTCTAGATTTTTGAAACACTTTCTGACACCAGCATTGAAAAGAAAAGAAAAAGGCAAATTCATGAAGCTATCTTCCATGTGGCTGCGATGCATCACAGGGAAAGTAGTGGCGAGAGCAGACATGATTGGAAGTACTCTGGTGAGCGTGTTTGATCACATCACCTTATCATACTTGTAAACCCTTGTGAGGGGAACTCATTCTCTGCATTTCACCCATCCTTCACTGCCGCTCGGGGTAATCCGTCAGGAGCTGTGGGCGGCTGCAGTGCCGCTCTCACGGACCCAGCTCCAGGTCCTGAGCACAGCTTGGGAAGGAGGATTTTACCCATAGTGCATGTCTTTTGGGTTGATGGAGGAAACCGGAGCCTGGAGTAAACCCAAAGAAACCTAACCATACGCATCACGCAACCCTTTTCCTAACCTTACCCTTCACCCAAAGCCTTTTCCTAACTTACCCTTTACCCTAACCCTATTCTTACCTTACCCAATATCCTAATTTTACCCAAAGCCTTTTCCTTACTTACCCTTTACCCTAACCCTATTCTTACCTTACCCAATATCCTAACTTTACCCAAAGCCTTTTCCTAACTCACCCTTTACCCTAACCCTATTCTTACCTTACCCAATATCCTAACTTTACCTTAAGACTTTCCCTACCTTACCCTTTGCCCTAACCCTATTCTTACCTTACCCAATACCCTAACTTTACACTTTAACCGAACCCTTTTGCTAATCTTACCCATCACCCTAAACATTATAACTTTGAATGATTGCCCTCTGGACCCGACACTGTTGCATTAAGCATGGAGAAAGCTATGGCTTAATTAAACACGATTAATGTGTGACTGAAAATGTAATATAATTAGAATGTTCTAAAAGTTTATTAAGCATAATTTTAAACTTTTGTTCTAAAGAACTTTTGTTCTAAATGATGTTTCCGATTATAATCATTATTTTTGACAACTGTTTTGACTTAAGAGTAATGTGTTTTTCATTTTAAAACTGCATTTTTATGAGCACGGACATAAAACAGAAAGCACTTTTAAAATGTCAGAACCCCTGCCTTGAGCTGTCCCCGCTCTTTGACCGTTACCCGGGACGAGCAGACTGACATGGCTTTTCAACTGCCTTTTTAAATATGTGTCATTGACAGAAAACATGGAGTTATATTTTTTTACTGCAAAAATATTCTAGCATGCGTCACAAGCTGCACGAGAACTATGTACTCAAGTATTTGTGTGGTAAGTATTTGTGTGGTAAGTATTTGTTTGTGTGGTAAGTATTTGTTTGGTAAGTATTTGTGTGGTAAGTATTTGTGTGGTAAGTATTTGTTTGGTAAGTATTTGTTTGGTAAGTATTTGTGTGGTAAGTATTTGTGTGGTAAGTATTTGTTTGGTAAGTATTTGTGTGGTAAGTATTTGTGTGGTAAGTATTTGTTTGGTAAGTATTTGTGTGGTAAGTATTTGTGTGGTAAGTATTTGTGTGGTAAGTATTTGTGTGGTAAGTATTTGTGTGGTAAGTATGTGGTCTATTCTTTTTACTCTCACGTCCAGTTCCATCGAGTCATTTGTCAGGAAATTGTAACCACTGCATATACATAGAGCATATTCAGCATTCACAGTACATACATATATACAGAGTGACTTTCTTCTTTGCTCAAGTCAGTAATTGTCCGGCCATAATCTCTGTGCTTCAGCGAAAGGACACGCCAAGCTGATGGAGCTCGAACATTCATCAAAAAGTGAGCAGTCGGTTGCAATTACTTGTAAAATGAAAAGACATAAAATGAACTAAAGATAGAGTGAATTAAAGATTAATGGATGATCCCATGGACTGCACTGTACAGTGGCAGTGGCCAATGGTTAGAGACACTGTGAGGCGGCTTTCCTTTGTGTTAACTGAGCGCTCTATAATGAACTTCCACAAACACAAGTTCAGTTCTAATGAGGCCGAGCTGCTGCAGACTCCATGTGGAAGGGAACGGGCTAAAAAGGAGATCATATAAATACAGTGGTCATTACTTTGACCTCAATAAATAATGTATAGGTAAACTTTGTGAATGAAGTGTCATGCCAAAGGACACAATAAACCAGTTTGCTTGGAGAAATAATGAGACGCCAACATTCTGGTCAAAAGAGGATCACGCAACAGTCGCAGCCACGTGTTCAAGGGTCCAGGTCAATGGCCTCGTTCAAGGGTCCAGTTCAATGGCCTCGTTCAAGGGTCCAGTTCAATGGCCTCGTTCAAGGGTCCAGTTCAATGGCCTCGTTCAAGGGTCCAGTTCAATGGCCTCGTTCAAGGGTCCAGTTCAATGGCCTCGTTCAAGGGTCCAGTTCAATGGCCTCGTTCAAGGGTCCAGTTCAATGGCCTCGTTCAAGGGTCCAGTTCAATGGCCTCGTTCAAGGGTCCAGTTCAATGGCCTTGTTCAAGAAGGTTTCAAGAAGGAGAAAATGTTCGTGACTTCCACTTGAAGAAGATGCTCGGAGAACGCTGTGTCGTATTCTTTAAACAGAGCTGCTTTAAACAAAGAGCTTCAAACACCCTCATGGACGTGTTTACTTACATACAAATGAATATGTATTTGTTTGGAAACGCCTTCTAAACGTCAGAAGTCACACTTCTACAGACAATCACTGGTTTACAACCTAACAAACACATGAGCTCACTCAGTGGAAGCAAATTCATCACAACATGTTCATCACATACATATTTCCCACACACAGAGGGCACAAGAGATGACAGAGAGTGGAGACGAGTGCCTCTGGTCGTGGGGGAGACGAGTGCCTCTGGTCGTGGGGGAGACGAGTGCCTCTGGTCGTGGGGGAGACGAGTGCCTCTGGTCGTGGGGGAGACGAGTGCCTCTGGTCGTGGGGGTGTGTGATTGCCTAAACCTTTCATCGTACAGCCTTAAGTGCACATGTGCAGAAGAACGCTTCATTATGAGGCCATATATAAAGCCCAAACACAGCAGCCGTTTGTGGGCGGGGTCATATGGGCGGGGTCATATGGGCGGGGTCATATGGGCGGGGTCATATGGAGGAAAACTTGAGGCAATATCTGATGAAAAAAATATTTCAATGAACGATTTAAAAAAATAAATAGATGGCAATGATCCACACGACTGACAGAGAGAATTATGGGACATTTATGTTTCCAACAATGAAAATTAAATGAAGTCATCTGGACAATGTTTGTGTTTATTACTCCATAAATGCCCCGAAAATTAACATTGAAACTTTTCTACCATCGATCACTCCAGAACAACTTAGTAATTACACCAGGCAACATTTTAGCCCTGAGGCTTGAATGGACCGGACAGCACGAGACGAGGATGAGACTGAGGAAGGACATGCAGCAAAGTGTCAGAGCTAGAGTCAAAATCACAACGTTTTTAAAGTCCATTCTCCTTCACTGGACTTTTTCTGATCATGTTGCTCAGAAAGTAACAACATTTAAAGTATTATTATTAATTCATTAAAACAATGAAGTTACAGCATGTGAAGTTTCATTCATTAGAACAGAAAGAGTACAATATGACTTTATATGAACCGTGATGTGGCAGAAGGACTCTACAGTACGGTTGTCATAGTAACACATCTCGTGTGACCTCCGTGTTGGGGCCTGCGATGCTCGTGCTCGCTCGTGCTCACTTGTGCTCGCTCGTGCTCATTTGTGCTCGCGCTCGCTCGTGCTCGCGCTCGCTCGTGCTCGCGCTCGCTCGTGCTCGCTGGTGCTCGCTCGTGCGTGCTCGTGCTCGCTCACGCGTGCTCGCTCGCTCGTGCTCGCTCATGCTCGCTCGTGCTCGCTCGAGCTCGCTCGTGGTCGTGCTCGCTCGTGCTTGCCCGCGCGTGCTCGCTCGGCTCGCTCTTGGTCGTGCTCCCTCGTGCTCGCTCGTGCTCGTTCGTGCTCGCTCGTGCTCCCTCGTGCTCGCTCGTGCTCGCTCGCTCGTGCTCGGCTCGTGCTCGCTTGTGCTCGGCTCGTGATCGGCTCGTGCTCGGCTCGTGCTCGATCGTGCTCGCTGGTGCTCACTGGTGCTCGCTGGTGCTCCCTCGTGCTCGCTCGTGCTCGGCTCGTGCTCGGCTCGTGCTCGGCTCGTGCTCGATCGTGCTCGCTGGTGCTCACTGGTGCTCGCTGGTGCTCCCTCGTGCTCGCTCGTGCTCGGCTCGTGCTCGGCTCGTGCTCGGCTCGTGCTCGGCTCGTGCTCGATCGTGCTCGCTGGTGCTCACTGGTGCTCGCTGGTGCTCCCTCGTGCTCGCTCGTGCTCGGCTCGTGCTCGGCTCGTGCTCGGCTCGTGCTCGATCGTGCTCGCTGGTGCTCACTGGTGCTCGCTGGTGCTCCCTCGTGCTCGCTCGTGCTCGGCTCGTGCTCGGCTCGTGCTCGGCTCGTGCTCGGCTCGTGCTCGATCGTGCTCGCTGGTGCTCACTGGTGCTCGCTAGTGCTCCCTCGTGCTCGCTCGTGCTCGGCTCGTGCTCGGCTCGTGCTCGGCTCGTGCTCGGCTCGTGCTCGGCTCGTGCTCGGCTCGTGCTCGATCGTGCTCGCTGGTGCTCACTGGTGCTCGCTCGCGCTCGCTGGCGGCTGTAAAGTGAAAACAGTGGGTCGGTTCCAGGCCGCGGGCGTCGGTGGGATTAGGACGGCATGGCGGCGCGTCACTCTGCCCGCTCCTGCCGGGCGCCGTCTTCATCCGGGCAGTGGAGGGATGCTGGCCACTCCGCAGCAGCGCCCCCGGATTAAACTCGGCTCCTCCTCAGGCGTCACAGTGCTCCAATCTGGCTCCTGATGTGAGGCTGGGAAACCTGTCAGCGCTGCACTCCGCCTCAATCCGCCTGCCTGCACACCGTTCCACTTTTTTCTCCCACTTCCTTCCCTTTTTTTAAATCTGTCTTTTAGAACCAGTGCAGTGGAATTTCACCGGCACTTTGACTCTGTATTTTGTGTCTGCCGCCTGCTTGTCTCCATGGAGATGTCATTGCTTTGCCTGGGAATGTTCCAAAGTTTGGCATCACACACGGATACAAGCGGTTAATGCCACCAGGCCGAGTTACAGGTTAGATCTATGGAGAGGTGAAGGATGCCTGTTTTTCGAGGTATTTCTGAGCAGTAAAAACACAAACAGCAGTAACATCGTGGCAGCAGAAAAGTGACATAATGCGTCTGTAAGTGCTACGTTGACACGAGCCAGATCTCCAGATCGGTTTGGTCCAAAAGTGTTTCTACTCTATTAAGTTTAACGTACAGAGCCGTTTTGAAGCGTTCTTTTGTGTTTTTTGTTCAGCTCTGGTTTTAAGTGGTAAAATGGTGCGTGTGCCCTTTAGTATTATTAACCTGACGTTGCATGAATATTAATAAAATGTCTCGCTGTTGTCATTGTTTGTGCATTGTTCTCTCTGTAAATTGTTCAATCTGCTTTTCACATCTGCCCTTCGAAGGTAAATTAAATTGAATTATAAGAACAAAACAGAACGTTTCCAGCGTCTCCTCCACACCTTGTCCCCGGCCGCTCGGCTCTGCGTGTGAAAGTGTCAGCAAACAGGACGCTGCACCGGAGCACGGCCAAAACCGACTTATAATTCAAACATGTTTCAATGCCTGCGATTCTGTCTGTGGTCCACACTTTGCACGTGAGTCCAGGTCCACACTACGAGACTGAAACAACTGCGACTGACGATTAGTGAGGACTGAGAGTGACTAAACGCGACTGCAAATTAGAAGAAAATCTGGTGAAAAGTCGTGCGTCCTCAGCTTAAGGGCCCAACGTTGACAAGGGCCCAGAAAGATCAGAACAAAATGAGCGAATAACTGTATTTTAGTTTTAGAGTGTTCATTACAGCAAACGAGGCCCTCGTTGTATGTTATATTCCTCTACTTTGCTGCTTCGATCCCCCCCTCTCTCGTAATGGTTCAGTCCGGTCGGCTGCTTTGGCCCCTGAGCTGCCGAACCTGCGGTCGAGGGACGCCAACTGACAGAGGAGAGCGGGAAACGTGCGATTATGGTGCTTTGTGTCTCTAAAACAGAGACAAACCTGATCCAACATCCAACACCCATTCAAAAGAGAAGGAAGTTTTACAAATGTTCTCACCTTCTACCGCCTGGTTCAGATCATCACTGTGGCGACTGTGCTCTCCATCCCAGACGCCTCCTCCTCCTGCAGGTCTGCACATGGCTGCTCTCGCTCTGGCCTTATAAGATGAATCTGAGACACAGACATTACCTCGGGACAGGACGATGTGATCTCTGCTCCATCTGTCTGGCCCCTCTGTCCAAACATCTGTGCGCCGCAAAACTGGTCATTTTATTACCGCGAATTGGAGGAAAAGGTGCCGTCTAAATGCAGTTATTTGGATATTGGATATTTGGGTGTACAGTGGGTTTAAAGTGACAGTTCTTCTCTTTCCACTAAAGCTCCGACATCCATCAAGAACACAAGTGCAAAGTCATAACTTGATCTCATTAGTCTGGAAATATATTATGACTAATGGGTAGTGAATGACGTTTCATTTCGATTTATGATTCTTCTCAAGGGCACAGACGTGACAATTTGGCTGATTTTGTAAGTTTTTGTTGTTTTTTCCTTCCTAAAGAACATATTCTCTTCTCTTAATCCCATGAACAAAACACCACATATAACCCGGGCAGATATGGAACATGTCATAGTGCTATTTTTCACTTCCTCTTATGACTATGTCCATTTGTAAATGTTACTGTCTTAGATAATGGTCTTGTTTGGTTGTGTAGTTGCTTTTATGGTTGGTTATTGTATATAAGATAAGATAAAATAAGATAATCCTTTATTGTTCACACATGGGGAAATTTTGTTGTTGCAACGCAGGTAGATACAGAGGAAAAGGACAGATCACTTAACTCAAAAAACACTCTCAATAGAAGAACTCTTATAAACAAAAACTCTTATAGACAAAATCTCCTATAGACAAAACCTCTAATTTCTTAAAAAGGAATGGAGGGGGAACATAAAGATAAAATAAAATAAAAACAGCTAGCGTAAGACAAAATAATACTAATATTAATGGTAAAATAAACACTTATACATACTCATTTCATAAAAAGATGGGAGATGAAAACAGAGACCGAACTGATGTCCATTTCCTCCGGTCACTGCGGTTTCCCCATCAGCTCAACACCACATGCTCCAGGTACGATCCTGTACTGAAGGTGGTCATCTCGTGGTCATCTCCTGCTCAGAGTGTATAATATTACACACAATTGTTGAGCTACTGTAAGTGTCTGGAAAAGAACTACATGAGATTCAGCTTGATTCTTTTTGGATATCATTACTACTACTACTGTTGCACTTGTACTTACGATGTGAGATACTGCAGTGTACTATCAACACAGAACAAGTCAGTCAAAGCCACGGAAAAAGACTTTTACTGAGAGGATAAGATGAACATAAGAGAAGGAAGAACAAAAGGCCCGTTCTGTTCACAACATGTGCAACTTCATCTTTGTCTTTGTCACAACGACCTCACACTTCTGTGACACACGTCTGCAGCACAAACACAATGTTCTCATGAGGGCTTTTCTTTGTGTGGCAATTTGAAAAAGACGATCTCAAACTGTATCTAAATGATTCATTCTTCTTCTTGCTGTTCATGCTTCAAGTATCTAACTTTTGGGTGAAAAGAGTTGCCTTTCTCCTTCTAAAGCCAATCAGTTTAGTCGTGTTCTGTGTCTTCTTTTGTTCTGTGGATGAGTTTACTTAAAGGCAAACTTCTCTAAAGCATCAGTATTGACATCATTACATGTCTCAATCTTTCACCTATGTGAGTACAGGTCCAATTAATTCCCTTGTGGATCAATAAAGTCTAAAGCACACATTCCGCAGATCTGACACGGAGCTTGGCCTGAGCTCGTCTCAATGAAGATGGATAATGCCAAACGGTGGAACGATCTGTGCAACAGCAACAACATTTACATGGATCGCTCACGTAACGCACTGTATCCCATTACAAGAGTACTTCTGAATACTTATAATACTTTCTCATCCAGTTGAGATTATATTACAGCGTGAAAACATGAAATTAGATTAAAACAGCTTTTGATTTAATTAGTTATGTAATTATTTGAGATAAGGGAACCTATAGTACAAATGAGCAAAAGAACAATTGCACGTCTCACTTTAAGAGCTGCATTTTCTACTGTACTGGAACATAGTTACTCAAAATGCTTGTTCTGAATACATATTATTGATATTGATTTACTGCTCCTCACTGTGCAGCTTTAAATGTCTTTTTTGCGTGGAAAGGGAGACATACATTAATAACAGGTACAGTGTTGCAGCCATATTTTTTTTGATTCTTTTGGCACATATATCCGTCTATACTTTCAAACGTTTTATTTATTCACTCATCAAGTCCCTCGGGCCGTTCAGTTGAGCTGTAGCTACGACGCGAGCAGCATCTGAATCCCCTCTCTGAATCTCACAGCGGTCCACAGCCCGCAGCCTCCTCTTTGTCTCCTTCAATGACCAGCCGCTCTATTCACCCGTGGATCCATCTTCTGCTGCTTATCCAGGGCCACGCCACAGGGCAGTAGTCCATAAGCCTGACGCTCTGCTCCAGACTCTTTCACCATTTTTAACTGTCTGGGTGGCGGCAGTCATTACGCCAAAAATGTGCTATTTGGGGCTTTTCACCATGTTGTAACACGGCCAAAACATACCTAAAGTTTGCAGTGTTCCGCTTTAATTAATCCTGTTTTGACTCCATTTCCCCCAGATTTGTATGCACTAGCGCTGTCCTTAAATGTTCCCAAAGGATAACATCACATCACAACATAGAACAGCATGTAATTAAGAAGTAAGAAATAGATCCATTGTGAAAATAGATGAAATAATGGCATATTGAAAGGCCCGTTCCACAGACAAACGCTCCACACTCGGCTGCTTAGCCACAGACACACGCAGGAACAGTCAGTGGTCAGAGAAGACGTTTCATTCAGCCCGTCTTCACACTACAGCGCTCCGCTAGGATCCACGGCAACGCTGTGGACTTATCTGTCAATCCCCAAGTCTGCGTTCTTCACTCACTCCGAAACAGGAGCTCCAGAGCGCAACGCCGAGCAAACTGTTGAACGTAATGATGTTTTCAATGGAATTCTGTGATGGAATGAGATAGTTTGGTGATAAAGGCAACGTCGTCACAGAGGCAGATTGTGTTCTAGCATGAGATGATGTGTTTGTAGAATTGTATTGGATGAACATGGGTTTCGGGAAGGATTAACCACGTGTTATCTAGAGATCAACTTCTACAACATGTTTTGCTCTTTTTTCAACCCTTTTTTATCCATCTTTTACTGTTTTGCTCTTTTTTTAACCCTTATCTTATCCATCTTTTAATGTTTTAGTCTTTTTTCAACCTTTATTTTATCCATCTTTTACTGTTGTCATGTTTCGTTATGTATTATGTGTAATGTAGTGTTCAAAATGAAGATATCAACCCATCAATCAATCTGTCAATACAAGAGAGGAAGCATGAATACCAGAATCAAGCCGTCAGCCATTACTTAGAGAAAATCAATTTCAATAGTTATGAAAATACTGAACTGTCAATAATGATTTTGATACAACAAAACAAATTTATTGAAGAAAAAAAAAAGAAAAATGAAGTCATTTTCAACCCAGTAGTTTCTTTATATGAGCCACAGTGGTCTTATACTAGTTCTGCCATTCATCAAGAGTATTACTATTACTGCTTTTTCCGCACTATAAGGCTCTTTAAAGCTTTTAAGTTTCTCCAAAAACGACAGTGCGCCTTCCAGTGCGCCTTATATATGGATTCATTCTGGTTGTGCTTACCAACCTCGAAACGATTTGGGTGGTGAACGTTTGTTTCGCTTATATATGAAAAATGATAGAAAAAAGACCCTTCATTGACAGTTCCCCTTAACGTGCAGAAAATACGGTACTACTATTACTATATAAGACAATTCAATGTCCAATTGTGTCTTTTTGATGATGCCGTCTTTTCCATAATTGTATAATCTTGTTAAAATGAGGGTGTACAATTGTGTTCCATGGAAGTATAAGAATCTGGAAGATCAACTAAATATGACGTATGATTTAGTTTCAAAGGCCAGTGCCAAAACATATTTTTCTTCCACGTTTTTGTTCTTCAATACGGTCCAGCACTGTCGCTGTTCCCCACGTGATCAGCTCTGATATAATTTACAATCTTCAAACAGTGCAGAGTGGAACTAGCATGGGCTGAGAGCGTAGTTTTTCCTGGCTTTGTAGTTTTTCCTGGCCGAGAAGGAGAGTCTAAGGACAGAGGACCCTGGGACATCGTCCCTCGCCACCACAGACATTGTCTGACTCCATCGCCACCACAGACATTGTTGATTCATTTCTCCCTGTGGCCCTCAGAGGCAACTGTTGTTGTGATTTTGGGCCTTACAAAAATAAATTGATTTGATTTGATTTAATTTGAGAGCGAAACACTTTGAGTTTTACTATTATTATCTTCTTGTAGTTTCGCCGAACACCAAGATTAAATACAGTGGAACTCGATGAAAGAATTCTTTATGTGGACACTCATCAAACCCGCATTGTAGCTTTGGTTTGCGCTCAATCTAGTCCTGGTTTAGTCCTGTACTTGTCCGCGTTTAGTTCCAACTTTTCATGTCACGATCGTGCAAGTGTGAACGCACCGCACTCGTATCGATTTCCTCGACAGCCATCAGTACGGCGTTTTTTTCTGAGCGCGCAAACGTTCGACAGTCAATGCGTCATCATTAAAGGCGTTCCCTGACACGAGCGTCTTTAACCCTATTATCGCACCGCAATAAAGTAAGTTTTTTATGAGGCGCGCGTGATGGATCAGCCCGCCAGCCCGTATCTGTCCACTGGCTCTTTGTGAACGTAGCAGAACACGCTCATCAATCCTCCACCTGGTTGTAGAACGCGCTGGGAGACTTTTGACGAAAAGCTTGTCCAACGTTCTGGTTTAGAAGGGGACCGGGGGACGCTCCGGTGCAGGGGGGACGCTCCGGTGCAGGGGGGGACTCTCCGGTGCAGGGGGGGATGCTCCGGTGCAGGGACGGCATGTGATCGTAGATGCATTAAACAGCATTTTTGAGTTCATTAGTGAAGCTTTAGGGGGGGACGTGCAGGGGGGGTGCAGGGGGGATGCTCCGGTGCGCTCCGGTGCAGGGGGGGACGCTCCGGTGCAAGGGGGATGCTCCGGTGCAAGGGGGGACGCTCCGGTGCAGGGGGGACACTCCGGTGCAGGGGGGGACGCTCCAGGGGGGATGCTCCAGTGCAGGGGGGACGCTCCGGGTTAGGGGGGGACGCTCCGGTGCAGGGGGGACGCTCCGGTGCAAGGGGGGACGTTCCGGTGCAGGGGGGACGCTCCGGTGCAAAGGGGGACGCTCCGGTAAAGGGGGGACGCTCCAGGGGGGACTCTCCGGTGCAGGGGGGGACGCTCCAGGGGGGACGCTCCGGTGCAGGGGGGGACGCTCCAGTGCAGGGGGGGACGCTCCGGTGCAGGGGGGACGCTCCGGTGCAGGGTGGACGCTCCGGTGCAGGGGGGGACGCTCCGGTGCAGGGGGGGACGCTCCAGGGGGGACGCCTCAGTGCAGGGGGGGACGCTCCAGTGCAGGGGGGACGCCCCGGTGCAGGGGGAGACGCTCCAGGGGGGACGCCCCGGTGCAGGGGGGACGCTCCGGTGCAGGGGGGGACGCTCCAGGGGGGACGCTCCAGTGCAGGGGGGACGCCCCGGTGCAGGGGGAGACGCTCCAGGGGGGACGCTCCGGTGCAGGGGGAGACGCTCCAGGGGGGACGCTCCAGTGCAGGGGGGACGCCCCGGTGCAGGGGGAGACGCTCCAGGGGGGACGCCCCGGTGCAGGGGGGACGCTCCGGTGCAGGGGGGGATGCCCCGGTGCTGGGGGGGGCGCTCCAGGGGGGACGGCCCGGTGCAGGGGGGACGGCCCGGTGCAGGGGGGACGCCCCGGTGCAGAGGGGGACGCCCCGGCGCAGGGGGGACGCTCCGGTGCAGGGGGGGACGCTCCAGGGGGGACGATCCGGTGCAGAGGGGGACGCCCCGGCGCAGGGGGGGACGCCTCGGTGCTGGGGGGACGCTCCAGGGGGGACGCCCCGGTGCAGGGGGGACGGCCCGGTGCAGGGGGGGACGCCCCGGTGCAGGGGGGGACGCCCCGGTGCAGGGGGGATGTTCCGGTGCAGGGGGGGACGCTCCAGGGGGGACGCCCCGGTGCAGGGGGGGGCGCCCCGGTGCAGAGGGGGACGCCCCGGTGCTGGGGGGACGCTCCAGGGGGGACGCCCCGGTGCAAGGGGGACGCACCGGTGCAGGGACGGCATGTGATTGTAGATGCATTAAGCAGCATGTTGGAGTTCATTAGTGAAGCTTTCAGGCCCGGGGCAGCGTGAGCTCTTAAAGTGACAGGGCGTCAGAGCCAGGCTTCTGAACTTGATTAACTGAACTCCGCGCAGCTTCCGACCGACTGCAAAGAATCCACAATTTCACGTTGAAGGTGAGTGTGAATATATGAACTTATGATTTGTATTTGACTTCAAAAACGAGTTATATTTAGAAACATGTTACCAAAATTCCAAGGGTTGATATTTATTTCCGAGGTGCGATGAGAGACGTCAAAGCGCTCGCATTTTAAACGGAAACAGGATGAAGAGCTGTCTTCCATGTTAAAAGCAGGAGACGCACCCGACCTAATATTAACCACAATTCAGAAATACAAACTTTTAATTGTGTTATAGTTGTGTATCTTCACCACACATTTACTTCACGTTGTGTTTGGGTTCATTCATAAATCCTGCACATTCACGTCCTGTGCAGCGCTCAGAATGCGTCTCATATGTGGGGGTTCCACTGTGAAAAAAGGGGGTTTTGGGGTTCAAGCCGTCATAGAAGGTTTGGAAATGGCTCTGGAGGTGGTAGATCAGTAATAATTCCAGATTAGAACAAATATGTTAATTTAGCACAGATACAAGACATCACAAAATGAAAATGACACTGGACGATAAAAGAGCTCACAGACTTCATCCAATTTAGAGGAAGTGCACTTCATTTGAATAATTATCGTTTTCTTCTCACACAAAGCAATAAATGATCGTGTTCTGGAGAAACACTCCGGCTGCTGCGGAGACAAAGTCTCAAGATAAGATAAGATAAGCCTTTATTTGTCCCACAATGGGGAAATTCCAGTGTTGCAACACAAAGTAGGTACAAAAGTAAATAATAAAAAAACAGATAACTTACAGATAAAACACTCTTATAGAACAGCTCTTATAAAACTCTTATAAAAACTCTTAAAAATAATAATAACAATAGTAACACTCTTATTTACAGCTGTTATACGGACAGAGAATATTGCACCATCCAGCCGCTGCTCCTGAGGGACAAGCTGGAGACGGCTGGTGTGGAGTATGACCTGGCAGAGTGGATCCTGGACTACCTCACAGACCGACCCCAGTTTGTGAGAGCCCGGAACTGTGTGTCTGACACTCGGACCTGCAGTGTGGGGGCGCCCCAGGGCACTGTCCTCGCGCCCTTTCTCTTCACCCTTTACACTGCAGACTTCAGACATGACACAGACAGCTGTGTCCTGCAGAAGTTCTCTGATGACTCTGCCATCATCGGACTCATCACGGACGACGATGACGCGGAGTACAGAGGACTGGCGCAGGACTTTGTGGACTGGTGTCAGCGGAACCACCTCCTCATCAACGCGGGGAAGACCAAGGAGATGTTTGTGGACTTCCGCAGACGCCACCCCACTGCCCCCTCACCAGTGAACATCCAGGGACGGGACATTGAGAGAGTGGACTCATACAAGTACCTGGGTGTTCATCTGAACCACAAACTGGACTGGACTCATAACACAGACGCACTGTACAGGAAGAGCCAGAGTCGGCTCTACCTCCTGAGGAGACTCAGGTCTTTTGGAGTGACAGGGCCACTCCTGAAGACCTTCTACGACTCTGTGGTAGCATCGGCCCTCCTGTATGGTGTGGCCTGCTGGAGCAGCAGCATCACAGAGAGGGAGAGGAAGAGGCTGGACAGAGTCATCAAGAAGTCCAGCTCCGTCCTGGGCTGTGCTCTGGACTCGGTGCAGGAGGTGGGGGACAGGAGGGTCCTGGCTAGATTCACATCTATGCTGGACCATGAGTGTCGCCCCCTGCAGGACACTCTGTCCGCTCTGGAGAGCAGCTTCAGTGAGAGACTGATCCACCCTCGCTGAGTGAAGGAAAGGTTTCGCAGGTCTTTCCTTCCTGCTGCTGTCAGACTTTATAACAAACACTGTTAGTACTGAACACTCGCAATACTGACCTAACCATGTACAATTCTGTCATATGTGCAATTGCTGTTGGAATTCATGTGCAATTACTGTGAAATTCATGTGCAATTTATGTGCTGTCGTGACACATATTCATGTGCAATTACTGTCGGGATCACATGCAATGGTATTTATGTATTTATTTATTTGTCTATGGGAGTTTTTATTTATTTATAGGAGATCTTCTACTGAAAGTGTTTTTCAGACTTCCTATAAGTGATCTGTTCTTCTGTATCTACCTCTGTATCTACCTGCGTTGCACCAATGAAATTTCCCCATGTGGGACAATAAAGGAATATCTTATCTTATCTTATCTTATATGATAGACATTATGTCAAAGTATTGCACATGAGTATAGCAGTATTGCACATGCATATGACTGTATTGCACATGAATATGACAGTATTGCACATGAATATGACAGTAAGTATTGCACATGAATATGACAGTATTGCACATGAATATGACAGTATTGCACATGAATATGACAGTATTACACATGAGTATAGCAGTATGGCACATGCATATGACAGTATTGCACATGAATATGGCAGTATTGTATATGAATATGACAGTAAGTATTGCACATGAATATGACCGTATTGCACATGCATATGACAGTATTGCACATGCATATGACAGTAAGTATTACACATGAATATGACAGTATTGCACATGAATATGACAGTATTGCACATGCATATGACTGTATTGCACATGGATATGACAGTATTGCACATGAATATGAAAGTATTGCACATGCATATGACAGTATTGCACATGAATATGACAGTATTGCACATGCATATGATAGTATTGCACATGATTATGAAGCTGAATGACACATGCTCAGGGCTAACAGTGTTTGTCGTAGAGTCTGACAGCAGCAGAAGAGTGGACAGAGTGTCCTGCAGGGGGGGAGTGTCCTGCAGGGGGGGAGTGTCCTGCAGGGGGGGAGTGTCCTGCAGGGGGCGACACTCATGGTCCAGCATAGATGTGAGTTTAGCGGTAAAAAGAGACAAACCAGGACAAAACCAAACACAGAACATGGACTGAATCAGGACAAAACCAAGACCAAATACAGTGTCTAAAATGTGCTCAATTCAGGACCAGATTTCAAGTGTGAACGTGTAACGCTGCTTTAAGAGGTCAGTGTTAGGGCGGAGTTGATGCAAAAAGAAGCTGGTTTACTACAGGAGCTTGTGGAGGATGAAAAGCAGCAAACACAGAAGTATGATTCAATGATCATTGTATTAAATGGAACAAACTAACTCAATAAATAAATAAAACATATTTTTGACAAATTCACAATCAATATTCATATAACGTATATATATATAAAATGTATATATTACTTAAAGTTCATTAAAAAAGGCAAAGTTCATTAAATTAAAGTTAATTAAAGTTCATTCAAGTTGCGCAACAATTCATTAAATGTATTAGTCTTTTCAAAATAGACGGGTAAAGTAAACAATCAAATATAATGTTATTAGCGACAGTAAAGCTATTTTCGGCTAAGCGGCTCTAATGTGTGTGTATATATATATATATATATATATATATATATATATATATATATATATATATATATATATATATATATATACTCACTGAACACTGAGTTTGAGGATTTTCCTTCAAGAATTCATTTAGTTTTGAGTCGTTTTTCTCGTATCGAGCCACGAGTTCCACACAGTCCACAGCCGGAGCAGGAAGTGGAGACAGGAAGTGGAGACAGGAGGTGGACACAGGAAATGGAGACAGGAAGTGGAGACAGGAAATGGAGACAGGAAGTGGAGATGGGAAGTGGAGACAGGAAGTGGAGACAGGAAATGGAGACAGGAGGTGGAGACAGGAAGTGGAGACAGGAGGTGGAGACACGAAATGGAGACAGGAAATGGAGACAGGAAGTGGAGACAGGAGGTGGAGACAGGAAATGGAGACAGGAAGTGAAGACAGGATATGGCTAGGGGCTCGGACGCAGCGCCACTCGTGGACGGGCGAATGAAATGTAAGTGGGGCGGTGTCGAATTTGAGACATAAATGTTCATATATTCAACCCAAATGTCCATGAAACAATAACAGTCCTTCAGCTTTGATTTGGACGTGGACAGTGGACGTGGACAGTGAAGTGGGAGAGGACAGGAAGCTGCTGTGGAGTAGATGGATATTCAGTCTGTGTTGGCTTTTACCTCGCCATCGAAGCCTCTGGTACCCAGCCGGGCACAGCTGGCCGAGTGCCTTTTATAATCCGTCACACAGAGGTCTGCGCCGTGTCAGCAGCGGTGGTCATCGACTTCTGTCCAGTCCAGCTCTCGCCCACTTCTGACGGGAGAGGAAAGCAACGCTATGGGCCGAGCTAATTCTTCTGAGTATTTAAGAGACCAAGGAGTGGTTCACTCAGCGATGATAAGAATGACTTTATTTGACCCCAGTTATGTCTATTTTAGCCTGGATTACTTACGTTTTCCATGACGTTCTTTATCTTTTCAAGAGGATTGTTCAGTTCCAATCAGATACGGGAGCATTAGCTGGCTATTTAGTTTAGCTCATACTGATTACTTTGGGTAGTCCAAAAAAAAATAAAAAAAATGTTAATTTAAAAATATGAAGGTGAAATTTCTCCTGTAGTTTACTCACAGAAAGGTAAGAAAAAAACTGTATGACAAGTTTTTCATCCTAAAATAAATTTAGAAACATTTTTGTCTTGAAAAACATGGGTCACATTCAAACATACTGTATTTATTAGATTGGATTTAAAGGTCATTAATGCATTCCCTACCCTTGATTTCCATACATCAGCAGACGCAGACCTACACCGCCTGCTGGGACCTCTTGGAACTGTGTGTCTTCGTTAACTAAAGCCGAAGGTATTCTCACACGTAAACACTGAAGGAAACACAAATGCTGTGGCGTACAAAGAAGTATTAAAAGACCCCAAAATGCATAATATCGGCCTTTTAATCCAAGCACTCCCGGGTTTGCGTCCCAGGATCAATACGGCACAAATAGCAGAAAACATTTGTGAATAGACTGTACAACCGATCTTTACAAGCCGTCTGTGATTTTATAGACAAAACACTAGAGTGGAGACAAGAATCGATAATGAAGCTATTATTTTCCGCCCAAAGGTCCAGTGAGGCTGCGTATGAAGACGACTCACATAAATCTGTTTTATAAGCAGCAATAAACTGCAATTTCTAAAACTAATGTCACTGAAATACAACACAAAATAATAATTTCCCCCTTGCTTGATATATAGAGCCTTCCACAAATCACTTGGAGGAAACTCGCTGCTGCTGAGCCAGGAATATCTGTGTTTTTGTATTTTTTCCTGCCACATGTTGAGCTTTCTTTGAAAACTTGACTCACGGTGTGTCGTTTACCACGGAAGACTTTTAAAATAAGTCACAAAGAACACACACCAACGCCACTGGCCATGAAGCGGCAATTGCAAACCAAAATGCATATTAACTCCAGTCATTTTGGGGCTAAACGTGTGGCAAATTAAAGGTGCGCTGTGTAACTTTTCTGGTGGAACGTCCAGCATTGCCTCGCTTGAAATATTCCACAGTGTGACTCTGCGTACAACAACTCGCATTCACTTACAGTTACATACAAACTGCGTTCCCACTGCTCTGCCACGACTCCATTTGTCATTTCTGAAACGACCAGGTGGAACGACAAGTCCCACGGTCATGGAAAGTATGGTTGAGAAGGGTCAAATCGTTGGCATCGAGCAGAGAAAACATCTGAGCAGAAGCAGAAACTAATCTACTGCAGACATGGAGATTTATTTGACCATGAGCTCTCATTCAAAGCACATAAAAAGCCCATTTCCTTCTGCATAATACAGCCCAAATCTGAACAATATGGCCTAAAAGCAAGGCTGAAAAGCGTCTGCATGCATTTGTAACATCTAGATTAGACTACTGTAACTCCTGCTCGCAGCGTGTCCTAAAAGCTCCACAAAAAGCTTTCAACTGATTCAAAACGCAGCAGCAAGATTACGAACAGGAACTAAACGAAGAGAGCACATCACGCCGGCGCTGGAGTCTCTTCACTGGCTCCTGTCGAGTTTAGAATAGAAGATCCTTGAGCCTAAGAGTCACTACGCAGGCAGCTTGATCACTATCCTCTGCGTCTTCCTACTTCCCCTGTAAACAGTATTATATTTTAGTTCACTCATTGCTGTTGACGTGTTTTTCTCCTCTTACATCTCACAGCTCTGACCTGTCCATCCGGATGCTCCTCAACTGTCCGGATGAACGGCCTTTATTCTAGATGAACTGCTCCTCATCTGCTTGGATGAACTCTCTCATCTGCACATAAACATCTACAGCCTGTGCATCCATTCAATGAGCTTCTCCCCGAGGTTTCTACTTCTTCACAGTGTTTTTTTGTCGTTTTTACTCGCAGAGAATGTCTTAAAACTGGAGCATTTATCCGTTCGCTAAATCCCTGTGAACATTATTTACTGTATTTTCCGGACTATAAATTGCACCTTTTTCATAGTCTTGGCTGGGGTGCGACTTATACTTATATTTATACTTATATACTTATACCTCGACTTATATCTGATATTATTTGTTATTTTCGCACTTGCAACCGCATTTCATACTCCAGTGAAACTTATATGTTTTTTTCTTCTCTATTATGCATTTTTTGGCTGGTGCGACTTATACTCCGGAGTTACTTATAGTCCGGAAAATACGGTACTCAATTGTGTAAGTAAAGTACAGATACATGTGCAAAAAATCAATAAAGTAAAAGTAAAAGTATCACATTAAAAAATCCCCTTTAATGGACGATTTTTTGGCGCCAAATCTGAGTCTCATTTTCTCGTGGCGTGGACTGCCGATTAGTCCTGCCACGTATCAACTTACTTATATAATACTTACCTAACTAACTTACTTACATATACGTTTATATAAAAGAGGAACTTCACGAACGATCGGGACACGCACTGGAATCGCTTTAATTCAACTTGTTTTGACTTTGTTCGGCTGGATTGAGTGTTTTCGTCGTGTCGTCGCGATGTGCCTCGGCTCCGAGCCCCCCCACGCCCCCCCACGCCCCCCCGGACGGCGCCGTACCACGTTTACACAAAGGAAGAACTCATGAAACTGCAGAGTATCGTTGTCTTACCCGGAGATCGTCACGTTATCCCGGCGGACATCCTAAGGAAAACGCAAAGTTTGACATGGTTTATAGGAGATCTTCTACTGAGAGTGTTTTTCAGACTTCCTATAAGTGATCTGGTCTTTTCCTCGGTATCTACCTCTGTATCTACCTGCGTTGCAACAATGAAATTTCCCCATGTGGGACAATAAAGGAATATCTTATCTTATCTTATCTTACTTATATATTTATACTTATACTCCGACTGCAACTTATAGTCCGGAAAATACGGTAATCTGCTTCTCTATTTCATCGTCGCCCATCGAGGCAAATGCTGTTGTGATTTTGGGCGTTATAAACATAAATTGAACTGCATTGACACTACAGTAAAAAGATCTGGATCATTATAAAAATAGCCGATACTAAAGCTGTGTAAATCCTTCTTTTGCTGTTTACGACCTCCAGCGTTGTCCTCCCTGAGGAAACGTGAGCTGTAATCAGTTTAAAACATCCAATTGTTCCGACAGCGAAGAACACTATCGAACCGAACGCGCCGAGCGACAACTGCTCCTCGAAAAACCAATCAAGGTTTCGCTCGATGTAATCAATGGTGATTTTCTGCAATCAGGATCTTGTCGATGCCGCGTTTGCCAAAAGCTATTGGACCTCTGAAGCTATTGGACCTCTGCTTCCATTGTTTTCTTAAGTAGATCAGGTTGAATTTATCGGAGCGAAAGCCCCGTGTGGGATCGACGACACGGCGGGATGTGCTCAGCGATCGCTTTGCATGGACTTTGGGGCGAGTCTGTCAATAGAGATCAGAGGGGATGACATAGGGGCTTACTGTAGGGCCGTGTGCAAACCCACTCCCGACTGAGGAACAGGAAGCAGGAAGTGAAACTGTCGTGTGTATATATTATGATTACATATCAAAGCCAAATCTATGGTTGTTGTTGTTATGGGCAAGTTTATTTGTAGAGCACAATGTGTACACGATTCAAAGTGCCCCACAACAGGAAAGAAATGCACCAGCACCAGCAGGAGGCCGGTTCATGTTTAGTCCTGACTCTGGCACCAGCAGGAGGCCGGTCCATGTTTAGGCCTGACTCTGGCACCAGAAGGAGGCCGGTCCATGTTTAGTCCTGACTCTGGCACCAGCAGGAGGCCGGTCCATGTTTAGTCCTGACTCTGGCACCAGCAGGAGGCCGGTCCATGTTTAGGCCTGACTCTGGCACCAGAAGGAGGCCGGTCCATGTTTAGTCCTGACTCTGGGCACCAGCAGGAGGTCGGTCCATGTTTAGTCCTGACTCTGGCACCAGCAGGAGGCAGGTCCATGTTTAGTCCTGACTCTGGCACCAGAAGGAGGCCGGTCCATGTTTAGTCCTGACTCTGGCACCAGCAGGAGGCCGGTCCATGTTTAGTCCTGACTCTGGCACCAGCAGGAGGCCGGTCCATGTTTAGTCCTGACTCTGGCACCAGCAGGAGGCCGGTCCATGTTTAGTCCTGACTCTGGCACCAGCAGGAGGCCGGTCCATGTTTAGTCCTGACTCTGGCACCAGAAGGAGGCCGGTCCATGTTTAGTCCTGACTCTGCTCAAAAGGATGCATTTTCTCTGAAGTAGTAGTTTATCTGGCTTTTTTTTAATTGTATTGCGGTTTTATCGTTTTTTATCATTTGTTTTAAAATATATATAATTCAGATTTTAAAACATATTCAACTGACGGAACAGTAAAAAATCAAAAACAACAGTAATGATATGCACACCAACAAATGTAACTAAAACACATAAAAACGACATAAATATTGATGTATACGGACATTAAAAACGCTCCCACTTTTCCGCCCGTAGCTCCGCCCCCGTCAGAAGATTCATTTGCATGTTTTCTTTAATATGTTGTGTGCAGAATACACACACATGTGTCACACACGTTTCCAAAGACACAAGAACAATGAATTATTTAAGACCTTTAAGCTACAGTCTGACAATGGAACGACTTGATTCCTGCACAGAAATAATTTACAAAACAGTCTGAAAGAATAATTGTGTTCGAGAAAACACGAGGTGATAATTTCAAGCCTGAGCGAACCCCTGAAACCTCTCTGTTCGCATTTAGCAAGAAAGCGAGAGAGACTCCGCCCGCATGACTCTCATCCCCGTATGACTCTCCCCCAACATGACTCCCCCCCAACATGACTCCCCCCCAACATGACTCTCCCCCAACATGACTCTCCCCCAACATGACTCTCCCCCAACATGACTCTCCCCCAACATGACTCCCCCCAACATGACTCTCCCCCAACATGACTCTCCCCTAACATGACTCTCCCCCAACATGACTCCCCCCCAACATGACTCTCCCCCAACATGACTCTCCCCTAACATGACTCTCCCCCAACATGACTCTCCCCCAACATGACTCCCCCAACATGACTCCCCCCAACATGACTCTCCCCCAACATGACTCCCCCCCAACATGACTCTCCCCCAACATGACTCCCCCAACATGACTCTCCCCTAACATGACTCTCCCCCAACATGACTCCCCAAACATGACTCTCCCCCAACATGACTCTCCCCTAACATGACACTCCCCCAACATGACTCCCCCCCAACATGACTCTCCCCCAACATGACTCTCCCCCAACATGACTCTCCCCTATCATGACTCTCCCCCAACATGACTCTCCCCCAACATGACTCCCCCAACATGACTCCCCCAACATGACTCTCCCCCAATATGACTCTCCCCCAACATGACTCTCCCCCAACATGACTCCCCCACAACATGACTCTCCCCCAACATGACTCTCCCCCAACATGACTCTCCCCCAACATGACTCTCCCCCAACATGACTCCCCCCCAACATGACTCTCCCCCAACATGACTCTCCCCTAACATGACTCTCCCCCAACATGACTCCCCCCCAACATGACTGTCCCCCAACATGACTCTCCCCTAACATGACTCTCCCCCAACATGACTCTCCCCCAACATGACTCCCCCAACATGACTCCCCCCAACATGACTCTCCCCCAACATGACTCCCCCCCAACATGACTCTCCCCCAACATGACTCCCCCAACATGACTCTCCCCTAACATGACTCTCCCCCAACATGACTCCCCCAACATGACTCTCCCCCAACATGACTCTCCCCTAACATGACACTCCCCCAACATGACTCCCCCCCAACATGACTCTCCCCCAACATGACTCTCCCCCAACATGACTCTCCCCTATCATGACTCTCCCCCAACATGACTCTCCCCCAACATGACTCCCCCCAACATGACTCTCCCCCAACATGACTCCCCCCC
This sequence comes from Eucyclogobius newberryi, assembly GCF_026437365.1. Lineage (NCBI taxonomy): Eukaryota > Metazoa > Chordata > Actinopteri > Gobiiformes > Gobiidae > Eucyclogobius > Eucyclogobius newberryi. The sequence continues at coordinate 6,796,364 of NW_027316167.1, forward strand.
AACATGACTCTCCTCCAACATGACTCTACCCCAATATGACTCTCCCCCAACATGACTCTCCCCCAACATGACTCTCCCCCAACATGACTGCCCCCCAATATGACTCTACCCCAACATGACTCTCCCCCAACATGACTCTTTTCCAACATGACTCTCCCCCAACGTGACTCTCCCCCAACGTGACTCTCCCCCAACATGACTCCCCCCCAACATGACTCTCCCCCAACATGACTCCCCCAACATGACTCTCCCCCAACATGACTCTCCCCTAACATGACACTCACCCAACATGACTCTCCCCCAACATGACTCCCCCCAACATGACTCTCCCCCAACATGACTCTCCCCCAACATGACTCTCCCCTGACATGACTCTCCCCCAACATGACTCTCCCCCAACATGACTCTCCCCCAACATGACTCCCCCCCAACATGACTCCCCCCCAACATGACTCTCCCCCAACATGACTCTCCCCCAACATGACTCCACCAACATGACTCTCCCCCAACATGACTCTCCCCCAACACGACTCTCCCCCAACATGACTCCCCCAACATGACTCCCCCCAACATGACTCTCCCCCAACATGACTCCCCCCCAACATGACTCTCCCCCAACATGACTCCCCCAACATGACTCTCCCCTAACATGACTCTCCCCTAACATGACACTCCCCCAACATGACTCCCCCAACATGACTCTCCCCCAACATGACTCTCCCCTAACATGACACTCCCCCAACATGACTCCCCCCAACATGACTCTCCCCCAACATGACTCTCCACCAACATGACTCTCCCCTATCATGACTCTCCCCCAACATGACTCTCCCCCAACATGACTCTCCCCCAACATGACTGCCGCCCAATATGACTCTCCCCCAACATGACTCTCCCCCAACATGACTCTTTTCCAACATGACTCTCCCCCAACATGACTCTACCCCAACATGACTCTCCCCCAACATGACTCTCCCCTAACATGACACTCCCCCAACATGACTCCCCCCAACATGACTCTCCCCCAACATGACTCTCCACCAACATGACTCTCCCCTATCATGACTCTCCCCCAACATGACTCTCCCCCAACATGACTCCCCCAACATGACTCTCCCCCAATATGACTCTCCCCCAACATGACTCTCCCCTAACATGACTCTCCCCCAACATGACTCTCCCCCAATATGACTCTCCCCCAACATGACTCTGCCCCAACATGACTCTCCCCCAACATGACTCTCCCCCAATATGACTCTACCCCAATATGACTCTCCCCCAACATGACTCTCCCCCAACATGACTGCCGCCCAATATGACTCTCCCCCAACATGACTCTCCCCCAACATGACTCTTTTCCAACATGACTCTCCCCCAACGTGACTCTCCCCCAACATGACTCCCCCCAACATGACTCTCCCCCAACATGACTCCCCCCCATCATGACTCTCTTCCAACATGACTCTACCCCAATATGACTCTCCCGCAACATGACTCTCCCCCAACATGACTCCCCCCCAACATGACTCTCTTCCAACATGACTCTAACCCAATATGACTCTACCCCAACATGACTCTCCCCCAACATGACTCTTTTCCAACATGACTCTACCCCAACGTGACTCTCCCCCAACGTGACTCTCCCCCAACATGACTCCCCCCCAACATGACTCTCCCCCAACATGACTCCCCCAACATGACTCTCCCCCAACATGACTCTCCCCTAACATGACACTCACCCAACATGACTCTCCCCCAACATGACTCCCCCCAACATGACTCTCCCCCAACATGACTCTCCCCCAACATGACTCTCCCCTGACATGACTCTCCCCCAACATGACTCTCCCCCAACATGACTCCCCCAACATGACTCCCCCAACATGACTCTCCCCTAACATGACTCTCCCCCAACATGACTCTCCCCTAACATGACTCTCCCCCAACATGACTCTCCCCCAACATGACTCTCCCCCAATATGACTCTCACCCAACATGACTCTCCCCCAACATGACTCTCCCCCAACATGACTCTCCCCGAATATGACTCTACCCCAACATGACTCTCCCCCAACATGACTCTACCCCAACATGACTCTCCCCCAACATGACTCTCCCCCAACATGACTCTCCCCCAACATGACTGCCCCCCAATATGACTCTCCCCCAACATGACTCTCCCCCAACATGACTCCCCCCAACATTACTCTCCCCCAACATGACTCTACCCCAATATGACTCTCCCCCAACATGACTCTCCCCCAACATGACTCTCCCCCAACATGACTCCCCCCCAACATGACTCTCCCCCAACATGACTCCCCCAACATGACTTTCCCCCAACATGACTCTCCCCTAACATGACACTCACCCAACATGACTCTCCCCCAACATGACTCCCCCCAACATGACTCTCCCCCAACATGACTCTCCCCCAACATGACTCTCCCATGACATGACTCTCCCCCAACATGACTCTCCCCCAACATGACTCCCCCAACATGACTCCCCCAACATGACTCTCCCCTAACATGACTCTCCCCCAACATGACTCTCCCCCAACATGACTCTCCCCCAATATGACTCTCCCCCAACATGACTCTCCCCCAACATGACTCTCCCCGAACATGACTCTCCCCGAATATGACTCTACCCCAACATGACTCTCCCCCAACATGACTCTACCCCAACATGACTCTCCCCCAACATGACTCTACCCCAACATGACTCTCCCCCAACATGACTGCCCCCCAATATGACTCTCCCCCAACATGACTCTCCCCCAACATGACTCCCCCCCAACATTACTCTCCCCCAACATGACTCTACACCAATATGACTCTCCCCCAACATGACTCTCCCCCAACATGACTCTCCCCCAACATGACTGCCCCCCAATATGACTCTCCCCCAACATGACTCTCCCCCAACATGACTCTTTTCCAACATGACTCTCCCCCAACATGACTCTCCCCCAACGTGACTCTCCCCCAACATGACTCCCCCCAACATGACTCTCCCCCAACATGACTCCCCCCCAACATGACTCTCCCCCAACATGACTCTCCCCCAACATGACTCCCCCCAATATGACTCTCCCCCAACATGACTCTCCCCCAACATGACTCCCCCCAACATGACTCTCCCCCAACGTGACTCTCCCCCAACATGAGTCCCCCCAACATGACTCTCCCCCAACATGACTCTCCCCCAACATGACTCTCCCCTAACATGACTCTCCCCCAACATGACTCTCCCCCAACATGACTCCCCCAACATGACTCCCCCAACATGACTCTCCCCTAACATGACTCTCCCCCAACATGACTCTCCCCCAACATGACTCTCCCCCAATATGACTCCCCCCAACATGACTCTCCCCCAACATGACTCTCCCCCAACATGACTCTACCCCAACATGACTCTCCCCCAACATGACTCTCCCCCAACATGACTCTCCCCCAACATGACTGCCCCCCAATATGACTCTCCCCCAACATGACTCTCCCCCAACATGACTCCCCCCCAACATGACTCTCCCCCAACATGACTCTACCCCAACATGACTCTCCCCCAACATGACTCTCCCCCAACATGACTCTCCCCCAACATGACTCTCCCCCAACATGACTGCCCCCCAATATCACTCTCCCCCAACATGACTCCCCCAACATGACTCTTTTCCAACATGACTCTCCCCCAACGTGACTCTCCCCCAACATGACTCCCCCCAACATGACTCTCCCCCAACATGACTCCCCCCAACATGACTCTCCCCCAACATGACTCTCCCCCAACATGACTGCCCCCCAATATGACTCTCCCCCAACATGACTCTCCCCCAACATGACTGCCCCCCAATATGACTCTACCCCAACATGACTCTCCCCCAACATGACTCTTTTCCAACATGACTCTCCCCCAACGTGACTCTCCCCCAACGTGACTCTCCCCCAACATGACTCCCCCCCAACATGACTCCCCCCCAATATGACTCTCCCCAACATGACTCTCCCCCAACATGACTCCCCCCAATATGACTCTCCCCCAACATGACTCTCCCCCAACATGACTCCCCCCAACATGACTCTCCCCCAACGTGACTCTCCCCCAACATGACTCTCCCACCAATATGACTCTCCCCCAACATGACTCTCCCCCAATATGACTCTCCCCCAACATGACTCTCCCCCAACATGACTCTCCCCCAACGTGACTCCCCCCCAACGTGACTCTCCCCCGACATGACTCTCACCCAACATGACTGCCCCCCAACATGACTCCCCCCAACATGACTCTCCCCCAACGTGACTCTCCCCCAACGTGACTCTCCCCCAACGTGACTCTCCCCCAACGTGACTCTCCCCCAACATGACTCTCCCCCAACATGACTCCCCCCAACATGACTCTCCCCCAACGTGACTCTCCCCCAACATGACTCTCCCCTATCATGACTCTCCCCCCGCATGACTCTCCCCCAACATGACTCTCCCCCAACATGACTCTCCCCCCCGCGTGACTCTCCCCCTTCGTGACCCTCCCCCCCGGCGTGCCTCTCCCCCGCGTGACCTTCTCCCCCCGCGTGACTCTCCCCCTCGGCGTGACCCTTCCCCCCCGGCGTGACTCTCCTCCCCGCGTGAAGAATCAAGATCAGAATTCTAATGGAAACGTGGGTCGCTGAGGCGTGCAGACTCCAGCACCCATTACGTACCTGGCGGTATCGGGTGCCCCCCCCCCTGTCCCTCTGCACCACCACCACACTGGGGGGGGCTCCACTGATAGAAATGTCACGTGTGTCAGCCCGGCGGACCGTGACGGCGCTCGCCTATCACTGTCGCTCCCGCCGCGGCTCAGCGAGTGACGCCGGGCGAATGAGGAGGTATTTACGCCGCCCCGCACTGCCCCGCCCCGCTGCCCCGCCCCGCACTGCCCCGCTCCGTCTGATCTCACTCGGGTTTGGGAGGTGACAGTGACACGATTGGTTTATCTGCTCTTTTGGCGCCGTGGCGTGCCCGAGGGGGAGGGGGAAAGTCATGTTTTTACGTGAAACGATGGTGAAGCTGATCAACTGGTGTCGCTATTAAGGCGAAACGTCTCCTGTACTTTACTCACAGAAAGGTTTGTCATCATGAAATAAATAAAGGAATAGTTTTTTTCTCTGTTAATTTTTTTTAAAATAAAAAATGTAAAAAAATGCCAAAATTACACATACACATATTTTTGGGACTATAATTCACACCCTTTTTCATAGTTTTGGCCGGGGTTAGACTTATACTTATACTCCGGAGCGACTTATATGTGATATTATTTGTTATTTTCACACTTGCAACCGCATTTCATACTCCAGTGCAACTTATATATGTTTTTTCCTTCTCTATTATGCATTTTTGGCTGGTGCGACTTATACTCAGGATAATACGGTATTTGGCACATGTGAATTTGAAAAAAGAAAAAAGCCTCGTTAAATATCTTGTTTCATTTGTTAAGTATTTTCTAAACTGGAGTCAAGATGTACATTCTGCCTAGTTTTTTGGAGTTAAAACCTGAATAAATTGGGATAAATTACACATCAACAGAACCTTAAGTACGACATGACAAAATCGTATTAATTCTAACCATGATTGCACAGTTGTACAGTGGTGTGTGTAGGATCTGCTTTAATCTTGAAGTCTGGTCTTTGGTGCAGACTGGACAATGTTGAAGTTTTCAGGTGAAAGCTTATAAACCGAGAGAGAAAACTGACAAAAAAACAAACTTTAAAGAATTAAGACAAAATTAATAACGTCTTTTGTCTGTGGTGTCAAGGCTTCATTTGATATATTTATGTTAATTTATGTTCATTTTAAACATATTTTTGAGTTGATAATTACAAAGGCTGTACCCAATTATAGTGTAAAAGCTTAAGGTTAAAATGAGACCACAGTGTGCTTTCTGCATCTAATTACACAGTGTTTTATGCCACGCTGTTAGCATGCTAGCACTATTTAGCATTACCATGACGGTCTCAAGACAAGGCGCCGGCGCTAGAGCTCTGCTGCACACCGTTCTCACCGTTCTCACCGTTCTCGCCGTTCTCGCCGTTCTCGCCGTTCTCACCGTTCTCGCCGTTCTCGCCGTTCTCACCGTTCTCGCCGTTCTCGCCGTTCTCACCGTTCTCGCCGTTCTCACCATCGTCTTGTCATGTTACGAGCTTCTAAGTGGGAATGGCACGATTTAGAATTTTAAGATTATTGTGGGAATTAACATAGCTATTTAACGATTATTTGTGACTATTAACATCACGACCAAAACAACAATAAAATCCCACAATTCTGTCGCTTCTTGTTTCACATTTACCGCTCCTCAATACGTGACCTGCTTTATCAAACTTTCTGAACCATCAATTTGACATAAACAGCGATATTTAATAGCACTTTACATTTATCTTTACTTTTTTGGGCATAGGCTGAGCAGAAAGGACATAATTTTGCTGCTAAAATCGACACATTTCTTTTAATTTAACAACAAAAATACTTTTCCATATATACATTTTTTTTTCAATCTTTTTTTTTCTTCTAAAAGTTTCCGGATATCATTTGTTTAGCTTTTAAGATTACACTGTGTCCTAAATAATCCCGACTATGAATTAACCTGATAATCTTGACATCATTAAGCCGTCACTAGCTTGAACAATGCACTTTAACTATCACAATCTAGCACTTTACCTACTATTGAAAAAATCATATTATTTATATCTTTCAATTTCACAGTCACATTTTTCATGGTACTAATAGTGTTTTTCATGGTATTATTGGTGTTTTTCATGGTATTTTTAGTGTTTTTCATGGTACTTTTGGTGTTTTCGTGGTACTATTGGTGTTTTTCATGGTACTTTGGTGTTTTCATGGTATTTTAAGTGTTTTTCATGGAACTTTTAGTGTTTTTCATGGTACTTTTGGTGTTTTTCATGGTACATTTGGTGTTTTTCATGGAACTTTTGGTGTTTTTCATGGTACATTTGGTGTTTTTCATGGTACTTTTGGTGTTTTTCATGGTACTTTTGGTGTTTTTCATGGTACTTTGGTGTTTTCATGGTATTTTAAGTGTTTTTCATGGTACTTTTGGTGTTTTTCATGGTACTTTTGGTGTTTTTCATGGTACTTTTGGTGTTTTTCATGGTACTTTTAGTGTTTTGCATACTTACCTCCATTGTTATGTGGATGTTGTTGATGTTTGTTGTCACTTTGAGCTTTTTTGCATGTCTTTTCAATGTAGTTTAAACCGCAAATGACAAATAAACTAAACTCTAAACTAACTGCATGAATCATTAAACGTTTACACGACGACTGCTGCAAAGAATCTCAAATCAACACTTCTGTTTTTCATGTTTTGCAAAAACACAAACACATAAATAAAGTGTTTTGCTTGTTGTCTGGCCTTAATTTGATGTTAATCTGAAGCACATTTATGAGATATTCATGGGCATCGTCAACGTCCCCAGAGAAGATGTTCATAGGAAACACTATTTTATCCCACAATCCCACAATATGTCTTTGCTGCATAGAAACCACTTTTTTCAGCCTCTTAAATTTCAAACCATGAATAAATAATTAGCGATCGTGAGCTGGAACAGTGTGTGGTGAAAAAATGCAGTGTATTATATGTTGCTATAAATATTGGAAGACACATACCACACACGCATATTAATTATGGCTCCTTGCACCAAAGATCATTCTTCGTGCTCAAAGCATTAGTTTACCAGTAATTGTATTTAATCAAGGACTTATTCCTCTCAACAGTGTCACTTGGCAAAATATAAGGCATTATATTATTATTACACAGATATCCAGAGAAATTATATACTGTATGTTGCTTCGAAATAGCGGGGAATCAGAAAAATACAATTAACGTTCATTAAAGGAGACATATGCTTTTCTCATATATATATTTAGTCTAGTATAATATAGTCTTTAATGCTACATAAGCACATCATCATTGTACATGTTGTTCTTTGTTAATTGCATTATTGATCTAAAATGTCTCAGTAATAGAAACAGGTCCACTGACTTCCTGCAACTCGGTAAAATATTGGTAAAATTATCACAGTTACCGGGATGTGGGCAGGGACAGGGGGTAGGTGTAAACAGGAATTTTCTGAGCAGTCGCAGGACGATATTAGATGATTCAAACGGTCGTGTGCTCGTGAACTAACTGACGAGGAAACACAGTCGTAACGAGGATAAACCACGGATACGTCCCCTTTAATATGGACTCCACCAAAAGCATTACAGCACAATGAGGTCCACGGTTTAAGGTGCATACACTGAATAAACTGCATACTACTGAAATAGAATAGTTGCAAGGCCTCCTCCATCCTCCAGAGAGAAGGGTGAGGACCTGGCTCCGCCTCCTGGGAGAACAGGAGGAGGAAAGAGGACTTGAGTGTGTGTTCTGGATCTGTCATGGAGGTGCCCCGGGGCATGTTCCGATGGTCGCCGCCCTCTTCCCTCAGACGAAATGAGGCGTTCAGTATCTGGGGAAATCTCCTGCTTTATGACAAAAAAGAAAGAAAACCGTTAATGGAAAAGAAAAGCGATTGGCATGAGACAACATCGTTTTAGAGCCTGGTTAATCTTGCAACTTTTTTTTTATTTTCTTGAGTTGTTGCAGCACGTTTCAGAAGTTCATTACATTGACAGCTTCTTTGAACTGTTTGTGCTTTATACAGAGAGTTTTTTTTTAATTCCATGAGGGTTATAACTGGGCAAAGGGCAGATTGATATTACAGCACTAATGAGGTGAGATCAATCTGGAACGACACACACTGAAATACTTCTGGAGGATTCTCAGTGGACTTTTACCCCTCAAACACAAGAGCTTTTGGCTAAATTAACATGTAGCATCGAACTCAGATTTTTCATTATCCTTTCTATCTTAAAGGTTGAATGGACGATTTTTTTGGCCCAAATCTGAGTCTTATTTCTTCGTGGCGTGGACTGTCGATTAGTCCTGCCACGTATCAATCATAGAACTCACTTACCGCTCACCTGCAGCCTCGTGCGGCCCATCCCCATGAGAGCAGCATGTTTCCGCGTGTCTAAGCACATGGATCTATCATAATATAGTTCCCTCGGTGTACGGGACAAAACGAAGACGGAGAAAGACAGTACGAGCACTCAGAAGAGACGGAAATCTACGTGAGACGAGAGATGCGATGCGATCCGTCGCGCTGATAAACAAACGCACGTGTGTGTTGTATCAGTCCACACGGGGGAATGGCATGAGCACGGGGGAGTGGCATGTGCACGGGGGAGTGGCATGAGCACGGGGGAGTGGGATGTGCACGGGGGAGTGGCATGTGCACGGGGGAGTGGGATGTGCATGGGGGAGTGGGATGTGCATGGGGGAGTGGCATGTGCACGGGGGAGTGGCATGTGCACGGGGGAGTGGGATGTGCACGGGGGAGTGGCATGTGCACGGGGGAGTGGGACATGCACAGGGGAGTGGCATGTGCACGGGGGAGTGGGATGTGCACGGGGGAGTGGCATGTGCACGGGGGAGTGGCATGTGCACGGGGGAGTGGGATGTGCACGGGGGAGTGGCATGTGCACGGGGGAGTGGCATGAGCACGGGGGAGTGGCATGTGCACGGGGGAGTGGCATGAGCACGGGGAGTGGCATGTGCACGGGGGAGTGGCATGAGCACGGGGGAGTGGCATGAGCACGGGGAGTGGCATGTGCACGGGGGAGTGGCATGAGCGCGGGGAGTGGCATGTGCACGGGGGAGTGACATGTGCACGGGGGAGTGGCATGAGCACGGGGGAGTGGCATGAGCACGGGGAGTGGCATGTGCACGGGGGAGTGGCATGAGCGCGGGGAGTGGCATGTGCACGGGGGAGTGACATGTGCACGGGGGAGTGGCATGAGCACGGGGGAGTGGCATGAGCACGGGGGAGTGACATGTGCACGGGGGAGTGACATGTGCACGGGGGAGTGACATGTGCACTTCCACCTGAGTTCTCAAATCGCCAAAAAATCGTCCATTGCTCCTTCAAAGCAATTATTCATCAATGTTTTGTCAGAAAACTGTACACTTCCTCACCAAAAGTTGGGTGGAGCTGTGCGAGGTGGATTATTGTGTGTTTGAAAAGGTTGTGAGCTTTAAACTCGTGCAGCTTAGTATGGAAAAATATATATAAATCTTAGCATTAGCATTAATAAAGCATTCATTTAATATAGTTTCAGGGGACACCTCCCGCCTCCCTTGGGAGGTGTTTCAGGCATGTCCCACCGGGAAGAGGCCCCGGGGAAGACCCAGGACACGCTGGAGAGACTATGTCTCTCGGCTGGCCTGGGAACGCCTCGGGATCCCCCCGGAGGAGTTAGAGGAAGTGTCTGGGGAGAAGGAAGTCTGGGAGTCCCTGCTCAGACTGCTGCCCCCGCGACCCGGCCCCGGATAAAGCGGCAGAAGATGGATGGATGGATGGATGGGACATATTATGCAAAAATAACTGTATAAAAACACTATCTGTTCCATGAGCTTTGTCTGAGCACTGAGACATCCTTCTGTGTTTTTTACATTCAGTATTTAAAATGAAATCAATGTCTTCAGATGCACCAAGGACATGATGAAGAGGTTATGGAGGTTGAGGTGCATTTAAACTTTAGAAGATGGGACCTTTTTGAAGTGTTATTCACATCTACTGCTTGTATTACTTTGAGTTACTTTTGTTGTTCGACAAATTTGTACTTTCAAATTTCCTTCAAAATATTGTAAGTGGAATTGTATTTACCAGTTATCATAGCACTCAGACTTTATCATATTGTATTTTCATGTTCCATGTTCATCTGATTATTACCAATTGGGCTTTTTGGGCTTCATCCGAATATACATTATACATATATATATATATATATATATATATATATATATATATATATATATATATATATATATATATATATTTCACTGAGTTTAGAGTTTGAACAATTAAATTCAAATTATTTTGAATTTTGTTGTAAAAACACATTTAACTGATGTAAGTGTTTGAAATATGTATTTGGCTAAACACATTCATAAACCTGGAGACACCGTGGGCCAGGAGCATATAAGACTGCACAGATTACACAGCTCCTCTGCTCAAATCAGCCGCTTTGTGCACATTATGAACAATAGGAAACATTTCCTCTTTTAGGAGTTATTTAGGATCAGAACGTCTTAAGTTTAGGTTTGCCTCTTTCATTGCTGCAGAAAACTGATGTACGCCATCATGATGAGCGAGAGGAAAAATCACACCACACGGAGCCACTTTTCTCTATAATACTCCACAATACTCCATAATACTCCATAATAGTCCAGAATAGTCCAAAATACTCCGGATTGGTGTGAGTGGGATGTGGGACAGGACTCGCACACCTAAAGAGCACAGTGAGGAGCGGAGCAGCAGAAGAGCTGGAGTGGGTTTGAATAACGAGCTGCACGGCTCAGATGGCACGAGCCCGGCCCACAGAGCGCGTGGGCCGGCCCACAGAGCGGGCGGGCCGGCTCACAGAGCGCGTGGGCTCACAGAGCGCGTGGACCACCAACAACACACACACACACACCATAATAACATGTGTACTTGTAACGAGCAACACACTGCCCATTTTCAACTCATTAAGATATTAAACTACTGCATTACTGAAAAATGCAATATATTACTGTAACTGGTTGTGTTTGTAGCGCGTTACTGCAGCTGAAGACAAACTCACCAAACTCATTTAGTCAAAGATTAAAGGCTTTGTTCACCTTTTATGTTAAAATGTAAAAATATAAGTTTTTCCTCATTATCCATCCATCTTCTTCCCCTTATTCGGGGCCGGGTCGCGGGGGCAGCAGTCTAAGCTGGGACTCCAAGACTTCCTTCTACCAAGACACTTCCTCAGCTCCTCCGGGGGGATCCTGAGGCGTTCTCAGCCGAGAGACATAGTCCCTCCAGCGTGTCCTGGGCTTTTACGCGAGGCCTCTTACCAGTGGGACATGCCCAAAACACCTCCCCAGGGAGGCACCCAGGAGGCTTCGGAACAGATTCCTGAGCCACCTCAGCTGGAGGAGCAGTGGCTCTACTCCGAGCTCCTCCCGTGTGACTGAGCTCCTCTCCCTAAGGGAGTGCCCAGCCACCCGGCGGAAAAAACTCATTTCGACTGCCTGTATCCGTGATCTTGTCCTTTGGGTCATTACCCAAAGCTCATGACCATAGGTGAGGGCAGGAACGTAGAGTGACCAGTAAATCGAGAGCTTTGTCTTTCGACTCAGCTCCTTCTTCACCACAACAGTCCCAGCGACTGCATCACTGCAGCCACTGCACCGATCCAACTGTCAATCTCACGCTCCATCCTTCACTCACTCGTGAACAAGACCGCGAGATACTTGAACTCCTCCACTTGGGGCAAGGACTCCCCACCCACCTGGAGAGGGCAAGGACCCCCAACCCACCCAGAAAGGGCAAGGACTCCTAACCCACCTGGAGAGGGCAAGGACCCCCCACCCACCCAGAAAGGGCAAGGACTCCTAACCCACCTGGAGAGGGCAAGGACTCCTCACCCACCTGGAGAGGGCAAGGACCCCCCACCCACCTGGAGAGGGCAAGGACTCCCCACCCAGCTGGAGAGGGCAAGGACTCCTCACCCACCTGGAGAGGGCAAGGACTCCTCACCCATCTGGAGAGGGCAAGGACCCCCCACCCACCTGGAGAGGGCAAGGAATCCCCACCCACCTGGAGAGGGCAAGGACTCCTCACCCACCTGGAGAGGGCAAGGACTCCTCACCCACCTGGAGAGGGCAAGGACTCCTCACCCACCTGGAGAGGGCAAGGACTCCTCACCCACCTGGAGAGGGCAAGGACCCCCCACCCACCCAGAAAGGGCAAGGACTCCTAACCCACCTGGAGAGGGCAAGGACTCCTCACCCACCTGGAGAGGGCAAGGACTCCCCACCCACCTGGAGAGGGCAAGGACTCCTCACCCACCTGGAGAGGGCAAGGACTCCCCACCCACCTGGAGAGGGCAAGGACTCCCCACCCACTGCAAATCTTCAGGTTTACAGGCTCCCAACCACTGCCACCCAACAAGTAGATGGAAGGAAGAACATTTTTAAAAGCATTTTCAGAGCTGCAGATGTAGATGGATTAAACCCGCATATGCAAATGAAACAAACCACTTCAGGTACGTCTTGATTTAAACATGAGAAACAATCAACATCCAGGTATGTTTTTGAGCCGGCCAAATCAGCACTCCATGATTACCTCGCACAACAAGCCGTTTTACCAGTGTTTGTCGGCTTTACTCATTTATCTCAAACTGGACTTGAAACCACACAATCGCTTTCACAGTTGCTCACGCCGCGGCTCAATTTAACATCTCATTTTTTAACGAGCGCGGGCGACGCAGGACCCAGACTCCGCCGGCGTACGTGGGCTTTCCGTTCGCTGGCAGACGCACGAGCTCGGAGCCCCGCCGCCCACTCGCCTCTACTCTGATAACTAAAGAGCAAAACAAAAAATATATATATTTGGAGTCTAAATTGCGCGGAGGCAGCCCACGTTTCCGGTGAAGTGGCTTGTTTTGCCGCATCTATGAATAAGAGATGGCCTCGTTCTTGCAAAACCATAAGCTGCACGGTGTAATAAAGCCACGCGCCTGACCTTTCGGAGATGTATTGTACATACACGGAGAGACTACGGGAATAAATGATGGTGGAATATGCACGGGAGGAAAGTGCAAAGCAACAGCGCGGAAGAATTTTTCATAACAGCTTCCAAACAAACAATCACTACAGGCATATTTCAACTTCGAGACTTAAGCAGGGGAGGCGGGATGATGGATGAGTTTGGGGGGGGAATGTACTTGAGGGGGTAGACACTGGTGGTGGAGGTGAGGAGGAGGAGAGAGAGGCTGAGGAGGCGGATGCTTCTGCTGCTGGGGTCGGAGACAACTTAAAAAGAGCAGGTTATTCGATTCAATGCAAGAACTAAAAAGATATATAACTGAGGCAGCGAAAATGAGTCGTTTCAATCTATGGACCAAAAGTACTTTTTTTACGTGAAAGTGTAATTAGGTTTTCATTCAGAAGGTTTGAAGACATAAAGTTTGCGAGGAACGGTGATTTATGACACTTTAAGAAAGATATTAGAAATTGGAAAATACTATTAAAAAGACAGCAGATTAAAGATGTTGTTCTGTCGCCAAAGTTCAAGATAAATCCTAAAGTTGTGATGTTTCCTCTCGCACTGTTTATTGTCACGTCCGTAGGTGTGATTGGCTGGCAGTGATTGGTTAAGGTGACGGGATTTACAGTCTTCCTGGTTCGAAACAAATATGGCTGATTATGAAGAAAAAATATATCACAAATGTCTGAAAGTCATAACAGATTTATGCAGAATCAGTGAGTGAAGAACTAAACGAGAAGTTTGGTCTAAATGATGAAGTGATATTTGTGTCAAACTGAAATCACCTAACCTGATTGCACAGTTCTGTTTGAGTTTGGCTTGAGGCAAAACTTGAGGCGAAATTATTGCTAAAACTTTTAAGAAACCACTTTCCACTGATTGTTCTCAATGTAATCTCAATGTTTAATTCATGTTTTTTTGTGTTTCAGTCACAATGATTTTGAACATCCCTGTTAGAAGTACTCAAAATCCTCCAAACGACACAGTTACAGTGACAGTGGAAAAAAAGCAGGTACTGTACATTCATGAGAACTTTTTCAACCTGAGCAAAGGAAAATCACTCTTTTTGGAAAATGTGTGGCATGAACTAGCAATTTGCAAAACTGTCACTCAGTTCGTGTCATTCCTGTTTTCAAATTGTCAAAATTTAGGACATAGAAACTAGAGAAATAAGCTTGAAACGGGCCTTAACACGTTTTATATGTTATCAGTTAATACCAGTTGACCATTCTATAACAGTAGCATTTCAGTGGTTAAGTTTTTCCCAGTTATTTTGGATAAATTCAGACCATTCCTGCGCTGAGAGCCGTCGTTTCCATGAGTTGAACATACATTCTTGTGATTTCCTGAAGGTTGAGTGGTCCAACATCATCACCCTTTACGGGAATCAAAGCCACAGAAAAATACAAACTTTTGTAAGGGCGTAATAATAACATACCAGTCACGATAAGTGCTTCTAAACGGGCTTTTCTCATTAAGTTTGAAGTGTTAGTGCTCATCCGGAGCAGCGACCGAGGCCTGAAGTGCTATTTAAACCGCCGCACGCCAACGACGCAATAATATGCAACGCACAAGGTTGAGTGGTATTTGGAAAGTTTGACTCTGACATACTGGAGAGTGTCATCGCCGTCGCCCGAGATGAGAGGGTGTCGCAGCTGAAGAACCGCCGCTGCACTGCCCGGCGTTAGTAACCAGCGCTTGTTAGTGTTTTCCCGACATCACTTACTGTGTTCTGCCGGGGATGAGTTACCATAGAGATAAGGGTTTACGCAGACGTGAGGTAAAAGGAGCCGTTTCAGTTTTTAGATGGCCTGAAAACTCATGAAAAATAAAGACAAATGGAATAACAAGTGGAATAAGGAATCGATTCCAGGACAGTTCTTCTGGTGTGTGGCAGGATTTTGGGCAGCACGACTGATAACAAGTGTTTCTTTGGGGTTTTTGGGGGGTTTTTGTCCATGAAGCTTTTGTTTCTCTTAAATTAACTGTATAAACTGAAAGTAAGTGTTGCAGTTGGAGATTCAGGGACACTTCAACTGCACCACAATGACTTTCCTCCACACACGGACTCAAACATGTTATTTAATCCGTTCAACTGTGTGTGATTTCTGTTTCAGTGATATGTGCGACTGAATATTAATCAGAGTTGTTCACTTTTAGATTGATTTTCTGTTGCTGCTCTTTAACATTTTAGGAGAAAATGTCATTATTCATCATTGACTCTGAATTCTGAGATCCAGAATGACGTGATGTGCATAAACTCTATTCTTATTCTTTATTTAACGCTCATGTCTAAAGTATGGAACAAAACACACAAAAAATCGAATGCAAGACAAAAAAAATACATTATTTTTCCCCGAACCATGAGTAATATGAACTTATACATTGATGAGTGTTTCACAAATCAGATCCTCATTAGACCCGTTTCGAGAGAGGGATTTGGTTATGTGGTGTGGGCCGTGCCAGGGCTGGCTGGGGCGGGGCGGGGTGGGCCGGGGCGGGTCAGAGAAAATTGACCCACGAGTTGTAAAAAAGCCTGACCTGAATACACTTGTGACTCACAGACACATGTTTCATTTTATTGGTCAATCGCTGCTTGCCTTGAGCAGCCTGACCTTCTTCAAATGTGCAAATGCCAAATCACAGAAGTACAAAACAGATTTTATAAAGCTTTTGAGTCACATCTTAAAATCTTGGGATATTGTTCATTCCTCGATTGTGCAGCCGGATTAGTAAGTAAGTAAGTACATTTTATTTGTATAGCACCTTTCACAGACAGAAGTCACAAAGCGCTTCACAAAACACAGAATAAAACGATAAAAACACAAAAAACTTACAGTGAGCAATACATATACAACAATATACAGTCAAATCAGTCCGTAAAACAAAAGTAATTTAAAAGGCTTGACTAAATAAAAAGGTTTTAAGCTGACCCTTAAAATTAATAACTGAGTCCAGTGACCGTAGGGAGAGCGGAAGATCAAATCAATCAAAACGCCACTCTGAGTAATCCAATGATGACTTTGGTTTTCAGTTTAGCTTGATACATCTCCTTTAACCTGCATTCACATTTCACAGCCGCCTGAATCGGAGCTTTAATAGACCAAATGTAGGATCTAAAAATATCCTTTGCCACTGTACAGTCAGCAAGCAGCTAATTGTACAAGACCCTGGAGCAGCTTGAGCAAGGGCTGTGCTGACACTAAAGAGGCCTGATACGAGCCGCGCTGTGACGTCACCGCAGTAACGGCCTGTTAAACTGACACCGGCACATCTGCATAACATGCCTGCAACTTGTTGATTTATGCAAAATGTCCATATGCTTTGATGTAATGAGGGGCTTTTGCATCTTTTAACAAGCCCTGATTTGGCTTGCACATTACACCGGAGACCGACGCCGCACTTTGCTTTAGATTCTATCATGAAAGAGGCTGAATTGTGCTGCTAATGCTAGGTTTAGATACAAGGCTTACAAATCACACTACGAGCTTGTTTATTCCACATCAGAACAGACCTGGAGGTATGTTTTTGTTAGAAAGCATATAAACAGAGCGCATATGGCACATTAACACATTTTATGCTAAATTTACATGTTTGCGAGCTTTTACCATGTTAGACTGTCTCGTCCTCCAAACGTGGACTTGTGTTTGTTGTTGTTGTTGTTGTTGTTGTTGTTGTTGATGCTTTGAATGGCGGCTGGCAGCCAATAGCAAAGGTTCATTTACCGCCATCTACTTTATTCTTTAGACTTGCTTTCTGCCTGGACTTGTGTTTAAGGCTCATCTTCGTTTGCCTCTCCTGAGCTCAAAACCCTCAGTTCCACCTTGTGATGTCACCGTGTGATTCATCTTTTTTCTCTGTTTTTCATGCAGCAATTTGTCGAGAGCCGGATTCAAACCCGCACGGCAGGTTCAGTGCACAAAGTCACGAGGCCACAAACACAGTGTCGTGCATGTTTTTACCACAGCAGCCGCATCACTGCATCTACTTTTTCAACCCACTTCACGTCTATAACAACTGAGTCTTTCCTTCGCCTTCTCTGAAAGTTAATCTGTAAAACGATGTGTGTATTATTACAATCCGACACATATTCACAGTGAAATTGGCTTATGAGAACATGCATTTCGACGCACCAATAGCAAAGGTGCACATGTCCCACAACGAGACTGAGGTCCACCTCTCATAACCCGACCCATGGGACCATCGGCACATCACGCACAGCTGTCTAACCTTCTGTCTAGCCATGCACTCAATGCAACAACAGAACCTGTGAAACACGCTGTCCTCCTGCACAGAATGTTCCTCGAGCAGACTTCCAAACACGGAGCACCAAACCATCAATGAAGCTGTTATTTACTCTGCAGCATCATCACCTGTATCTGAAAATATGGACACAAATTTCCACTATGATGCATCTCAACTTTATCAGCTTTATCAGAAGTGCTGCGTGAAGACGAGTGGATGATACGTGAACATGCAGTTATGTAACACAGGCTTTTTTCAAGTACTTAGTGTTAAACAACAAAAAAGTCACCACTTAGTGTCAGATAAACGAGCTCTCGCTTCGATATTTCTGTCTTATTAGACAAAAAGTGACATTTTATTTTTAAAAGACGACAGAATGTATTTTCCAAATGGTCCATTGACTTCCTGTTCAAAGCTGCAGAACTGATAATCCCGCCTCTTCATAGAGACATTTCCCCGTAACAAGCAGCAATTTGTCAGGTTACACTTTATAACAAACACACTTATTCCTGCCTTTGTAAAGCATGAGCAAAGACTTAATTTATAGTGAACAAATTGTTAAGAATGATTCAGCATTAGTAACTACGTAATTAATACTCTAACCCTAACCGTGATTAAGTAGTTACTAAACCTGAATTATGTTTAATACATTCATTATTTATTATGAATTCAGTTTTTCTTCATGCTTTGTTAAGGCAAATTAGGGTGTAGTTATTATGAAGTGGAACTGATTGTCATTTACATGTTTCAATTTTTGAAATGCAGCATCTTGAAATTTTAGAAGTCTAAACGAATCACTCGGAGATATTTGTAGTAATTAAAGGCGAATAAGGAGAGGAAAGTGGGCGGGTATAAGGGGTAGATGAAAACAGGCATTTATGAGCAGTGGAGCCTCAGTTGTAGCACAGGATTCTGCCATGATGCACAAATCAATCAAAATACAACCGTGAGAAAACGGAAACGCTGTTGAGACACAGTAAAAATCTCTTGAACTCTAGATATTACAGGCGAGCACCTTTGTGACATTGGTGATATACTATTGTTTGTAGATAAGGTTATAAATGAAGAAAGTTTGAAAAGTTCTTGTAGAGACTGTGAATCAAACCTTCTCATCTGTGCAAACACGGCTTTGGTGATAAAGAACCACAGAGAAGCCACAATAACTCGGAGAGGGGATGCCACACTATTCTCAGATGTATCAACCAGAAAACTGTTACATTTCAGTCAAGCCAAGTGTAAAAGTGTTTCAAAAGCTTCCATTGAGCCAAAGGAAGAAATCCAGATTGTAACAAAAATACATAAACCTGTCTAAATCCCACAAACACGTCTGAGCCGCACTTGAGTGAGTTCTGTCATAAAGCCTGGTAAATACAGCGGCTCTGCAGCCGTGTGCCGCTGCCGCACATTCACTTCCATTTTCCCATCTCAAGTGTCAGAATCCAATTTTATCTGCGCCGTGCCCATTGACCTATTCCACCCGAGCCGCATTTTCAGACACAGACTATGTCATCTCAATAGGAGCGGCGGCATTACCAGTGAGAAGGTTTTCAGAGAGCCGTGTGTGATTCCTGTTTAAGTATGACGGATGCTGTACAGGGGCACCGGGGAAAGAGAGCACTGCTGTACGCAACATATTCAGCTTTAAAATACTTTCTTTATTTTGGTGCACACTTAATGGCACTGATTGTGATTTAAAAAAAAGACCTGCTTCAGCCTGCCAATCAAATTCAAGTCTTGATCAGTCAGATTTACATTAGATGAGCCACAGGAACGTAATTTTGGAAGGAGTGCATTTTTTTGTTCTTTTTTTTAATGTTTAGTTATAACTTCTGGACCCACGTGACTCTGTTTAATATGATCAAGATACAGCAGAGAAATCATTTGACGCAGCTCTGACTCTGCTTACAGGACAACACGCACGCACACACACACACACACACACACACGCACACACACACGCACGCACGCACGCACACACACACACACACACACACACGCACGCACGCACGCACGCACACACGCACGCACACGCACACACACACACACGCACGCACACACACACACGCACACACACACGCACGCACGCACGCACGCACGCACGCACACACGCACACGCACACACACACACACACACGTCGTCTTCTACATGTGAAAATAAAGCCCTCACACATTGGAGATGATCACCAGAACATATGCCAATTTAATATCACTGTAATATCACATTATACAGCGTTATGTGACGGCGATATCTCACCTCTGAATCAGTTCATTTACACTCAGACAGGGCTGTGCAATTAATCAAATTTCAATTTCGATGACAATTATTACACCCTAAACGATGTGGTGACTTCCAGGCCATTGTGCACCAGAGCTAAAGGCTAACTGGCGCTAATGAGCAGCTGCCATTGACTTGAATGGGCCGCCATCTTGTGCCTTGGGGTCTTGAGCGAAACACAGTAACTCCAGTTGTGTTTGATTCAACATTTGGTATAATTATATCCCTGGATGTCTCAAAACCTTCATATTTTAACCTCTTTTTAAATATTTTCAGTTTGTATAGATTGACAATTTAATAGATTACAATAAAGAAAATACTGCAATGAATCGAGGCCAGTTGTGGTGAATGAAAATCAGTTTTTGATCATGATTATTTTAGTGTTTCGACGACCTTCTTTGTCCATAGAGATAAGGGCTCCAGAATGGTTAGAGTTGATGTACAGAGTGAATTTTATTGTAAGAATTTAAGTTTCCATAGATTATTCTCTGTGGAGATCTGCAAAGCCAGCTGCCTCATGAGATGTAGAAAGTTCTCTCTCATCATCCCTAACAAGGAGGCTCCGTCTAAAGCGACTGCAGCCTTTGGAAACTTTACTTTGAAACACTTCCGCGTGAAATATGAACACGGCTGGCAAATGTGTGACATATGTGCATGTTAGTTCTGTGCAGCATCCTCTGTGCAGTAATGCCAACTAGATCCGCTGCTAGACACAAAAGAGCAGTTTTATTACCTTCTCTCAGCTCCCAGACATGCTCAGTGGGTGACGTGTCGTGCCCTTCATCCACATCAGCTCGTGTTGCAGCTCGATAATGCACAGCCACATGTTACACGAGCTGTACATGGAGCTGAAAACATCCAGCTCTTGCATAGGCAGCACTCACCGCTCATGTCGCCCACTGAGCGCGTTTGGGACGCTCTGGATCGGTGGATGGTGTGTTCAGTCTGGTCATTAAGCACTGACCCCCCCAGACCTTCCCAATACATCAGAACCAGGCCTTTAATTGTGGCCAGCCTAAGGCACATATGGCTCAACTTCTTGCTATGCCACACCTGTGAGGTGGGAGGGGTTATTGTGTAACCCCTCCCACCATAACCCCTAGTTATGTTTTTCAAACTTCCTATAAATGATCTGTTCTTTTCTTCTGTATCTACCTCTGTATCTACCTGCGTTGCATCAATGAAATTTCCCCATGTGGGACAATAAAGGAATATCTTATTCAGTCTAATTGTAAGTAAAAGTAAGACCGATTTTGACTAATTTGTGAAGATTATTTGATAGAAAATGTGTCTTTTGTGTATGAATCCTCCCACTTTAATTAAGACTGCAAATGACATAAGCTTTACATTGATTCTATTGAATCATTTCTAAATAATTGTTTTCATATTTTTTTCCTTATGTTTGTGGTTATCCTTCATACTATATATCAGATGTTACACCCAGACAATTAGTGTACCTGAGGAATACTTTACTAAATTACTTTTGCTGATTTGATATTTTTTTCTTCATTTTGTTCAATTGCAAACAATAACATTGATCTAAAACGGGTTAATAGAAATGGGTTTGTTTTACAAGTATTTGATAGATTTTCAGTTTTCATTGTTAAAAAAAAATGCTTTGTGACATTATTGAACCTTATGTATGAGTAAAGCCTAAAACCGGATTGCTCAAACGTACATGAATCAATCAAAATGCAACGTAGAGTAAGTTAATGATGAGGGAACACCATTAGAACAAGGTTAAAAGCTTATTCTAGAAAACATGTCACCTTTAACCCTTTATACAGCTTAAAATTACTGGCAGCTGAAAATCCAAATACATTGCTGTGGTTGCGTTTATTGCAGAATGCATGTTTCTTAGCATCATCAATGGCAGAACAGCAACAGTTGTGCATGAAGTGTACCAAAGCCAACAGAAATAAAACACACGTGCCCCTGCTGACGCTACAGAACAAATGTTTGCCGGCTTACCCTGCACTTTCCAGAGATACATAACCATTAGGGGAAGTGGCATGAAGAGTCTTATACAGCCCATTATGCAGTAGATCCTCCGGTGCGGTTCTTTGACTGAGGTAATCCCCTGTGAATGCAAATAAAAATGCACAGCAGAAGGAAATGAAGCTCGTGGGAGGACGGCAGTTCACTGAGCAATGTCCCGTGGCCCAGGAGCTTATGAAACATTGATAAGAGGAGGCCGTACAAAACATGTGAAAGCGGTGCCACGCAGAGAAACATATCTGGCTTTTGTCCCCGTCCCCCCGTCCCCCCATGTCCCCCCGGCCCCGCCTCCAGACCGCCCACTGACAGCCCCGGCACACAACTCACTGCACATCGCACGACACAGGCAGGACAGAGAGCAAAGGGGTGAATTGCAGGCTTAATGCAGACATACATGTTTAGAATGACAAACAATAGAGCAATCGTGTGGCGTAGAGGTTAGAGCTGTGACGGTTCTGCAGGGGAGCTCGCTCAGTTGAGTGTCACTGGGTTTAGAGTCTCTGTAACAGCTCCTTCATTTTGAGTGACGCTGGCGCAAACAATATATCTTAAAAAGACAATATTCAATAAGGTGGACCTTGGCAGTCTGATAACAGTAAAAGTGCAGAGGAGGCAATCGTGAATTTGGCAGGAATAATACAGTTTTTAGTCAGAGCATAAGTGGAATCAGCAAATTCATACTGAGCAGCAACTCCTCAGAAAGAATTGCCAAACAGTGAGCCAGAATACAGTGGAGCCAGTTAAAGCATTATGGACGTTTGATCATAATTTGACACCATTTTTTCAGTCCAGTTTGATGTTACACTGGCCTTCTTGTTGTATATTTAATGATCTATTCATGTATACAGTGTTTTTTAGTAGTAACATCATCAGAGCTGATGGAAAAGACCATTATATGACAGGAAAGTTTAGCACAGTTGTGCTTGTTGTTGCAGAACTGTCTTAGAAGTTGTGAAGTCTGTGTCTAAAGCTAAGTTTTGACTTGAAACTGCTGGTGTTGTTGGAACATCCATAGTTTGTGGCAGATCAGTACAACCCACAGTGCACACTCTAATTGAAGCGCAGCTCTGCAGCAGACATATGTTCAAATCAATGCCAGAGGCACAGAGAGATGGCCCATTCTCACCTGTTTAGCAAGTAAAGCCCTGGATAGATCTGTTCTACTTGGCTGCTAATAACTGAATTGGATTTCTTGAATGAACTGATACAGTAGCAACGTTGAAGTATTGATCCAGTGCTCGCAACGGGCAACAGTCCATTTCTCTTAAAGGGTATTGTACTTGTGCAGAATTTAAAGGTCTGTGCTACTT
The DNA here is from genome assembly GCF_026437365.1 of Eucyclogobius newberryi. Lineage (NCBI taxonomy): Eukaryota > Metazoa > Chordata > Actinopteri > Gobiiformes > Gobiidae > Eucyclogobius > Eucyclogobius newberryi. The sequence continues at coordinate 6,819,876 of NW_027316167.1, forward strand.
GAAAATGTTCACCTGCTTTGGAGTTCTTTGAACATTTCTGAAAACAGAAGCAATAGCAAAGATACACGCTCATTACATGAGTGGGACATTGTGTGCATGGCCAAAGAGGAAAAACGATTAAGAAGCACTAGTTTTCTTCTCCACATCAGATACTGGATTGATTTACATCATACATAATACATAACACTAGTATTTGGTGATGGTAGATTTTCCTTTCATAATATATTTTAAGAATTCAAAAGTTCCAAGTTCAAAGATGAGTTCAAATAGTTCAAAACGAGGCAAAAGACCCAGATAAAATACTATATAAATAATACTATTAAATACTCTGAAGTAAGAGAGTCTTAAGGGCACCAAGACAAGACAGCAGGGACTATAGGGCCAGGGATGAGGTAGAGCGCTGGCCATGACTTCAGGTTGGAGTGGTGAGAGGAGCCCTAAAGTCCGGCTAAAACGTACCGCTGGACTCGTGTAGACCCACACGAGCCATTTCTCTGCGCTCGATTGGCCTGCACCAGCTACAACCCAGGACTCCGGCAGGGCATTTGACCCACTCGACAGCCAGCTACAACCCAGGACTCCGGCAGGGCATATGACCCACCCGACAGCCAGCTACAACCCAGGACTCCGGCAGGGTATTTGACCCACCTGACAGCCAGCTACAACCCAGGACTCCGGCAGGGCATTTGACCCACCTGACAGCCAGCTACAACCCAGGACTCCGGCAGGGCATTTGACCCACCCGACAGCCAGCTACAATGAAGGACTCAACACATAACGAAACAGGGCGCCATGGACACACGTGGTGCGACACAGGGTGCCTTGGCTAGGCTTGACTTATTAAGACAAAGAGACACAAATTTCCTTAAAACACATGTTAGATTGTAGTAAAACACACACACATAGACACTCACTCCAAATCAAGTAAACCAGGGAGTTGAGTTCTGGATGGAGGGGGAGGGACGACAGGAGGGGACACCTAGGCAAGGCAAGGCAAGTTTATTTGTAGAGCACATTTCATACACAAGGCAATTCAAAGTGCTTCACACAGCAGGAAAAATGCATTCAAATCACAAAGAAATTACAGAAACAGAAATACAATAAAATTAACTGAATCAAAAATTATCAGTCCAACTGATTGTCTAAACTAATAAAATCACAAACAAAAGAGAAGAGTGCAAAGAAAAAATCCTTTCAGACATATGCGCAGCTAAACAAAACTGTTTTTAGCTTAGATTTGAACATTGTCAGAGTAGAAGCCTGTCTCACATCTTCAGGAAGACTGTTCCAGATTTTAGCTGCATAAAACTGAAACACAGATTCCCCATGTTTTGTCCTGACTCTGGGCACCAGCAGGAGGCCGGTCCCTGAGGTCCTCAGAGTCTGAGATGGTTCATATGGCACTAACATATCCAAGATGTACTTTGGTGCTAGGCCATGGAGAGACTTGTACACAAGCAGAGCTGCTTTAAAGTCTCTTCTCTGAGCCACAGGAGCCAGTGCAGAGACCTGAGAACAGGACTAATGTGATCATACTTCCTGGTTCTAGTCAGGACCCGAGCAGCAGCGTTCTGGATGTACTGCAGCTGTTTTACAGCTCGTTTGGAGAGACCAGTGAGCAGGCCGTTACAGTAGTCTAATCTACTGGAGACAAACGCATGGATAAGTCTCTCTAAATCTGGTTTTGACACTATATTTTTGATTTTGGCAATGTTTTTTAGATGGTAAAAAGCTGCTGATGTTATTGATTTGACGTGGCTATTAAAGTTCAAGTCTGAGTCCATTATTACCCCCAGATTTCTAACTTGGTTTGTAGGTTTTAGAGCGAGACTCTGGAGGTGACCGCTAACACTTTCTCTTTGTTTCTGTGGGCCAAAAACGATTATTTCAGTCTTGTCTGAGTTCAGCTGGAGAAAGTTGTTTTGCCTCCACACACTGATCTGTTGGATGCAGTGACAGAGTGAATCTACTGGTCCATAGTCACCTGCCGATAGTGAAACATAGATCTGAGTGTCGTCTGCATAATTGTGATAGGACACATTTTCACTGCGTATCAACTGACCTAACGGCAGCATGTAGAGGTTGAACAGAAGGGGACCCAGGACTGACCCTTGGGGCACTCCACAGGTCAGGGTCATGTGGTCTGAGACACAGCTACCAATTTCAACAAAGTACTTCCTGTCTTCCAGATAGGACCTTAACCAGTTTAGGGCAGTGCCAGTGATGCCCACCCAGTCCTCTAGTCTCTGTAAGAGGATCCCATGATCGACAGTGTCAAAAGCAGCACTCAGATCTAACAGAATTAAGACTGAGGCTTTGCCCGTGTCAGTGTTCAGGCGGATGTCATTTGTCACCTTGACAAGAGCAGTCTCAGTGCTGTGATGAGGTCTAAAACCTGACTGAAAAACATCATATGAGTTGTTTATTAAGAGGAAATCTGTGAGCTGTTGGTAAACAACCTTTTCAAGGACTTTGCCCCAAAATGGCAGATTAGAGATGGGCCGGTAATGACTCAGTACTGCGGCATCAAGACTGCTCTTCTTTAGGAGACGCTTTTCACCTAAAGACACATTCCAACCCAAAACACCACATACAAAATTAAAGGTGCACTGCAAACATGCAAGGGATTACCACCACCAGAGGGACAGCCACCAGCAGGACCACCACCAGAGGGACAGCCACCAGAGGGACAACTGATACCAGGCAGCTCCTGGGAACAAAAATCAAACTCTTTTATACAGAATTACAAGGCAAGGCACAAACTACACAATATGAATTATGTAACGCTCACAGTATGCACAATATTCATTCTTGAGTGTAGGACATTAAACTAGTCGATATGAATAATCCATATTCAGTGGATTGTCTCACAGGTCCACTTTAACCAGCTTGGAGTGGCAGCTAGTCACAATCACAGGCTCTAGGTCTGGTGTGTAATGGTCCACGGAGAAGGACAGAAAACACTTGCACAGCCTTCTAACAAAGCCCACAACGAGTAAACACCCGACCAGAGAAAGCGCTGGTGCATAGGCAGAAGAGCCAGAACCCAACAACTCAGTGCACAGCCACAGCACCGAGCAGGTAGTGGACAGGGGGAGTAGCAGTAGCAACATGCAAACCAGAACAAAACGGCAGCATCTACATAAGAAAGGAGGAGGCTTGGATAGAAGTTTACCTGCAATGAGAACCAGGGCCCTGAAGTGGCAGGGCGTGTCGTGCCAAACATGCAAAGCATAATAATGGTACGTGGCTACGTTTCTTGTGCTCATTGTCTGCTTTTAAATTGAACATTTACCTTTAATAGAAAGCTGTCCACTCTTGCACCGGCTAAACTACAAAAAACAGATTGATTACCACTAAACACAGACGATGTGTGGGCTTCGGGCATTCCACACCATGATCAATATCTGCAGATGTACACAGCAGCAGCAGCAGCAGCAGCAGCAGCAGCAGCAGCAGCATTAGAGTGCAGAGATAGGCATTTTACACAAATACTAGTGCACATGATTACCATACTTATGGTCATTTCTGAACATGTTGTAGTGAAACGCAGACGACCTGCGAACGTTGCCATGGTGATAGGAATGTACGGCGTACGGTTGTACCACATACAACTCCTACGTGGAGATTTATGGTGACTCTGAGCTTTGAACGTTGGAAAAACCTTTTCCATCAAGCGACTGCTTTTGGATTAAAACTCACAGTCATTTTCACTCCCAAGACAAAAGCTAAAATGCTAAAAAGACTTGTTTTGTTTTGGTAAACAATCATCTAATTAAAGACTTTGTCCACAATATTGATTTATTATACATAATGTTATTGTGTTCCACATTTAACTGTTTTATGACTCGTCTTGTGAATAATTTTACCTTTGTAATTATGTGGCCAAATGTTAATGCTAAACAATGGCTGCGTTACTCAGAATCTTCTTCTCTGATCAAACTCTGACTCAGCGTGCGTGCTGATTGGTTGAACAATGGCGCCACTCCTTCCATCAGAGGAGGTCCGCCAAGAAGGATCTCGGGAGATTAGGGCTCATCTCTGGCCTAGCAATGCTAAGCTAACCTACAGAAGGAAGACATTTCAGAAACACCCCCGCGAAGCTAACTTTTCTCTCCCATAAGAATTCTGTGCCCGTTTTTTTAGACACAATTTAAACTGCATCATGCAAACTCAAGCAAAGGATCTTTTACCAACTGTTCAAGTCAGCAACAGAACTTGGCTCCAGGTCAGTCTGTTCAGACCAGCCTCATCTTCTAATCAGTGAAACGTCCCTTTTTATCTGAGGAACGCCTCAGAGTCAAGGACTGAGCTGCCTCTGTCTTTCCCTTTGACCCCTGAGTGAACTCCGGGAGGCGTCACATGACACACGGGACAATCAGGATCAGGCAGCTTCTGGTTCTGGTTGTGTGGATGCATTTAACAATCTGGCTGATAATATCATTTTAGATGATATTATCATCATTATCATTAACGCTAACACACAAGTAGATAGATCTAGAACAATCATGTCTCGTGTCTCTATCTGTTATCGATTAATTTGCATATTCCATATTCACATATCTCTGTCTAAGTATTTGGTAAATGAAATTGTTCCTTCATTTCAAGATAAAAGGGGTCAATGTTCTCACAAACCTTCAGATTAACGACTCATTTTTGATATATTAATTAATCTAGATATTTGATTATAGAATTGTTTAAGGCCTAAAATATGGCTGGTGCCCCAAATTACTTTGAATATAATAACAAACATACCCACTCTTCTGCAGTGTGTCATGTTTAAAATCTTGATCCAATTCTTTAATCCATATCTCCCTCTTTCAAAAGTGCGAGGACATGAATAACTCTACACTACTTGTACTAGTAAGAATCCTCTACAAGGTCATTCTGTCTAAGTGGGCGATGCAAGCTTTTCCTGAGAGTACACGCTGTGGGAGGTAGACTACTTGCCACAGAAATCCATCCATCCATCTTCTGCCGCTTTATCCGGGGCCGGGTCGCGGGGGCAGCAGTCTGAGCAGGGACTCCCAGACCTCCTTCTCCCCAGACACTTCCTCTAACTCCTCCGGGGGGATCCCGAGGCGTTCCCAGGCCAGCCGAGAGACATAGTCTCTCCAGCGTGTCCTGGGTCTTCCCCGGGGCCTCTTCCCGGTGGGACATGTCTGAAACACCTCGGGAGGGAGGCGCCCAGGAGGCATCAGGAACAGATGCCCGAGCCACCTCAGCTGGCTCCTCTCGACGTGGAGGAGCAGCGGCTCTACTCCGAGCTCCCCCCGTGTGGCCGAGCTCCTCACCTTATCTCTAAGGGAGCGCCCAGCCACATGGCGGAGGAAACTCATTTCGACCGCTTGTATCCGCGATCTTGTTCTTTCGGTCACTACCCAAAGCTCATGACCATAGGTGAGGGTAGGAACGTAGACCGACCGGTAAATAGAGAGCTTTGCCTTTCGGCTCAGCTCCCTCTTCACCACAACGGTCCGATGCAGCGACTGCATCACTGCAGCCGCTGCACCGATCCGCCTGTCGATCTCACGCTCCATCCTTCCACACTCGTGAACAAGACCCCGAGATACTTGAACTCCTCCACTTGGGGCAAGGACACCCCACCCACCTGGAGAGGGCAAGCCACCTTTTTCCGGTCGAGAACCATGGCCTTGAGTTTGGAGGTGCTGATTCTCATCCCAGCCGCGTCACACTCGGCTGCAAACCGCCCCAGTGCATGTTGCAGGGTTTGATGGAGCCATCAGGACAACATCGTCTGCAAACAGCAGAGATGAGATCCTGTGGTCCCCAAACCGGACACCCTCCAACCCCTGACTGCACCTAGAAATTCTGTCCATAAAAATTATGAACAGAACCGGTGACAAAGGGCAGCCCTGGCGGAGTCCAACATGCACTGGGAACAGGTCTGACTTACTGCCGGCAATGCGAACACAGCTCCTGCTCCGGTCTGCCACAGAAATAAATACATAAATAAAGGTGATGTCTGATCTTGTTTGAACCTGGGAGCTAAGCAGGGTTGGGCTTGGACGGGAGACAGCTGAATGCGGGTGCAGCAGGGGGCGCTGTGTTCTTAGTCAAGACACTTCAATCACCTTGACTAGTACGACTGCGGTGTGAGTGATCGGTGGTCCGAGGTGCGCTCAACCACCGTCGCTTCATCATGTCAAAACAGCATATGTTGGACTCCCTGTTGATATTTGGAAATAATACAAAAACTGAGCTGTAGATGCATGTATTAAATAATTCAGCATTATTACATTATGTAGCTGTACAAGGGTCCAAAGGTGCAGATTGGGACTAAGCTGGGGCAGATGTGGCCACAATTGTACCTTACCACCACTGACTAAAGAGCACATGAATAATGCATTGTAAGCGATCTCCAAAGGTGCTATGGAAATCTAAGGCATATGATATGATTATTAAAAGGACAAAAGTCACAGAGGACACACCCCTTGCACGTGCGTATCAGGTCCAAGGGCATACACCGTGCACCGCTAAGGTAAAGGATAACGCTGCGTGTTGCTTAAAGATACAACTTGCATAATGAAATAGTATTTATTATTTATCCATGGGTAGTATGGAAGGTGCAAATTATTAATAGCCAACGCTTTAGTGCATCTGTGCAGCGGATGGACCTGCCACATCCATTTAAATGCACAAAGATTCAGGTTGATAAGATGCAAGCTCACGCTATGTTATGTTTAACGAAATGTATAGCATGGTAAATGATGCTATGTAATCAAAAGAGATGTCAAATGCTCCGCAGACAACATTAACACACAGTGATGTAAGAGCTCTCTAAGCTTGTCAGTGATATCTTGTTGTCACCATCAATGCAGGATTTTAATTTTCTTGCAGTTTGACTTGACTTTACATATGCTATCCATTATCTGAACTTATACAAACCACATAAAATACATTGTACGCTAGTCTCGGCTAATCCCTGCATTAGACATTACATTTGCTGTGATTTAAGGAACATTGTTTAGAAGTTTCCATGAGTTTCTAACTGTAATACCCAAATCATTTCCCCAGTGGTGATTCACAGATACTTTTGGACCACCGGAGCCACCGCAGCCGTCCTCCTGACAGTGCGTAGGGCCGAGACAGACACATGTCCTCCTCCGGGCTGATTCACAACACACTTCACTCTTTATAATTATTCCCATGATGTAGGAAAGTCCTGTTTGCAATATGGAAATGACCTTTTTATAGCAACCAAAAGCAATATGTTTATAATGGTAGCACTTCACGCCTCCTTTTTTGCATATAACTGTCAGAGGATGCAGTGTTTGTCAGATAAATGCATCTTATCCAGACAGAATATTATGATCTGTTGCATCTCATACAGCTTATACTTGAGACCAGGCCACATGGAGCCTTACGATTGACGTCATGAACTAGTCCATGCTCCATTTTGGTGACACATGGAGCATAAATGTTGGATGCGTGTTCAGCCGGTCAAAGTGCCATTCTTAGAACATTGTGAAGATTGTGCTCTTGCTCCTCTAATTAATGATCAGATATATATGTTTATTCATTCAAGCCCCCATAACATTTGTAATATGCTTTTGGCAGCACTAAACACTGGACTTATTGAAACATATTTAACTTAAATCAGGATCTTTAAACGTGATCTTGGGAACTTCTGCTTGACATCTGAGGTATTATAACGTAAAATAATCAAAGTATTGTTATTGTTATCTATATATTTTTATTTGTCATATCAGATTTTACCAAGCCATCCACCAGCATCAAAGGGAATTACCAGGGGAAGAAAACAAAAGCTAGCTTGCCCTGACATGCTATCACAAGCACACTTCTGTAAAAAACGCGGTTTGACGGCAGAAATGTTCAAAACGAGTCTGCCCACGATGTGTGGACCTAAAACACTGCAGGACATCTCCACATTTCTACCTTCTCCATCACAAATCAGGGACATTTTTGTGATTTTGTGAGTGCCCAGAGCAAGAGCAATGAAGACAACCTTGTACACGGGATTCACGAAACAAGCAGCAAAATACAACTCTATATTTGTGATGTGTTAACAATGTTAGAACATGGTTCAAAATTGATAGAAAGAAAAAGTAAATTTGGCATAGTATATGTCCTTTACTTTTTATTTTATATTTTTTGCAAATAATGGGAAGACAATTTGATCCACAATGTGATATGTCCAGGGATCGCAATAGCTCCGTAAGTTTTCACCCATAACCCAAAGTTTTGAAAGTTACTCTTACATAATTTACAGATTTTGTATCCTCGAGCCAGACACATCCTCCCACCCATCTGGACGACTAGAGCCTGTGTGATTGTTGGAAGCAGAGGCCATTAGCAAAGAAAAGCAGCCACATATCGGTCAGTCAGCTCAGGGCAGATGTGGTTCCACCAGAGGCGAAATGAACAATGAATGAACAATGCAAATGCGGTTATTTTGCACATTGTGACTGTGGCTGCGGCTGAAAGAACTCAGATTAAGCACTAACTGATTATTTAAGTAATTTTCCATCAAGTAATCAAGTCATTCTTATACAGTGTGGTCAGTACACAGACGCCAAATCACGTCACGAGCTGAGAGAAGTGGTTTTACGATTTTGCAACTACTTTTTTACAAAGTCTTTCCAAAAACTGTTAAAAATGATGTTAAAAATCTCATTCATAGGCAATCTAACAACTAATGGATTGAATTAAACAATTTTGCCACCCACTTCACTGAATTTGCCCAATTATTGTCGATTGCAGCCCTAGGTGAATGGAATGACTTTGTTCATTTTGACTTCTTCAATTTATACTTTTTGGAGAGGATTTATTCTTCCTTATCCGGTGAAGTTCACTCCAGTGACAGTTTTTGGAATGCAACAGCTCATACAGTGTACATATGCAATAGTATGATTATGGCACCTGGAAACATCACAGTATATTCCGTTTCTGTCTTGCTGAGTGTCTATTCTGGCATACCACCAAATCTCAGGGTAGAATAATTTCACACAACATGCATCTCACGGTATGGCGTTTATTGCAATATTTTGGGGAGGCAAACAGAACGGTGGCTCCTCCTTTTTATTTAGTTTAAATGCCTTGACCAACTGATGAAAAGAAAGGCTTGATAACAGTATTCACTTCATGTTGTCTGCACTAAAATGGAGAAAAGGATCCTTGCAGTTCCTTCTGTTTCTTTAGCTGTTTCTGCAACAAAGCATGCCATTTAAACAAAGAGAGTTGTATTTTGATGTATTGCTGTGCCTTAGAGAGACACAAAGTGGAAGTAGTTGCTTATGGGGTTTGGATGTTGGATGAAGGTTACAACTCTCCACTTGGCAGTATTAACTTAGCAACATCACAGCATTTCTGTTCTACATTACATCCCTGGTTTGTCGCTGGGAGACTGCTGGGGACACCGGGTGCTTCTGTGGTTCAGCAGTGGCCACAGTGCGTGCTGTCATGGTGTCCCGAGGCAAGACACTTGATGGTGGTGGTCAGAGGGGTAAATGGTGCGGATTGGCAGCCTCGCTCTTGTCAATTTATTCCCCCGGGGCAGCCGCTCGCCAAAGCAGCTCACGGCCGCGTACGGAGTGAATGAATAATGCACGGAGACTTAAAGCCTCTGGGAAAACGCTAAATCAGGCCGCGTTATCGTTATTTCCATACCGCACGTAGTACAGATTTACACTGTGCATATATACGATACTATAATCCTTTGCACATCTAAAACATCGACAAGTTCCATCCACTGAACTCCGCTCGTCTGTGCTCCTTTGAGGGTTTTTTCCATCCGTCTCACCTCTCCGACGCCCACGCTCCCACTTCCTGCTGCGACATAAGGAGGGATCCACTTCACGTTACATCGCCCATGCACTTTGTAGCCCGTAGCCGAAACCGAGCAAACATCCCGCAATTAAATTCACCCATAAAAAATCCATGTTCCCTTTAAACTCACTTTGGCAGAACAGCGCGATGACCTCATGCTTCCAGTAGATGCAGGCTGTTTATCTTTTATTTCCACTTTATTATAAAAGTTGGACAATAATAAAAAAAAAGAACGCTCGGGATTGTCCGAATGCTGCGCTTGATGTAATGTGAAATTTAAAGGACTTTGGTGCCTTTCCTCGGTCTGGAAGCCGGCCCAGATGTGTCCCAAGACAACGCCCCGTCTAATAACCTCACTCATAACTCAAATCCATCTCGGCGCGACTCCGCAGAGGCGCAGGCGCTTATAAATTCCGCTTGTTTCATGGCACAGCGAGCGCGTTCGGTCAGATTAGGTAAACAAAAGCGTTACAACTCAGGACCAAACAAGCAACACTCTGGCGGTGGATATGTCTGCCGGTCAAATGCAATCATTCTTATTTTCACTCTCAGAAGTCGGGTTTGACTTCGGGCGGTTTGAGCGTTGCATGTATTATTGAAAGCGCATCAAGGTACATTGACTAGCCCCATACATCCAGTGTCTGCTACTTCTCTGCAACTGTCTACAGAAAATCACTGCGGTGTATCGTAGGAGCAGGTCTACGTTTGGTGCAGAGACAGAGATAGATATCAGGGAGGCATAGTAGACGTCGAAAGTGGAATCGAGTGACATGTGTGCTGGTTTTCTGATATACCAGAGTCATGGGGAGTAAAGTGCGTATGACAGGTTTTTATGATTTTGACTTTATTATTACCTGTTGTACATATAAATCAAAGTTTTACACTGAGTATCATGCTGAATTGACACAAAAGAAACAACTTTTTTGACCCTCTAAACATTTATCCAACTAAATAAAGTCACTCTCACATATTTTTATTTGTCAAATTAACAAAAAATGGTGACATTAGATGAGTTTCTGCCCAGTGTTTGCTGGGTAATTGCCAAATGTGATGTCATCAATTACAAATGGGACGTTAATTTATAAACTTAAAAAATAAGCTATTCTGGGATAACATTTTAGTTCAATGAGTCTTCCAACCCGTCAGAGGCACTTTAACATGAAATATGACGTGGACACTTACCAAAGATAATATAGATAGAGTGATACACAGATACGTTTTCTGATACTTTAAAACAACTTACATTCATGATCATTTACTAAGTTAAACAATGATTAACTGCTGAATCTGCTGAGCTGAAAAGTGACTTGTTCATTGATTTTTTTTATTCTGATATTAAAGTTAATGTGAACATAAAGCATTTTTGAGTTCTACATAAACAAATATAAACATTTAACAGGGTATCCTTATATCAGGACATGTATTGTATCATAAGGAATATGAAAACAATACACTACAAAACAAAGAAAGTAAAAAAATAAATCAAGTCTTTAAAAAAATGAGTTCCTTAACAGTTAATTCATGGCCGTATCGATCATGACTTTTGTTTAGCAGGACGTACAAAGGAACTCAAGTGAAATGTCTGTATCTGAGTGCATTTAAATTCAAGCTGTTTATGGTACTTAATATAGAGTCTTATGTAGTGCCTGGATGACCACAGTTACTCCCTGGTCCATATAATGACTATAATCTGAAAGATCTGCTGCAGACACTCAACAGCTTCAGCTTACTCAACGAGAGGATATGAATCGTTGTCAAAAGAAGCCTTAACGGAGCCACTTTCTTGCTGCATATTATCCCTCTGCCACTTAACGCTCCACGGCGCAGTAAAAACCACCATCGTCCTTTGTGCCATGTCCTGGTGTTATAAGACCACTGACACGTCCGTTTCAAAATGGAACTTTTAAAAGACATTTTAAGAGAAACTGAAGGAACAAGCTTATCCGCTGGAAGGGAAAAGGATGTGTTCCCCATAGTTTGAAATTGAGCTGGAGACAAGTCATTCTCAGGTAGAATTTGGTGTTTAATGGTCAGATTCTGGTTCATTTTATTTCATATATTTACTGGGCCTATCCACATGAAGAAAAACTGACACAAAGTTGAATGTCTTCTCTGTCAGCATAAATACAAAAAATCCTGTTTTTTCACAATAATCCATTCCATTATTCAACTCCAAAGACGTGATTTTTGTCTGTTGAAAATAATTTAAGACATAACATTTACAATGAAAGTTTGTGGAGCCAAATGTTCAACATTTGTGGATTTCTATTTTGACTTTTTTACTTTGTTTACAATGAGTGAATGAGTAAGTGAATGAATGAGTGAATGAATGAATGAGTGAATGAATGAGTGGATGAGTGAATGAGTAAGTGAATGAATGAGTGAATGAATGAATGAGTGAATGAATGAGTGAATGAGTGAATAAGTGAATAAGTGAATGAGTGAATGAAAGAATGAGTGAATTAATGAGTGAATAAGTGAATGAATGAATGAATGAGTGAATGAATGAGTGAGTGAATGAGTGAGTGAATGAGTGAATAAGTGAATGAATGAATGAGTGAATTAATGAATTAATGAGTGAATAAGTGAATGAATGAATGAGTGAATGAATGAGTGAATGAATGAGTGAATGAATGAGTGAGTGAATGAGTGAGTGAATAAGTGAATAAGTGAATGAGTGAATGAAAGAATGAGTGAATTAATGACTTAATGGGTGAATGAGTGAATGAATGAATGAGTGAATGAGTGAATGAATGAGTGAATGAGTGAATGAATGAGTGGATGAGTGAATGAATGAGTGAGTGAATGAGTGAATAAGTGAATGAGTGAATGAGTGAGTGAATGAGTGAATAAGTGAATAAGTGAATGAGTGAATGAAAGAATGAGTGAATTAATGAGTGAATAAGTGAATGAATGAATGAATGAGTGAATGAATGAGTGAGTGAATGAGTGAGTGAATGAGTGAATAAGTGAATGAATGAATGAGTGAATTAATGAATTAATGAGTGAATAAGTGAATGAATGAATGAGTGAATGAATGAGTGAATGAATGAGTGAATGAATGAGTGAGTGAATGAGTGAGTGAATAAGTGAATAAGTGAATGAGTGAATGAAAGAATGAGTGAATTAATGACTTAATGGGTGAATGAGTGAATGAATGAATGAGTGAATGAGTGAATGAATGAGTGAATGAGTGAATGAATGAGTGGATGAGTGAATGAATGAGTGAGTGAATGAGTGAATAAGTGAATGAGTGAATGAATGAATGAGTGAATTGATGAATTAATGAGTGAATGAATGAATGAGTGAATGAATGAGTGAATGAGTGAATGAATGAATGAGTGAATGAATGAGTGAATGAGTGAGTGAATGAATGAATGGATGAATGAATGAATGAGTGAATGAATGAGTGAGTGAATGAGTGAATGAATGAGTGAGTGAATGAGTGAATGAATGAATGAGTGAATGAATGAGTGAATGAGTGAATGAATGAATGAGTGAATGAATGAGTGAATGAGTGAATGAATGAGTGAATGAATGAGTGAATGAGTGAGTGAATGAATGAGTGAATGAGTGAGTGAATGAGTGAATGAATGAGTGAATGAGTGAATGAATGAATGAGTGAATGAATGAGTGAATGAGTGAATGAATGAGTGAATGAGTGAATGAATGAATGAGTGAATGAATGAGTGAATGAGTGAATGAATGAGTGAATGGATGAATGAGTGAGTGAATGAGTGAGTGAGTGAATGAATGAATGGATGAATGAGTGAATGAGTGAGTGAGTGAGTGAGTGAGTGAATGAATGAGTGAATGAGTGAATGACTGATGGTCGTAGGAGATGGCGCTGATTTGCAGCCCCGTCTCTGGTATTCAACCTCAAGGCAGCTGCGGCTACAAACCAAGTGGGGAGGGCGAATTAATGAAATCCCCTGGAGCCGCAACATGGATTCCAAAGCTACTTATGACAGTCAGTCCTCCTCAGGAAACCTAAATGTATGGCTAGGAGAGGATCCAGCATGATCCTTGTGCTCAGCCCCAGCAAGCCTCAAACGTACAGTATCCTAATGGCTGTAGGTGCTGTGATGCCTGGTCTCATTAGCACTTGAGCTACAACCTGGTATAATGTATCTGTCCTTTTAAGGTTAATGTATATTGTGCACTGCCCCTGTCCCAAATATATAAACCAACTAAACTAAGCGGTAGAACAACAAAGAACATAAACGCCGCCTCACCTAACACATAACCAACACTACAAAACCCAATATCCTTCATTCGAGAGGGTGAAAAACCACTGACCAGAGCCACATCCACAATCTCAGCATCGATGCAGCAAAGGACTGGGAAATGCAAGCAGAGACAAAAGCTTAGTTTTTCCACCGAGCATAAATGTGACAAACCTTCGCCCGGACCTGGTACTGTGGTCTAACTCCTGTCATCAAGTTTTTTATTGCTGAGCTCACAGTTCCCTGGGAGGAAGCCACTTCTAGCGGCGCTGTTCCAGAGAGGCAGAGAAGAGGGATGGTCGGTGCTTGTGTCTCCTGTGGAAGTGGGCATCTGAGGTCAGGCCCAGAGAAGGTTTATCAAAGAGCGATCCACAGCAGCAGAGCCAAGCAGTCACTGACTGTGGCCGAGAAGAAATGAGACGGCATGGGGAGAAAAGTGACCGTGCAGTTTCAATGCGACACACGACCAGGTCTGATCTACCAGCGGTGGGTCTGGAGGGTGGGTCTGGAGGGTGGGTCTGGAGGGTGGGCCTGGAGGGTGGGTCTGGAGGGTGGGCCTGGAGGGTGGGTCTGGAGGGTGGGTCTGGAGGGTGGGCCTGGACGGTGGGCCTGGAGGGTGGGTCTGGAGGGTGGGCCTGGAGGGTGGGTCTGGAGGGTGGGCCTGGAGGGTGGGTCTGGAGGGTGGGTCTGGAGGGTGGGCCTGGACGGTGGGCCTGGAGGGTGGGTCTGGAGGGTGGGCCTGGACGGTGGGCCTGGAGGGTGGGCCTGGACGGTGGGTCTGGAGGGTGGGTCTGGAGGGTGGGCCTGGACGGTGGGCCTGGAGGGTGGGTCTGGAGGGTGGGCCTGGACGGTGGGCCTGGAGGGTGGGTCTGGAGGGTGGGCCTGGACGGTGGGTCTGGAGGGTGGGTCTGGAGGGTGGGCCTGGACGGTGGGTCTGGAGGGTGGGTCTGGAGGGTGGGCCTGGAGGTTGTCTTGGGCCGAAACACGTGATGATGCTGAGGTACACAACTGACGACGTGTCACATTGGCGTCAACATCACTGAGTAGACCAAAACGAGATCCTCCGTTCTCAGATGATGCAACTTGGTGCTGAATTGCACTGTAATAAGATAATTTAAAGTGCCCATGACACATAAGACAAACAAGTCCCTAAACGATAGGAAACTACATTATTTTTACTGTTTTAACAAAATATTTGCCTATTTTTCTCCAATTTGACCATTTTAGAGACATTTATAACGTCACTTCCTGGTTGAACATGAGCAGCAGATCTGACATCCATGAGGTAATAGGTTCATAACAGTAAACAAGGAGCAAAACTTGTATTTTTCATCACAAGCTACAACTGGATTGATATAAAACTATCATACATTTTTAACACACAGACTATTCCAACTAACAGTCATAATCCTTTTTTTTTTTTTTTTAAAGCCTTCCATAAGCACGTTAAATGTAAACTGCATATATTTAAAATGTAGCAAAACGAAGGCTTTTAGATTCCTATGCACACCATTCTAGAAGTATAAAGATTTTGCCCTGAACTTTCAAATTAGATTTGATCATTTATGCCTTAATCTGAATGATCAAAGTGTATTCTTTGACCATCATTTTGAATATAATCCTCACATCGCTGTACACTGAGAAAGAGCTCACCGTGACGACCAGAACTGCATGACTATTTGATGTCTGATAATAGCTCGACTACATTGGTAAGCACTAATCTGGCTCCTCTGCCGGAGCGGCCGCAGGGCTGCTGGATGTGATTGATGTCATTTACATAGTCATTGAGGCATTCCGTAGCCCGCCATGGCCTTTGGAGGGGGTCACTGTCGTCGCAGCATAGACCACTCCCATCGGCATGAGATGGCTTCACTCGCAAACGCGCGTTCATCTTCGTAATGACGGGTTTATGCACTATGGCCCCCTCAGGATGCCATTCGGGGACAGAGCGCTTCTCCTCTGCAGTCCAGTCACGTACTTCCGCTGACACTCGTAGTCACCCTTGAATTATTATTATTATTGCTTTTTCCTTTCCTTACATATGGGGCTAATGCGCGGACATTTTGCTCTTTAAGTGTGCTTCGTCAACCGCAATATCTGCAGTCTATTTAACGTGACCCCGATGTCTCAGATGTCTCGGATGTCTCGGATCAAAATGGAGCCATCATCAGTCCAGGCGTGGATAGGAAAACGCCGGGCAGATAAGCAGTTACGAATAATGCCTGTGCCATCTGTGCCCCGACAATGAACCTGTTTATTTCCTCAGGTACGCAGATTGAAACGGGTTGTGCTGGGATTCAGCTGCACAAGATGTTATCAATATAGAAGAGTGTTGTTTGCAATTTTTACACATCAAGGGTTTTAAACATTTTCTGCAATGACATGACGACAGGTCAATAAAAACAGGTTTAGTTAATCATATATTGTAAAACGTCTCACTGTTTGTTTCTGTATTTGGCCGGGACGATGTTTGTGAATAAACGTAGATGAAATACGTGCCGTAAACACGCCAGATTGTAGCCGTGGGCTCATTTCCATCTGTTGTCCCACATTCACTCTCACAGCGCTCTCATACGCAGCATACTATTGTGCATGTATTTAGCGGTAAGAGATCCCTACGCAAACACGGGAAGAACAAGCAAACTCCCCACATGAAGACCCCCTCCTGGACAAATGAGGGATTACACCAGTTTATTTCAATTCCTTATCCATGAGAGTGAATTATTGATGTGTACTTTTCACCGAATTCTGGTTAATGAATATTTAATGACAAACCAAGTGACCAAATTACATTTTAATCGCTATTTCTAAATGTTTCTATTGCATTGTACGTATACATTTATGTTTGCAAAAGGCCAGGACTTGAACACAAAGCTCGAGACTTTGGAAGGTCGAGACCAAGACAAGGCAAAACCAATTCTAAAAACACGGCCTCGACAAGACATTGCTCAAGAATAAACCTCGAGTGAACTAAATAAACATGTAGTGTGAAAAAAAAGAAAATGTAGTATGCATTAAATTTACTGCAACAAGAAACATATTAAATGTATTTGGTGACATCCTCCAATGGCAGAGGTGTTCTCCTCCAGAGGTCCAAGAGCTCTCCGGACCAGGACACAAATGCTCCCGAGGCCGATGACAAGACTAAGACCCGTATCAATTATAACTCCTGAAATGTGCTGGTGACGTTTAACATTTAAATGGATGGGTTTCAGCGCTCAAGATGCAAAGACACTGGCATCCAAAGCACAGATGTGGGATGCAGAGGAGAGCGCTGCCGGAGGATGGGGCTGGAGTTATTGCCGCGGTAATGGCTCAGAAATGGAATGGCATGTGGCAGCACACAGCTTCTGTTGTCACACAATGGAGGAGCTGAAGGATCATTACCATCACTCCATTTTTCCTGCTGCAGCCGGGGCTTACACAGGTTTCCTGTTCCCATCACTGCTTCAAATACAACCCAATTTCCCCCCAAACCCGACGGGCCCTGAGAACAATGTTTTAGAATATCATGTGAGCTTTGATTAATTTGATATAATACATCTAAAGCTGTAGGGTATGCTTGCTTCTCGCCTTCCCTGTTCAATTCATTGACAGTTAAAAAAAAATAGTGGGAAAGGATCTGGTATGGATTGTTGCTAAGATTGCAGTTGTATTGCATTATGAGAAATGCTATGTAATCAGAAATCTGTAACCATTTAATATAATCTGCACACATTAGCCACATGACCACAGGTTAGCAATGTAAAATATTGATGTAAATCAACCATAACACATTTTAAAGTAGAAGTATGTAACTTTGTATTTCCATCATTTTTATTCATTTGGAAACTGTGACATTAACGTAACCTACACACATACCATACAGACCTTCAGTCAAATCATCAATTTGACTACAGTAACTCCCCAGGCTGTGTAGACATATCATGTTTTAAGGTTTTGCATCCTCTGCTTTATATTATTGTCTGAGAGATTAACCTGTCTCTACATACTGCACATTCAGACACAGGTAGAAATGTAGACATCACATCGAAATCTCCAAAGAAACTTGCAATGTCATAAAAATCTACACGGTCATTTGAGCAGGAAAGTTCCATCGTGATTGTGTCTCGTGACTGGCTCCTGTTGAGTTTGAGAAGCAAATTTAAAATCCTCCTCCTGACCTAATAAAGCCATAAATGACATGGCCCCATCCCACTATCGTACCATATCATCCAAACAGAGCTCTTCACTCTCTAAATGCTGGCCTTTTGGTGGTCCCAAGAGTCTCTAAAAGCACAGTAGGAGGTAGAGCCTTCAAGTGGTCCCAAAAGTCTCTAAAAGCACAGTAGGAGGTAGAGCTTTCAGGTGGTCCCAAGAGTCTCTCAAAGCACAGTAGGAGGTAGAGCCTTCTGGCGATCCCAAGAGTCTCTAAAAGCACAGTAGGAGGTAGAGCCTTCTGGTGGTCCCAAGAGTCTCTAAAAGCACAATAGGAGGTAGAGCCTTCTGGTGGTCCCAATGTCTCTAAAAGCACAGTAGGAGGTAGAGCCTTCTGGTGGTCCCAAGAGTCTCTAAAAGCACAGTAGGAGGTAGAGCCTTCTGGTGGTCCCAAGAGTCTTTAAAAGCACAGTAGGAGGTAGAGCCTTCTGGTGGTCCCAAGATTCTCTAAAAGCACAGTAGGAGGTAGAGCCTTCTGGTGGTCCCAAGAGTCTCTAAAAGCACACTAGGAGGTAGAGCTCCTGTGTTATCGAATCAGCTCCTGTCCATGTTAAAGAGGCCGACACAGTCTCTTCATTTAAGTCCAGGCTTAAAACGTTCCTCTTTGAAATGGCTCATGGTCAGGCCAGTTAGGAACAGAAATATAAAGCTGCAGTATCAGCTACGCTGTCCTAGGAGCAACTATAAGGGAAGTATGGCAGCTTGAGCACTATCCTCTGCTTCTGAATACTTTTCCCATCAACAGTATTGAATATTTGATTTCACCTGTAGTCTGGTGCTGTTTACATGTTTTTTCTCCTGTAACAACTGCACCTTAGGGTGCATTAATAAAACACTTTTGATTTCGAATCATGA
Source organism: Eucyclogobius newberryi (assembly GCF_026437365.1). Lineage (NCBI taxonomy): Eukaryota > Metazoa > Chordata > Actinopteri > Gobiiformes > Gobiidae > Eucyclogobius > Eucyclogobius newberryi. The sequence continues at coordinate 6,838,964 of NW_027316167.1, forward strand.
TTCCAAAGAAGTGAATTCTGGTCCGGTTAGAAAGTCCGGTCTTGGTCCAATTGAATCAAGCTTGGGTGTGATTCATCTGAATTGTGAACTCAAACGAGCCAGAGAGTGGAACAAAACCAGAAAGTGACCATGAAGTGAGCCACGTGAGGCTCAGGATCAAAACAAACTCCTGCACAGAAATCCATAACAGGACAAAAGACCGGCAGAAAGCTGTGGCAGTAACAGTAGCAGGTCGAAGATAGATTTAATTATAATTACTGACGATCAACTGAAAATATATCAGTTTCCACTTTTCTTAAGCATTATTTTTCATGTTTAGTTAAATATATTAGTTTGTGTGTTCAGGTGCTGCACATGTGGGGCAGGTGCTGTACATGTGGGGCGGGTGCTTTATTCAGGTGCTGTACACATTACGTGGGGCGTGTGCTGCACACGTGGGGCGGGTGCTTTATTCAGGTGCTGTACACATTACGTGGGGCGGGTGCTGCACACGTGGGGCGGGTGCTGCTCACAGAGCTCTGATGTTGGCAGATGTTGTACACAGCGCCTCTACAGGAAAGAGGGAGATACGTCTTGCTGGACATTTAGTTTGATGGATAAAAGTGAATTGTGAAGCTGAACTGGACCAGCTCAGAGAAAGAGACAATGTTGCAGCGTTGGTCCCCAATCAAACAGAGTCCGCTTCAATTTCTTTTGAGAATGAGATCTTAGATGCCCCATCCCACTACCCTGACCTATAGACACGGACGCTGCCACTTTTCTACTTTTTTCCACATGGTGTTTTGTAGTTTTCCCTTGCTGAGAAAAAGGCTCTAAGGACAGTGAATGCTGGGAAAGTTATCCATTTGCTAAATCCCTGTGACTATTGCTTCTGCTTCTCTAATTCAGCGTCGTCCATCAAGACAACTGCTGTGGTGACTTTGGGCATTACAAAAATAAATTGAATTGAATTGAAAAAAAGTCTAGCTCCACCTCTGGTTGTCTTGGCTGGCCAGTCTATTAAATTAATATTAATATTGAACAAAGCTGTTAAATGAAAGGCTTAAGAATGTATTTCATAACGGCATTTAAATTGTGTCATAGGCTTATGCAATCACACTAAATCATGTTTCCTGTCCATCTTATTTTGAACGCTATCCCACCAGATTGAGGCTGATTTTAGCTAAACGAGTAAGTGCCTCTGAGTTTGTTGTCTGACATTAAATAAAATGCTGATGACATTAAGAATGGCTGAGTGACAGATCCTGGAGTGGGCTTTGGCTGCTGTCACACACATATTTAAAACACAAAGCTGCTCTGGCATTTGTGTATAATCTCATGCTCCAAGTCATATTTCAATAAATGTTTTTTTTCACTGATTGATAGAAAATAAGTACTTATGCTTTGAATAGGATTTATGGCTTATATTTGCCCTTTTTACTGCAATCTCCTGCACTTTCTCTTGAAAACAACACAGTAACCGGATCTATTCATTTACTAAAGAAGCAAACATTACCATTGTTGCTATGCCATAACTTCAAAGTGCTCTTTGTTTGTTGTCTACATTTGCCTATCATTTTGCCTTTTTGCCATTTCTATTTCAGGGTCTGTACCTGCATGAGAAAATATTACTTTTGTCTGGAATATTATGCAGCATGGCATTAAATGTATCTAGCTCCACTTGCCATACCACCAAGTTACAGGTCAGATCTGTGAGAAGGATCAGATCTGACCCTGAATGCATGTATTTTTCAGCAAAAACACTTGTAATTAAATATATGACCTTGAGTAGAAGGTGTTAAGTTTTTTGGCCAGTTTTCGGTCTTCTGCAGCATTGGGGATCTGGGCTTGTAGTTGGTGAGAAGCCGGAGCCCTCTCCACACAGAGGCAGGGTTGTTGTCAGAGAACTGCTGTTTCAGACATGTCCATACTTTGCTCCCTGTGCGCTGCCTCCTTCTGCTGCCTTAACTGCCTCAGTTTGGATGTGAACCAGGGTTTGTCATTATTGAAGGTGACCTTGGTTGTGATGGTATAATGCTGTCCTCACAGAATCGAATGTTTGACGTCACAGTGTCTGTGTACTCATCCAAACTCTGTGGCAGAACACACGCGTAGCTCCTCCACTGCCTCATTGGTCCACTTTTTAGAAGTCCTCACCACAGGTTTGGAGAGCTTCTGCCTCTGTCTGTTTGTGGGGATCAGGTGAACCATGGTCTGAAAATCCCAAAGCAGCTCAGGCCACGGCTCAAAAGGCGTTACCAAGAGTATTGTAGCAGTGATCCAGCGTCTTCTGCTCTCTGGTCAGAACATGAATAAACTGTCTGTACTTTGGTAGTTCATGGTTGAGATTCCCCTTGTTAAAATCACCCAGGATAATACACGAGGAGTCCGGGAAGGTCCGTTCCTTGCGCTGTGCCTCCTGCATGTTCGCTCTCGGTGGAATGTAAACAGAATGAATGAGGTGAACTCACGTGGAGAGTAGAATGGTATGTCTCGTGTTTTATCCCAGCAGAGATCCCTTTGTCTGTCGGCACATAGCAGCTGGAAGCCCTCCAGCTGTACGGTGCAGTCCGGGACGACTCGCTTTGCAACGTCTCCGTGAAGCACAAAACAGGAGATGAAAAAAGTCTCTATTTTGTCTCATCAGCAGCACCAGTTCATCCAATTTGTTGTGTAGTGAGTGCACTTCTGAAGGCGCACGAGAGCCCCTACACGCTTTTTTTCGTCCTCAGCGTATCACTCTTGTAGCCAAAAAAAGGAATAAATCCATAGCAGATGCCAAAAAAAACTGGGACTAGATCCATAGGAGTTGTTGATCTGATGTTTAAAAGCTCTTCACGGGTGTAAGAGCTCGCTGACACACGATTTACGGACAAAAACAGACAAACCAAAGCGCACTGAAACCCCAGGGCCTACGTCTGTGGAGCCATCATGGTTCAGTCTTCAGTGTAAGGACTGACTGGGGAAAGAGAGTTTTCCTATGCAGCTTGGAACTCCCGTCATGTGGACTTGAGGTTAGGAGAACTGGTCTCGCTTAGGGGTTTTCGGGCAATCAAAATGAACACAGAACAAAACAAGGAATAATTGTCCTACACAATAGCTTTTAAATGTAAACTCTGTTTTATTTGTTCTTAAATGTATCTTAATTGTGTCAATGTTTTTATGTGTTATATGTTGTATAATGTGGTCGTGTTTTCCCCTTTGTCCCAGGTCATCCTTGAAAAGACGAATGGGTTCTCACCTGGTTAAATACATTTCAATAAAATAATAATAAATATATAACCTACTATTTATTTATTTAATTATTTAATTCAAATTAAGATATTTTGTACCATTTACGATCCCTTTAACAAATCAAACAATTAGTCATTTTCGAGACAAAACATGTTATTTATATTACGCTGTATAATCCAATTTGGATTAAAAAGATAAACAAAATAGTCAGGCATGTCATATTTATTAGGTTTAAATTATACAGTACAAATGCACACAATACAGTCAAAATATGAAAGAATTGAATCCAAAGTTCCGAGTGTTGACACAGTTTCAATGATATGTCTGCAATTACAACACAAAAGAAAAAAAAATATTTCAGTTTTATTTCGGTAACACTTTTTCACACGATATTGCTCTGCTAATTGAGCCAAGGAGCAGAATGATTCTCAATATAGTACAAAAGCTACTGGGCAGTATTAGTGCTAGCGCACACTTCCCTGTCAGCCTGTTGCTAAGAATAATATCACATAGAGACGTCAGGATGACAGACTCTTCACGGTAGCGGGCCAACTTTAACCACTAAAACAGTTATTTCTCAAGCAGCAGGGAGGTGGAGAGACAAAAAGGTAGTGCTGCCTCGTAATTACTTTCTAAGGGCCCATTAGAGGAGAGGAGAGCAACGCTGATGCAATATAGCACACGCCGCTGCACAAAGTCACTTAAACAGCCCAAACAGTCTTGGCCACTGTGAAGTGAAAGACAAGGGCACATGGTTGTAACCTCAGAAACACATTGTTTAAATCGTTGTTATTTTCAGCACTTCACAGTGGAGCGTATGAGTGAAAGCTTCAAGACCACTCACTTTATCCATGTATGACACCTGGGCCTCAATCCCATTTTGTATTTTTATTTTTAGAAAAGGTTTGTAACATTAAGAAGACACTAAAAGCGTTCTTCAGCACCAGAGAGTTGTGCCTATTTCACCAACATCCTGCTATGAACACCACATCACTCATTTAAATATTATTTACTTCCACATTAAAGTGTATTTAGTAAGAAACGTCCTCTAAACTTCCATATATGGGCTCGGCAGGCCATGTTGAAGCGAGGGAGCAAGTGAATGAGGACGTGCTTCCATCGCTGTGGTCTAATGGCCTCATTAGTCCATCAAATCTTGAGGCTGCACTTTTATCCTCTGTTCAAAGCAGGAGAAACTAGTTCGATCCATGTTGAGAAATATTACATCCATACTAAAGCAGAATCATGAAGGGTAAGTTAGAGAGCCAGTATTATGCAATTATTACATTTTGTCACTTTTTAACCATGCATGTTGTATACTCAAGACCTGGACTTTTGTGTCATTCACACGTATAATAAACTGGTTGTTTACACCGTCTCCCGAGCTCAAAACGCCTGTCCCTGTCCTTCTCCATGTTCCTTCTCTTTTTATATTGCAGAGATCTTCATCCAGACTAGTTCTGATCCTTTACGAGCTCATCTTAATTAGTTCTCGTTCATAAAAAGCTTCCACACCTTTTATAAACAGAATTGTCAGTATTTCAGCTAAAATAGGCCTGTTTTGGTTCCTTCGGTTCAAACCACTGCCCTGTGATTGGTCCAGTGTCCAATCCATCAAGAGTGTTGTGGGATCTCATTTTGCTGAACAAGGTAAACAGGAAATACCAAGGTTATGTTGCACAAAGTAGTATGAATCAGACCCAGAAATAATGTAAGAAGACGGGAGCCAGAAGGCTATTGAAAGAATTAGAGCGGTGCAATTCATAACATTTTAATCCAGTTGTTAGATATCATCAGTGATCAGCTTGTGGTAGAGTGGACGTGTGTGGTGTGTGTGTGTGTGTGTGTGTGTGTGGTGTGTGTGTGGTGTGTGTGTGTGTGTGTGTGTGGTGTGTGTGTGTGTGTGGTGTGTGTGTGGTGTGTGTGTGTGTGTGTGGTGTGTGTGTGGTGTGTGTGTGTGTGTGGTGTGTGTGGTGTGTGTGTGGTGTGTGTGTGTGTGTGTGTGTGTGTGTGTGGTGTGTGTGGTGTGTGTGTGGTGTGTGTGTGTGTGTGTGTGTGGTGTGTGTGGTGTGTGTGTGTGGTGTGTGTGTGTGTGTGTGTGTGTGTGGTGTGTGTGTGTGTGTGTGTGTGTGTGGTGTGTGTGTGTGTGTGTGTGTGTGTGTGTGTGTGGTGTGTGTGTGTGTGTGTGTGGTGTGTGTGTGTGTGTGTGTGTGTGTGTGTGGTGTGGTGTGGGTGTGTGTGTGGTGTGTGTGTGTGTGTGTGTGTGTGGTGTGTGTGTGTGTGTGTGTTAAAGTGGAACTAGAGTAGAAAGTTTTAGAAGAAGACATTTGTATAGAATGTGGATGAACCTGTCCATGAACCGCGTCTCACCTTGAGCCTCGTCTGCAAACGTTTCCTCTCGGTCACATTTCAAACCCGCTCGTCTCATCGCAGAGGGGGACGTTGGGGGACGTTGGGGGACGAGTCACACAAGAGGCCGTACAAAACCCTCACATCTTAACACTGCAAAATATCTTTTAGAGAATGTAGGCGGAAGCTATTGGTAAAGTGACAAAAACATAGCAGTAAAGCGGGCATAAGAATGCTAATTATTGCATATCTTTTGGCAATAATGACTTTCAGCAGAAGTGTGTAATCTAGTCCACAGTGTGCATTAGAATATGTATTTTGGTTAAAGCTGCACTATGTAACGTTTCTGGTTAATACTTTGCCTGAAATGTTCCACAGTATTGTACCGTAAGTCGCATTTTTGGGGGAAATTTATTTGATAAAATCCAAGACCAAGAACAGACATTTCATGTTGAAATGCAATTTAAAATAATAACAGATTAAAGAACGTGGTGAATAGGTGTACGGATGCTAACGCTAACACCTTCAGCTACATGAAGTATGCTAACGCTAACACCTTCAGCTACATGACGTATGCTAACGCTAACACCTTCAGCTACATGAGGCACAGACAGAACTGTGGTAAGTGTCTGGTATGTTAACGTAACATATGAACAGTTATTCAGATAACTATAGCATAAAGAACATGCTAACAAGTTTAGCAAAGCATCAGTTTTACCCCAAATCACTAAATCCATTGAATTCTTCTTCCTCTGTGTCACTTCTAAACAACTCCACAAACTCCAGAGGTAGAGGAAGTGCAGATTCTTCTTCTGCGTCGCTTAGAGCCTAGAGCGCCCTCTTGTGGTTGCCAGTGTGAAAATGTCAAATAATATCACACATAAGTCGCACCCCGACCAAAACTTTGAAAAAAGGTGCGACTTATAGTCTGGAAAATACGGTATTTCTAAAATTTGCGTAGCTGTATTTTTAGGTGTATTAAACTTGTTTGTTGTTAGTAAATGATACAAATAGCATGTTTTGCTTAAATGTTTAGACTATTTTTATTTGTTCGCTTCACATAATGGGAAAGGTAAGACGGGACATTCAGCAAATATAGCGGGAAAGTGCACTGCAACTACATGTAAACAATTGCATGCAAAGGTAATTTAAAGAAAATCTATTTAGTATTAATATTTCATATTCAAACGTAGCCTCAAAGTGTGCGCGGAGGTTTTATTCTATGCAAATAAATGTGTTCTTAGCCCTGACAGTTGAAAAATGTCCTCCTCGTATAGACTCCCATTAGCTGGCTCCTCTGCTCTCGCTGCCAGGGAGGATTTATTGACAGCGAGTGGTCGAGTTGGAGCGGTCCGTGAGGCCGGAGCGTCTTGGGAGATGGGATGTCTGCGTTTAAATCCTCTGCTGACCACTAGCCCTGCCGTAACAAGCTCCTGGTAATCACGCAAAGGAGAATCAATGGGTAAATCCTTTTCCGAGGGCTTGAGCTCTTAAACCTTGCATATTGAAAATGCAAATGTTGCTCTGTAAAGTAGGAGGATGAAGACGGCAGACTTTTTTGATAGCCTCATCGAGAAAGAATGAGCATGTGTGTTTGTTTGTTTGTGTGTGTGTGTGTGAGTGTGTGTGTGTGTGTGTGTGTGTGTGTGAGTGTGTGTGTGTGTGTGTGTGTGTGTGCTGTTCTTTTTTGACTTTGATCCAAATGCTATCTGTCTAAAGACTTTTTAAATAGAACTTACACTAAATCCAAATTTGGTTAAAATCTGGCAAGGATTTTTGTTTAGTCAACTGCATCTTGCAAACAAGTCAAGTTTGGCGCTTGCGTAATCTACGTACGCAATCTCTATAACTGTTCTCCAAATGAGACGGTCTGCCGCTATAAAATGTGGAACAAACAAACAAACAAACAAACCGTTTTGGAGTCAAAGTGATGCTGGAAAAGTAAGAGAGAGTCAGTCCTCCACTATAATTTGATCCTGTGTTAATTAGGATAGTCAATAGCAAATGAGATGCAGAATTTAATTTGCTGGAGAGTTCAAGATCGTTAGTAGCGGAGCCTAAAATTATGTACATGTTTTTAGTGTAGAAAGCTTCATGTATTGGGCAAATATCTGAGGAATGAAGCGTTGGCCAAGGAGAAAGTCTACAAAGTCTACGAGGAACAGAGCAAGGGAGATGACCATGAAAAATGTCTACCAAAAGACAGCTCCATAACAGAAAGGAGTTGGTGAAGAGAAAGGTTGAAAAAACATCAGCCAACATGAAGGGGCCAGTCGAGACTGAAAAGGCTCCTTGGCAGATGTTTCCCTCCTTGTCCAGCACAAATCAACACTGAACACGTCTTACGGAGCTGCAGAACAACACAAAGCTTTCTAATGAGAGCAGCAGTCACAGACCTCCACTCACACGATGGCCTTTGAACTCCAAGCAAACGCCCACGCTGACATGTCATCGAAGCACATCACGTCGTCCATAAAGAGCTGTAACAATCCGAACTGCCCCTGGACAAAATCAAATCAAATCAATTTATTTTTGTAAGGCCCAAAATCACAACAACAGTTGCCTCTGAGGGCCACAGGGAGAAATGAATCAACAATGTCTGTGGTGGCGATGAAGTCAGACAATGTCTGTGGTGGCGAGGGACGATGTCCCAGGGTCCTCTGTCCTTAGACTCTCCTTCTCGGCCAGGAAAAACTACAAAAAAACCTCTTTGGGAAAAAAGCGTAGAAACCTGGAGGAGTTCCAGTGAAGGAGAGATCCGACTCTCACAGACGGACAGACGGACACAAGGAGACTGGAGCTGGACCCACTCTTCAGGCAGAAGAGGGACCGTCTGAGTCGAGCTGGACCCACTCTTCAGGCAGATGAGGGACCGTCTGAGTCGAGCTGGACCCACTCTTCAGGCAGAAGAGGGACCGTCTGAGTCGAGCTGGACCCACTCTTCAGGCAGATGAGGGACCGTCTGAGTCGAGCTGGACCCACTCTTCAGGCAGAAGAGGGACCGTCTGAGTCGAGCTGGACCCACTCTTCGGGCAGAAGAGGGACCGTCTGAGTCGAGCTGGACCCACTCTTCAGGCAGAAGAGGGACCGTCTGAGTCGAGCTGGACCCACTCTTCGGGCAGAAGAGGGACCGTCTGAGTCGAGCTGGACCCACTCTTCAGGCAGAAGAGGGACCGTCGGAGGCGAGCTGGACCCACTCTTCAGGCAGACGAGGGACCGTCGGAGGCGAGCTGGACCCACTCTTCAGGCAGATGAGGGACCGACTGAGGCGAACTGGAGCCACTCTTCAGGCAGATGAGGGACCGTCGGAGGCGAGCTGGACCCACTCTTCAGGCAGATGAGGGACCGACTGAGGCGAACTGGAGCCACTCTTCAGGCAGATGAGGGACCGTCCACACAGGGCAGGGACCACTTCACCAGGGGAGGGGCATCTGGGTCCACAGGTCCTCAGGAGTGAGAGAAAGAAAAGAAGGCGGTGAACAGTTTGCAAGTGGAATCAAAAAATAAATATTGTTTGATAGCATAAGTAGTCAGAAGAAGAAGAGGATAGTGCTCAAGCTGACATACTTCCCCCAGCATAGTTACTCCTAGGGCAGCGTAGCTGAAGCTGTGGGTTTATGTTTCTGTTCCTAACTACTCTGACCATAAGCGATTTCGAAGAGGAACGTTTTAAGCCTGGACTTAAATGAAGAGACTGTGTCAGCATATTTAACATGGGTCTGGAGCTGATTCCATAACACAGGAGCTTGGTAGCTAAACGCTCTACCTCCTACAGTACTTTTAGAGACTCTTGGCACCACCAGAAGGCCAGCATTCTGAGAGCGAAGAGCTCTGTTTGGATGATATGGTTCTATAGCATCTTTGAGGTAGGATGGGGCCATGTCATTTATGGCTTTGTAGGTCAAGAGTAGAATTTTGAATTTGATTCTAGACTCGACGGGGAGCCAGTGAAGAGACTTCAGCACTGGCGTAATGTGCTCTCTTCTTTTTGTTCCTGTTAGTAATCTTGCTGCTGCATTTTGAACCAGTTGAAAGCTTTTTATGGAGCTTTTAGGACACGCTGCAAGCAGGGAGTTACAGTAGTCTAATCTAGTCGTTACAAATGCATGGATAAGTTTTTCGGCATCACTTTTAGGCAGGATTCTTCTGATTTTGGCGATGTTGCGCAAATGGAAATAGGCTGTTTTACAAGCTTGATTTATATGAGCTTTAAATGAGAGCTCCTGGTCAAATAAGACTCCAAGGTTTCTTATAGTAGAACTGGAGGCTACACTGACATTGTCCAGTGTGACTATCTGCTCAGATAGAGCGTCTCGTAGATGCTTAGGGCCAAGCACAATGACCTCGGTTTTTTCAGGGTTAAGAAGCAGGTAGTTTAGTGTCATCCAGGTTTTTATCTTCTTCACACAAGTACTAAGTCTGTCTACTTGATCGCTCTGATCAGGTTTCATTGATAAATACAGCTGAGTGTCATCTGCATAGCAGTGGAAGTTAATGCCATGCTTTCTGATAATGTTGCCTAATGGTAGCATATAAAGAGTAAACAGAATTGGACCGAGTACCGAACCCTGTGGCACACCGTAAATTACTTTAGAGCTTGGTGAGGAGCTCTGGTTTACATTAACAAATTGGAACCTATCAGATAGATAGGATTTAAACCAGCTGAGGGCTGTTCCTCCAACACCTACATCACATTCTAACCTCTGCAGTAGAATGTTGTGGTCAATGGTGTCAAACGCTGCGCTGAGGTCCAACAGAACCAGGATTGAGACCAGTCCATCGTCAGCGGCTAATAACAAATTATTTGTGACTTTAACTAGTGCAGTTTCAGTGCTGTGGTGGGCTCTGAACCCTGACTGGAAAACTTCAAATAAGTTATTGTCCTGCAGGTGGCGACAAAGCTGTTTTACTACAACTTTTTCAAGGATTTTAGAGACGAAGGGAAGATTTGAAATAGGTCTGTAGTTTACCAATAGGTCGGGATCTAGATTAGGCTTTTTCAGAAGAGGTTTAATGACTGCATGTTTGAAGGACTGTGGAACATAGCCACTTTGGAGTGAAGTATTTATTATATTAAGAATAGGGTCTATAATTAGGGGAAGAATGTCTTTGAGGAGTCTGCTTGGAATGGGGTCTAGGACACAAGTTGAGCTTTTAGAGGACATAATGGCTGAAGTTATCTCTGCTTGATCAGCAGCTGTGAACCTTTCTAAGTTTACAGGTGGATTTATATGGGACGTTAGATTTACAGCTTGGGCTAGTTCAGGGCTAATAGCGGGGGTAATTTCATCTAATTTATCTCTGATTGTTTTTATTTTATTATTAAAAAATAGGAGGAAATCATCAGAGCTGAGTGTAGCTGGGATTGAGGGCTCTACTGCACTGTGACAGATTGTTAGCCTAGCTACAGTGCTGAAAAGGAATTTATTGTTACTTTTGTTGACTTCTATTAGATTTGAATAATATCTGGTTTGGGCCTTACGCAGAGCCTGCTTATAGGACAGCAGGCAACTTTTCCATGCTTTTAGGGATTCTTCGGTGTGAGAGCGACGAAATAATCCCTCTAACTTTCTAACTTTTTGTTTATGTGAACACAGTTCTTGGTTGTACCATGGGGAGGCGCGCTTTGGCCTAATGACCTTCTGTTTTAACGGCGCGACAACGTCAAGAGCAGACTTCAGAGAATTCATGGTCAAGTCGACACATTGATCACTTAAACTGGGACTAAAGCTGTTCTCAGCAGGATCACATGACATGTCACTGAATATTGGCTCTATTATTTCTTTGAATTTTGAGATAGATTTTTCAGATATTGTCCTTTTCATTATAACTTTATTTTGTGGGACTGGATGATCTTTAAGAATAAACTGAAAGGTAATTAGGAAATGATCTGACAATATAGGGTTTTGAGGGAGGACAATGAGGTCACTAATCTCTGTTCCATACGTTAGGACAAGATCCAGAGTGTTCTTGTGAGTGTGAGTCGGTTTATTTACATTCTGAGTGAAACCAATGCTGTCTAACAAGGCGCTGAAGGCATTACTGAGAGCGTCATCACTCATGTTCACGTGGATATTAAAGTCTCCAACTATAACTATTTTATCCCAGGCTAACACTAAGTTTGATATAAAGTCAGAAAACTCTGTTAAAAACTAGGGACCAGGAGGTCGGTAGATAACTATGAACAAAACTCCTTTTTGGTTTTTCATATTTGGACATGTGATTGACAGCATAAGGCTTTCAAATGAGTGAAATGCATTGTTAGTTTTAGGGCTCATGAGTAGGCTTGAGTGGGAGATCACTGCCACACCACCACCTCGGCCTGTGCTCCTGGCAGTCTGAAAGTTAACATGGGTGGGTGGGGTTAAGATGGGTGGGTGGGGTGGACTCATTTAGTCTGACGTAGTCGTCTTGTTGAAGCCACGTTTCAGTTAGAGCTAGAAGATCTATGTTATAGTCACTAATTAATTCATTAACTAAGAGCGATTTGGAGGAAATTGCTCTAATGTTTAGCAGTCCACATTTTACGTGTTTATTCATTTGTGTATTTGTGTCATTTGTGATTGTCATTTTCCTTAAGTTATTTGGTCTGACGCCTGAAATATTTTTTCTGAGATGTGACTTTTTGGCATTATTTGTACGAGGAACACGAGGGACACACACAGTCTCTATCTGTCTTGAATCTGAACACTTCACAGGTAACAGAACGGGCGAGAGTTCAGCGACAGAGGAGCGTCTTGAACTGCTGCTCTGCACCTGGGGCTCATCCCTAGATGGTCACTTAACACGACTAAGACTATCGGTCAAATTCCGAACTAATAGGGATGTACCCTCCGAAGTCGGATGGATGCCATCCCTGCGTATGAGCCCGGGCTTTCCCCAAAACGCACTCCAGTTATCAATAAAGACAACGTTGTTTTGAGGGCACCATCTGGATAACCAGTTGTTGAATGCTGAGAGACGGCTGTACAATTCAGCATTGATCCGATTGGGCAGGGGACCAGAAAATATTACAGTGTCCGACATCGACTTCGCTAGGTCACACACCGCGGCTACTTGAACTTTGAGCACCTCTGATTGTCTCCGACGGGCGTCGTTACCGCCTGCGTGAACCACGACTCGCCGGAAACGGGTCCTACTCCGCTTTAAGATCCTAAGGTTTCCTTCGATGTCACCCATTCTGGCCCCCGGGTAACACCTAACGCTAGCAGCTGGCAGCTTCACGTCTCTAACAATAGAACTCCCGATTACAAGAGTTTCTCTCGTGTGTTCAGCGGGCGTGTGATCGCTGAGGGGAGAAAACCTATTATAGACGTGAAGCTCACGGCGCTCTGAGGTTCGGCGTTTAGCGCCTTGTCCCCTCCGAACTGTCACAAAATGGTCCCTATTCTGTTCCTGGTCTAGTCCCGGCTGCACGGGAGACGCTGAGGGGCTGAGCTCGGCCTTACTGCTACTGCTAATGCTAATGCTACGCCCTGCAGCGCGGTCCGGTAGCCCTCGCGCTAAAACCGAACTATAACTGGACTTAAGCTCCTCTAAACAGCGGATCCGCGCTTCTAACTCCGTAACCCTGGCCTCCAAAACTACCACTACACTGCACTTCACGCACCTATCATCAGAGACCACTCAAAACCACTGAGACCATATTGGAGGACAGTGACAAACCAAAACCTCGGCTTGAAGAACACCAAACCACCAGAACCGAACAAGCAGTAAACTAAACCTCCAACTGAGGGACTGAAGACCACTGTCCAGGGAACTACTGCACAGTCTGAAGTCGAGGACGCCAAGGATCGAAAAGCATCATCGACAGGTTCTTGAAAAAAGCAAAGAGGGACAAGAAGCATCACACCTAATTGCCTTTCTGTTCTCTGACCGAGAGCGTAAATGAGCAACTCTCTGGATTGCACTGTGGTCACTCGAACAAATGGCCATCGACCAACAACGCCACCTGGACATTAATGGGCCCAGGACCATATTAAACACGTTAAACAGGTTAATTCACATTGATTAAAAAGAGGAGGCCATTCAGTTAAGTTACCATAATTTGTTATATATATATATATTAACTAATTTGTTGCAGATGTAAAACATACAAGTCTTTTGAGTTCGCTAGATGCAATATTGTTCATTATCGATGTCCACACATGAAACCGGCCCACGGCACAGGGCAGGGAGCACACAGAAGGGACACGCAGCGACAAAAGAGCAGCAAAAGGCAAGGCAGCGACGGGCCGGTGGCTCAACCCCAAAGCCTGAATACAAGAAGGTAAAATTAGCTCAAACACACATAGACATTCTTAGGCACCCTACTGAGGCAGAACCTACTTCCTGTAACAGCTCGTGAACGCGCCCCCTTGACGGGTGATGGCCGACCGCATCGGACCCCAGCTTCTCAAGATGTGCCAGCCACCCAAGCGATGGACAAACAAGCACCATGAAGCAGTGTTTGACGGGGCTGAGCCACACAGCGGCACTAAAACAATACACGCGTTAAGCAACAGACCAAAGTGGTTAGTTTTGTCAAGAGTGAATACTACCTGGTGCAGCAAGGACAGGGCATACACAGGACCACCTACTGGATGGCAAATTTTGGCACAACCCCAAACTGCCACATCTGTATAATATACAGATGTGGCAAAAGATTGAAAAGAAGATGAAAATTGACAAGGGTAATAGTAAATAGTTTCTTTCATCATCAAGAAAATGTGGTATTTTCTGTTATTTAATGGATTATTTACCAAAAAGCAATGACGTGTTATGTGTAATTAAAAGCAACAGTTGCTAAAATAATTTACTCTGGCTGTGGTCGGCTTTTCCACGTAGAAGCTTTTTTATTTTAGTGTGTTTAATTACCATCTGGGCAAAACCTCTTTCGTTTGAGTTGGAAGTTGAGCCGTCTGAGGTGATAGACATGTATGAAAGGTTAAATACTAACTCTGTGCTCTGTTACACGAGGGGTCAGCTTGAATCTACAGGTCCAGAGCTTAAGCGTCCAGGATCATTCAGGTTTTGGCGTGTCGGTAGCACCAGTGACACTCCTTTCTGGGCCCGAAGAGCTCTAATAGGCAGGTAAGGCACACTGAGTTCTTTAAAAAACATAATGAATCTTGACCTCTGCCGGGACCTTCGAATTCAAAAGAAGGATTTAAAAATCAATTTTGGAATTCAATGACGAGAGGCTAATGTGGGTTTCTCCCAGCTACAGGTGCTTTTCCACAGAAATGAAAGCCCTCGACGGAGCGCTGCGCAAAATCCTTCAAGAACATGAAATGATTGAAAGTTATAATTAAGCGACATTTTAGCAATAACTCTGAAGAAAATGTCCACAGACCTTCCCGTTTAGCCATCGAGCTGCAAATGATCGTTAATCGTAAACAAAAGTGTAAAACAATAGAAAAGCAGAAATGTGAAATGGTAAGAGAGAGGGTAGAGACATGTGGCAAACAAAATTCAATGCAATAATATTCAAACATGCACGAAAAAATTAAAATACAACTCTAAATAAGCTCAAAACCCAGGGGCCCCGGGCGAGAGTGGGCTTCGGCAGCACCGCCCTCCTCCGTTTTGACTCCCCACAGTTTAATCTGCTCCAGGCAAGAATATTCCTCCATTAGATCACAAAATGTAGGCCTATCATATAAATAATAATAATAACATATTCATCAAAGTCACGTATGTTCTATTCACGCGTGGAAATGATCTCGTATAAATGAAACTGATACTCACCAACTATGAACGAACATTTTTAACATCTGCTTTCAACTTTGTCTTTCTACTGTAACTTAAATTCTGATCAGAAATGTTCAGAAATAATATTATAGGAGACGCTTGATAGTGCTCTGATGCCGAGTGAGAAGCAGGTCAAAAATGGTGTGATGTGTTGAAGTCTTTTTTTTTTTTTTACCGTAGAATCCAAAATGAATATGTTGCGAAATAGGTCAGCGCACGATCGCTTTATCTCTGTCGGAGATCAAACTATACAAGATGGGTGCCAATTGAGAAGCAGAATGGAGGCGGGCCGCGCGGTGAATGATAAATCTGTCAGGCCGACGGTTTGTTCAAGAGGGAAGAGCCAGGATAAGAGCAAGATCCACAAATGAGGCGTAACTAGCGGTAGGCTAAGTGTTGATGAATAAAAGATGCTTCCACTCCTCCCCCTGAGCATCTGGCTCTGTGACAGCCGTCAAGCTAACTTAGTCAACTCTGTAGATCGTTTCAGAGGCTTGTATTATGCATTGTGGGGCTAGTTTTTTACAGCTTAAACCATAGTCGTATTAGTATTAGAATGTACGAATACAGGTTGTGTATCAGGATGTAGGTATAAAACCCGCCAGCAGATGGAGACATACCAGTATCTGCTTGCAAACTGTAACGCGTTAAAATCCCTCTATGTAACGTTTCAGCCAATTAGACGGAAAGCAATGACTGCACGAGTGTTTTCATTGCTCTAAAGGCAGCTTACTGTAAGGATATTATATTTTACACTAATATTTTATCATTTAATTTTACCTATTGACTGAGATGTTTTGCAGAGGGGCAAAAATACGACTCTCTGTGGCTAAATTTGCTGATTACGTCACATTGGCAGGGACGAGTTAGCGGCAAGGAATGGAAACAAGCTCAATTGTGGATTTCATTTATTTAACTAAATACTAAATAAAACTAAACATATTAAACATTAGCAGCTCGGTATCCTGTTTGCCGCATCATAAATCTGCAAATCTGAACGTCTGATTTGCTTTCCACCTTCAAGTATCATTGAAATGCATTTCAGAGAATGTTTGTGAGAGATATACGTCAATATAAAGTGTTTACTGTTAATTAAATGCAAGTGATGTTGATATAATGGTGAAAATGTTGTGCTCTAACTAATATGACTCAATAGCTTATTTATATTTTTCATTAATTATGCAAAAAAACAACATTTCTTATTCTTTCTCTTCAAACGTACTTCTCGCCAAATGAATCGACCTTTATGGAACCGTAACGCCGTTTTTTAAATTGAATCTGTCCTTGATCATTTGTGCAACAATATTCCACAATCTCTGAAAGCCTGATAACGTTTTTTAATTGCAGTAGATTAGTTAGTGCAGATGTCTTTAGCATTGAACGACATGCTGCAGAATAAAGGACGTGATTGGCTCAACACGTATTCAGTAGGTTCACCTGAGATCCAATCGTGTGACAGAAATGTTGCCTGACCAGCCGTTCCCAACACATTTTGACAGACTACTTATCCAAACTGTGTGTGGCTCTGGGGCTTGACCGCTACGTTTCAATTTCTAGGGCGGAGTTTAGAGCAGAGACAGAACCAATCACATAAACCCAGAAGTGACGCAAACAACGCCACACGCTTAACCGGATATTACGTAGCCCGTGTCAACAAGGCGTGTTCCGCGTTATCCGTCCTGAACGCAGAAAATGTCTCCTGAATCGCGATGACGCCCTTCGTATAACCGCATCTAACGCACGTTCATCACGGCGAGTAGAGCGGACTTTCCTGATCGTTCAAACCAAAGCGAGAGCAGAAGTAAACACTGGGTCACGAGCCGGGTCACGGGCCGGGTCACGAGCCGGGTCACGAGCCGGGTCACGAGCCGGGTCACGAGCCGGGTCACGGGCCGGGTCACAAGCCGGGTCACGGGCCGGGTCACGAGCCGGGTCACGGGCCGGGTCACGAGCCGGGTCACGGGCCGGGTCAAGAGCCGGGTCACGAGCCGGGTCACGGGCCGGGTCACGAGCCGGGTCCGCCATCTTGAATGTTTTGGATCGGGGGGTGGAAAGCGCTACTTCCGTATCCCAATGTGACGCGTTAAAACCTCCGACTGGGACTGGTCGGTAAATGCATGATCGACGACTTCATTGGCTCTGACTCGGGTTCCAGACCCTTATGCATTCGAAAGGAATGTGGGCGGGGCTGGCGGGTCAGGCAAACAGAAATGTTGCTGTTGAGCAGATGGCTGGACATAACCGATCCTGACGAGCTGTGGTCATAAGCGGCCCAGAGTGACCGCTGTATTAGGCCAGACTTTTCCCCCGATGTGGCGTCTGTCTGTTTATAGGCTCATGGTGAAAAGTGTTCTGAAGTCGCTGGAGCCGTCGGTTGGGTCCATCAGCTTGAATCAGTGTGTCTTCCTTGACTTCATCAATAAGACATGTTCTTACTGAGACATTCTGCTCAGTTGAATCGCTGTCTTTTTAGAGGCGTTCTTTTCTTCACGACAAGTTCATAGTCAATTAAATCACTTATTCACTCCCTGTGGAGACTCTGTAAACTGTACGGACGACCCCGACAACGCATAGAGGTCAAAGCTGGTGGAAAAAAGATGATTGTAGTGTTTTTTATATGAAACAATAATCATATTTTACCATAGTTTGCTCTTCAACATTTGACATTATGTTCTATAAGGAGCTCAACAGTGACCACTTCGATGCAGAACTACATTTCCCAGTCATTTCCCCCATTAAATATTTAAAGTTTGAACGCTGGCTCGGGCTAATCAGCTCTAAGACCTTTAAATTGTATTTCAAATCTATGTCCAAAACTTCATGAGCTGCTCATAGTTATTAACATATTTTGCAGAGTTTTAAGTTTTAGATGAAGCCTCCGTTCTGACTTTAAACTCTTCTGAAAGTTTAAGGACAAAATTGATATGAAATTTAGATGAAACCGTGATGGGACTGTTGAGGTGCATATTTAATAAGATAAATAAATGTACATGTAATTGCTTCCGTGCTTCACTGTCAGGGGGCACCAGGGCCACCAGGGTCTCGTCTTCACACAATCATTGGTCTGGAGAACCTCGCTGGAGGATTTAAGAAACACATATGTAACACGCACAAATGTGTTACATTTAAAACTGACAACTTTTTTAAGTTTACGGTTTATTATCTTTGTGGGGATTACTAGGTTCACGGGTGGTGCACATGTCCTCTTCAGACCTTCATGGATGAGGCCAGAATGCTAAGAACGTGTCGCTAAGTCAGGTTATTACAGCTGTTTAATGCTTTTGTTAATTCTATGATAAATTCTGCCATACTGTGAACAATTACAGCAATGCAATAATCTCAGAATCAGAATGAGAAAAGGTTTATTTCCGTTGTCAATGAACAGAATTCACAAACACAGGAACTTGTCTTGGTTGATTCTGTGCAACACAAAACAACGAACAATGAATAAGTCAAAAAGAGAAACTATTTAAATCTGCTCTGGGATCAAATCTCCAAGGATTCTCCAGAATATCAACATTCTACACGTTTGAATAGATCCTCATAAAATCTCAAATATTTACTTTGGATCAACATAATTAAATGATCTGATAAAAAAATCAAAAAGAGCCGACCAGAACAGACTCCTGCACTCACACTTCTTTCGACGCCTCCGTGACTTCCCTGCCTCTGGTTTCCTCTGCAGGCGCCGCGCTGCAAAACGTGCCCATTTCTGCCCGTTCTCTCCGAGCGATGCCGTCTTGTCAGCAGATTGCAGGACATGGCGGAGCAGCAGCAGCAGCGATGAGGCGGTTGTTGTGGGTCTTTTCCGACTCCGTGCGCAGTACCAATGGAAGCGGTGCTGGCAGGAAGCCGACTGACTGAATGGGGTCATGATGGAGAGCCACAGGTAGCAGCCCGTGGCAATGCAGCTAAGCGGTGACGAGCGGCCCCCACGCGTCCCAGCGGGCGAGGGGGGGGCTGGACCTGGCCAGACACAAAAGCCTGCCCGCAGCTCCACTGAATACGCACAAAAAGCCCAATCAATGCTGTTTGATTTGAGCTCATTTGCCTAATCAAACGCGATTATCACTGTATGCGCGACGCGGCGTGCAATGTGTGTAATCGACCATTATTATTCTCAGATCCTGGCTTTACACAGAGCACGGTGACTCAGAGGGACCAGTAGCATAGTCACTTTTTTGGTCAAAACAGGTGATTTTTACATGACGTGGAAAGAGCGAGCAGAACGGTGCATCTTACCTAGAGACTTTAGAGCAGGCATGTCCAAACTACGGCCCGGGGCCAAATGCGGCCATCAGACATTTTTTTGTTTGCCCTCAGGCTTCCTGCTGTTGGTCCAAACAACAAAAAGTAGTATTTTTACTGTACAATGTGGAAACATTCAAGCATTGTGATGTTATACCAGCCTAATGTTAATGTTCCAAGTCTTATTAAAGGTGTGGAGGCATCGAAACAATATCAGATGCAAAACTTCACTTTAATAAGTAATAATTCGCCATTGTCATGTTGTTTGCGGCCCTCTGCTCTGTATAAGTTTTAAAATGCGGCCCTCGGTGAAAAAGGTTTGGACACCCCTGTTATAGAGAGTTGAGCACGGTTTGAAAACATGACTTAGTTTTAAAAGTTGATGAGATTTCAGTTCAGGCTTCACTGTCGGGATGTGGGCTTTGAATTTAGACGTCTCCACCTCAACCAGCATCTCCGTTTACCGGTTGAACTCATCCGTCAACACACCAAGACTTCTTTTGTGACATTCTGGGTTGCACCGTGAAAGGAAAAATACCGTTGGGGCCATTATCACCTCTGTCCTGCTCATAACACCTCCCGCACTACAATATAGAGCCGCGCCCGTCACCTATTCGCCCGCCATTCATGCCACGTTCAATCCAACCTCACAATAACGGTGCAGCACGAGCAGCCACATTGGAGCACCTGTCATCACAGTGTCAGGGGCCTTTCAGGCTCTTTTCAGCCTTGGTAGAGGCGGTCATCCTGTTGTTCTGTCTTAAAAAAGAGCAATTCTTCCATGTCTCGTCCAGTCCCCGCTCCTCCGTCTCCGTCCTCAAACACGATGACTGGTATTTCTAGAGGTTGTGATGTCATTGACCCTGCCATCCCATCCCTGCTTTATTAGAGAACTGTCCTGAACTTATGAACTCTGAATGTAATTGGTTATTTTAATGTATGGATTTGTGAACATTTGATTATGGGGACACTTTATGTTATGTTCTATTTGAAAACTGAAATCTTTCTTCTTGTTTATTAATATGCTGAGGTTATGCACGTTGCAGTGGTGTGACAGTGTTTCCCCCCTTTCTGATTTCTTATCTTTTTGCATGTTTGTCACACTTGTTTTAAATCATCAAACACAAACTATTAGACAAAGACGACGCAGGTTAAAACATTCAATTCAATTCAAATTTTTTTTGTAACGCCCAAAATCACAGCAGTTGCCTCAGAGGGCGACAGTGAAAAACGGATTAAACAATGTTCATAGGGACTTGGCAATGTCCCAGCGTCCCGTGTCCTCAGACAAATGTCCCAGCGTCCCGTGTCCTTAGACAAATATCCCAGCGTCCCGTGTCCTTAGACAAATGTCCCAGCGTCCCGTGTCCTCAGACAAATGTCCCAGCGTCCCGTGTCCTCAGACAAATGTCCCAGCGTCCCGTGTCCTTAGACAAATGTCCCAGCGTCCCATGTCCTCAGACAAATGTCCCAGCGTCCCGTGTCCTTAGACAAATGTCCCAGCGTCCCGTGTCCTCAGACAAATGTCCCAGTGTCCCGTGTCCTTAGACAAATGTCCCAGCGTCCCATGTCCTCAGACAAATGTCCCAGCGTCCCGTGTCCTCAGACAAATGTCCCAGCGTCCCGTGTCCTTAGACAAATGTCCCAGCGTCCCGTGTCCTTAGACAAATGTCCCAGCATCCCATGCCCTTAGACAAATGTCCCAGCGTCCCGTGTCCTTAGACAAATGTCCCAGCATCCCATGTCCTCAGACAAATGTCCCAGCATCCCGTGTCCTCAGACAAATGTCCCAGCGTCCCGTGTCCTCAGACAAATGTCCCAGCGTCCCATGTCCTCAGACAAATGTCCCAGCATCCCGTGTCCTTAGACAAATGTCCCAGCGTCCCATGTCCTCAGACAAATGTCCCAGCATCCCGTGTCCTCAGACAAATGTCCCAGCGTCCCATGTCCTCAGACAAATGTCCCAGCGTCCCATGTCCTCAGACAAATGTCCCAGCATCCCGTGTCCTCAGACAAATGTCCCAGCGTCCCGTGTCCTTAGACAAATGTCCCAGCGTCCCGTGTCCTTAGACTAATGTCCCAGCATCCCGTGTCCTTAGACAAATGTCCCAGGATCATCTGGGTCCCCAGGTCCTCGATGGGCCTGTTCCAGTGGGAAAAGAAGAAGAAAAGGCAACGAACAGATTCCAAGTGAAATACATTATTATTATATACAAATTAATCCAAACAATTTTCAACCAAGTACAACCTGTTTCCAAATCAACCCCTCAAACATTAAATTGTAAAAAAAAAACGATACAAAGCTGTTTTTGGTGTCTCTGTGTTGTCCTACTTTTCCTGTGCTTTGTGAGTAGGGCCCAAAAGCAAATCCCGAGGCTAACTTGCTCGTTAGCTTTAGCACCTTTTGGCACTGTTTTTCTGCTGAACAACATAAGTGTTATAATTTGACATAAAACTGCACTAAATTCACACTGTGCTCCCTCTAAGCTCCCCAGACTCGGCACACTCCCAGGTAAAGCCTCTCATTTACATTTCAGAGCCAGAAGGGGACGTTTGGAGATAAGGAGGTAAGTCATCAAGTCCTGTTTCATCATTTCAGTGGACATGTTTGAATAAATGTGGCTGTCTTTATTGCAGTTTGCACTTTTGTGTGTGCACATTAATAGATAAGCACAAAAAATATAGAGTAATATGCACAATGGCCACATACTTGGACCCAGAGCTCTGATATGTCAGTCATTATTATTGAAGAAGGGCAAAGACTGTGGCGGATGTGTCTCCTGTGAAGTCTTTACTAGAGCCATTTGAAATCAGACATATTTTTAACATCAAATAAATCAGAATGTTATATTTAGTACATGAGCTTTGCCTGTGCAGCGTGTACATTGCACCATGAACATCACCTGCAACCAGAATGTCGTTCCTATAACACGTGTATTCTGGTCTTTTCACACTTGTTTTAGGTCGGAAAAGCAGAATTAAAAGAAACTAGGCAAGGATTTGTGAAAACTGGAAACATTTAAATTTAGTACACAGTCTTCCTGAAGATGTGAGACAGGCTTCTACTCTGACAATGTTCTAATCTAAGCTAAAAACTGTTTTGTTTAGCTGCGCATATGACTGAAAGCATTTTTCTTTGCACTCTTCTCTTTTATGTCTTAAATTATTTACACGTTACCCTTTTTTATTTTTTATTTTATTTATTTTTGACATTTTGAATACTAAAAGATGTATCTGGGACTATTTTGAGGTAGTACCCTACACCTTTAAATGTTAGCTTAAAAATAGCACCTTTTTTATTTAATTCATTTTATTGTATTTCTGTTTCTGTAATTTCTTTGTGATTTGAATGCATTTTTCCTGCTGTGAAGCACTTTGAATTGCCTTGTGTATGAAATGTGCTCTACAAATAAACTTGCCTTTTATCTTTGAAAATTGTAGTAATGAAGTGATCGGTCTATAATTCATAAATTGGTGTATTTATGGAGTTATAACTTGGTAACTCATCTGTCCTTGAGCTAAGGCTGGTCACACTGGCAGGACACCAGGGCGGGGCTACGTGCAGGGTGAAGGGGGCGTGTCTGCCATGAGCTTGTCAAAATAAAAGTTGGGATTGTGAAAACTGTGATGATGACAAATTAGAGATACACCGTGCACCCTTGGATATCATATTAAACTCCAGAAAAGTGCGGCGCGTTGTTGAGTAATGTAAGGGAAAATCCATCTTGGCAGTTTTGACAATCTCCATGGAGACGAAAAGTGGCAGAAATGTTGTAACATGACTGTGAGTCCGCTGCCACCTGTCAATCACAGTCGTCAGTCGGACCGCAGTCTGTCGACATGTGACGCTGATGTGGAATGAAACTATATGTAGCAAACTTTTCTCACGTAATCTGTTTCTGGGAGACTTGAAACCAAAGCGTTGTTGGTTTGCCGTTGCCAGGGGAACGACACAAAAACAACCCAAAGTTCAGAAGATACATTAAGAAAAGTCAATATTACCATTATCGGGACTTCATGTTGTGTTACCGTGAGCGACGCTGTGTAACCTTAATGGTCCAGGGCAGTGTTTTTTGACCTTTTTAGACTCGTGACGTACTTTTTGAGCTAAAAAAATTCCAAACAATTATGATATTTGATCGTTCAAGCCACTGTGTCCGGATCTTTGGATTTGGCGATGGTTCAGTGTCTTTTCTGGTAAAGGAAGTTGATCAGGACAACGCAAAATGGTTATTTAATTGATCCGTGAAATAATCCCTATGTTTCCCAAAAAGGCATTCTACACGTTCAATTTGTTAAGCATTTATTTAAATATGTGTGTTTTTACATTCTACTGCAAACAGGCTCACCGCTCCGTAGATCTGACCTGTAACACGGCCCTGCAAACAGGCTCACCGCTCCGTAGATCTGACCTGTAACACGGCCCTGCAAACAGGCTCACCGCTCCGTAGATCTGACCTGTAACACGGCCTTGCAAACAGGCTCACCGCTCCGTAGATCTGACCTGTAACACGGCCCTGCAAACAGGCTCACCGCTCCGTAGATCTGACCTGTAACACGGCCCTGCAAACAGGCTCACCGCTCCGTAGATCTGACCTGTAACACGGCCCTGCAAACAGGCTCACCGCTCCGTAGATCTGACCTGTAACACGGCCTTGCAAACAGGCTCACCGCTCCGTAGATCTGACCTGTAACACGGCCCTGCAAACAGGCTCACCGCTCCGTAGATCTGACCTGTAACACGGCCTTGCAAACAGGCTCACCGCTCCGTAGATCTGACCTGTAACACGGCCTTGCAAACAGGCTCACCGCTCCGTAGATCTGACCTGTAACACGGCCTTGCAAACAGGCTCACCGCTCCGTAGATCTGACCTGTAACACGGCCTTGCAAACAGGCTCACCGCTCCGTAGATCTGACCTGTAACACGGCCCTGCAAACAGGCTCACCGCTCCGTTGATCTGACATGTAACACGGCCCTGCAAACAGGCTCACCGCTCCGTAGATCTGACCTGTAACACGGCCCTGCAAACAGGCTCACCGCTCCGTAGATCTGACCTGTAACACGGCCTTGCAAACAGGCTCACCGCTCCGTAGATCTGACCTGTAACACGGCCTTGCAAACACCGCTCCGTAGATCTGACCTGTAACACGGCCTTGCAAACAGGCTCACCGCTCCGTAGATCTGACCTGTAACACGGCCCTGCAAACAGGCTCACCGCTCCGTAGATCTGACCTGTAACACGGCCTTGCAAACAGGCTCACCGCTCCGTAGATCTGACCTGTAACACGGCCCTGCAAACAGGCTCACCGCTCCGTAGATCTGACCTGTAACACGGCCTTGCAAACAGGCTCACCGCTCCGTAGATCTGACCTGTAACACGGCCTTGCAAACAGGCTCACCGCTCCGTAGATCTGACCTGTAACACGGCCTTGCAAACAGGCTCACCGCTCCGTAGATCTGACCTGTAACACGGCCTTGCAAACAGGCTCACCGCTCCGTAGATCTGACCTGTAACACGGCCCTGCAAACAGGCTCACCGCTCCGTAGATCTGACCTGTAACACAGCCCTGCAAACAGGCTCACCGCTCCGTAGATCTGACCTGTAACACGGCCCTGCAAACAGGCTCACCGCTCCGTAGATCTGACCTGTAACACGGCCTTGCAAACAGGCTCACCGCTCCGTAGATCTGACCTGTAACACGGCCTTGCAAACACCGCTCCGTAGATCTGACCTGTAACACGGCCTTGCAAACAGGCTCACCGCTCCGTAGATCTGACCTGTAACACGGCCCTGCAAACAGGCTCACCGCTCCGTAGATCTGACCTGTAACACGGCCTTGCAAACAGGCTCACCGCTCCGTAGATCTGACCTGTAACACGGCCCTGCAAACAGGCTCACCGCTCCGTAGATCTGACCTGTAACACGGCCTTGCAAACAGGCTCACCGCTCCGTAGATCTGACCTGTAACACGGCCTTGCAAACAGGCTCACCGCTCCGTAGATCTGACCTGTAACACGGCCCTGCAAACAGGCTCACCGCTCCGTAGATCTGACCTGTAACACGGCCTTGCAAACAGGCTCACCGCTCCGTAGATCTGACCTGTAACACGGCCTTGCAAACACCGCTCCGTAGATCTGACCTGTAACACGGCCTTGCAAACAGGCTCACCGCTCCGTAGGTCTGACCTGTAACACGGCCTTGCAAACAGGCTCACCGCTCCGTAGATCTGACCTGTAACACGGCCCTGCAAACAGGCTCACCGCTCCGTAGATCTG
Source organism: Eucyclogobius newberryi (assembly GCF_026437365.1). Taxonomy (NCBI): domain Eukaryota; kingdom Metazoa; phylum Chordata; class Actinopteri; order Gobiiformes; family Gobiidae; genus Eucyclogobius; species Eucyclogobius newberryi. The sequence continues at coordinate 6,864,784 of NW_027316167.1, forward strand.
ACCTGTAACACGGCCCTGCAAACAGGCTCACCGCTCCGTAGATCTGACCTGTAACACGGCCTTGCAAACAGGCTCACCGCTCCGTAGATCTGACCTGTAACACGGCCTTGCAAACAGGCTCACCGCTCCGTAGATCTGACCTGTAACACGGCCTTGCAAACAGGCTCACCGCTCCGTAGATCTGACCTGTAACACGGCCTTGCAAACAGGCTCACCGCTCCGTAGATCTGACCTGTAACACGGCCCTGCAAACAGGCTCACCGCTCCGTAGATCTGACCTGTAACACGGCCTTGCAAACAGGCTCACCGCTCCGTAGATCTGACCTGTAACACGGCCTTGCAAACAGGCTCACCGCTCCGTAGATCTGACCTGTAACACGGCCTTGCAAACACCGCTCCGTAGATCTGACCTGTAACACGGCCTTGCAAACAGGCTCACCGCTCCGTAGGTCTGACCTGTAACACGGCCCTGCAAACAGGCTCACCGCTCCGTAGATCTGACCTGTAACACGGCCCTGCAAACAGGCTCACCGCTCCGTAGATCTGACCTGTAACACGGCCCTGCAAACAGGCTCACCGCACCGTAGATCTGACCTGTAACACGGCCTTGCAAACAGGCTCACCGCTCCGTAGATCTGACCTGTAACACGGCCCTGCAAACAGGCTCACCGCTCCGTAGATCTGACCTGTAACACGGCCTTGCAAACAGGCTCACCGCTCCGTAGATCTGACCTGTAACACGGCCTTGCAAACAGGCTCACCTCTCCATAGATCTGACCGGTAACACGGCCTTGCAAACAGGCTCACCGCCCCGTAGATCTGACCTGTAACACGGCCCTGCAAACAGGCTCACCGCTCCGTAGATCTGACCTGTAACCATCTGCTTTGCATTTTTATAACTTTAATTCCATACTGTGAGACATTCTAGGCAAGGCATCTCCATGGAGACAAGCGGGTGCTGAACCCTCACAGATATCACAGATATATTATTATTCATGACGTATAGAACGACAGGACTTTATCTTTCTCCCGTTGGAATCACAGCATTTACAGTCTAATAAAAGTCATGTTTCACTCACTTTTGCTCATAGTGGCTATGGACAGCTACTATATAAATATAAATATCTGTTATACACTGGTGTTGGTTTGGGAGTTATTAAAATAAATATCTAGACCATTATTATTGCTACTATTATAGTAGTATATACGATTATTGTTAAATACATAGCCCTAAAGAAGAGTTGTTAAGGTATTATTACTATTAAACTAACACATTTGGAACAGTAAATACCAAACTTGTTAGAATAAATGGACCTACATTTTTTTCCTGCTTTTGTTGTTTGTTTGTCATTAGAACAACCAAAGAAATTAGATAAGATATTTTAGGCAGCGGTCATCTTAGGACAAACTGTTGCTGTTGCTAAGTTGCTCCTGGCAACTCTTTATGCAGCTGCTGTTATTCTACAGAGGATCCTCCTCCAGAAAAGTGCACCTTTGGTTCTAATCATCTACATTATGTTTACACAGTAAGTATGTAATTAAATCATGTTTTCTGGGCATATTAAAAAAATCCGATCCAAACTAACTCCAATCCGAGGATTATAATTATATGGGTTATGAGTTTGGCAAAAGTGTATTTTAAAAACAAGGAGGAACACTTTCAGACCAAATAAATTGTAACTTATTTCAGTGGTTCTCAAGCGTTTCCAGCCGTGGCCCCCAGAGTAGGCGGCCCCCAAAGTGACAACGGGCCCTCATGTCTAATGTCCAATTTTATTTTGAAGATATTGACCTAAACAATGACGAATAATAATTTACATTCACCACTGCATTTGAAGGATGTCAAACCTTCCTTAAGATATTGTATACATTTCCATGTTTCCCCTCAGAATACCTCGGGACCCATGAAACATTGTCGTAATCCACAGGTTGAGAACTACTGGCTTTTTTTACTTCTCGTGCTCAAGTAAAGCATCAGTGAAAGACTATTGTCAATACAGTTTGACATTGAGCCTTCATTTTAATAAAACCGCAGAAAATGCATATATACATTCTATTGTCAAACCGTTCCTCCGAGGACACCGGCAACAAACACAAAAAGATGAATCTGATTCTCACCTCTCTGAGTCCTTCTGCATCAGCCTCCCCGCCTCCCTCCTCCATTACGGCTCTGCTCACCCGGCCAGTTTCTCATCCGGACATGCTAATAAAGTACAGGGTCCCTGGCGAGCGGGGGGGCTTTGTATCCGCACAAAGCTCTCGCGATCCCGCAAAGCCCACTTCCGCTAACATGGTGTATATATTTGCCTGCTTGTGTGTTCGTCCCCTGCCGTCCCGCCGCGCACAGTAATGTCATTCTGTTTCCTCGGAGCTCCTAGGACTGCTGCCAGTTGCCACGACAATGCCCCAAAGCCCCCTGGTCTCCGTTCTTCTGGCCCGACTAATCTGTCATTGCTCTTTTGCCTTCATCTCCGCACGGCCCAGCGCGAATTTGTCCTCCCGCCGTCGGACGGATCCTGACAATCGCGGGTCCGTGGAGGGGTCCGTGGAGGGGTCCGTGGAGGGCCTGATTAGCATGTGAATTGGACAGCACTTTGATGCGGTCCAGTCTGGCGGGTGTTGATCTATTTTATCTGGAGTCAGGGTTTGTAACTGTATGTGCTGTATTTTTAGAGACGAATATCAGAAGAATGCAGCGTCTCGATTATATCATTGCACAAACGACAAAACAGAGAGTGACCGCTGCACAAAGAGAGTGACCGCTGTACAAAGAGAGTGTCCACTGCACAAAGAGTAACCACGGCACAAAGAGAGCGACCACTGCACAAAGAGAGTGTCCACTGCACAAAGAGAGTGACCACGGCACAAAGAGAGTGTCCACTGCACAAAGAAAGGGACCACGGCACAAAGAAAGGGACCACTGCACAAAGAGAGTGTCCACTGCACAAAGAGAGGGACCACTGCACAAAGAGAGTGTCCACTGCACAAAGAAAGGGACCACTGCACAAAGAGAGTGTCCACTGCACAAAGACAGTGTCCACTGCACAAAGAAAGTTCCACGGCACAAAGAAAGGGACCACTGCACAAAGAGAGTGACCGCTGTGCAAAGAGAGTGTCCAGTGCAAAAAGAGAGTGTCCACTGCACAAAGAGAGAGTGTCCACTGCACAAAGAGAGTGTCCACTGCACAACGAAAGGGACCACGGCACAAAGAAAGGGACCACTGCACAAAGAGTGTCCACTGCACAAAGAGAGGGACCACTGCACAAAGAGAGTGTCCACTGCACAAAGAAAGGGACCACGGCACAAAGAAAGGGACCACTGCACAAAGAGAGTGTCCACTGCACAAAGAGAGTGTCCACTGCACAAAGAAAGGGACCACGGCACAAAGAAAGGGACCACTGTACAAAGAGAGTGTCCACTGCACAAAGAAAGGGACCACGGCACAAAGAAAGGGACCACTGCACAAAGAGTGTCCACTGCACAAAGAGAGGGACCACTGCACAAAGAGAGTGTCCACTGCACAAAGAAAGGGACCACGGCACAAAGAAAGGGACCACTGCACAAAGAGAGTGTCCACTGCACAAAGAGAGTGTCCACTGCACAAAGAAAGGGACCACGGCACAAAGAAAGGGACCACTGCACAAAGAGAGTGTCCACTGCACAAAGAAAGGGACCACTGCACAAAGAGAGTGTCCACTGCACAAAGAGAGTGTCCACTGCACAAAGAGAAGGACCACTGCACAAAGAGAGTGACCGCTGCACAAAGAGAGGGACCACTGCACAAAGAGAGTGTCCACTGCACAAAGAGAGTGTCCACTGCACAAAGAGAGTGACCGCTGCACAAAGAGAGTGACCACTGCACAAAGAGTGTCCACTGCACAAAGAGAGTGACCGCTGCACAAAGAGAGTGACCACTGCACAAAGAGAGTGTCCACTGCACAAAGAGAGTGTCCACTGCACAAAGAAAGGGACCACGGCACAAAGAAAGGGACCACTGCACAAAGAGAGTGTCCACTGCACAAAGAAAGGGACCACTGCACAAAGAAAGTGTCCACTGCACAAAGAAAGGGACCACTGCACAAAGAGAGTGTCCACTGCACAAAGAGAGTGACCACTGCACAAAGAGAAGGACCACTGCACAAAGAGAGTGACCGCTGCACAAAGAGAGTGACCACTGCACAAAGAGAGTGTCCACTGCACAAAGAGAGTGACCGCTGCACAAAGAGAGTGACCACTGCACAAAGAAAGGGACCACTGCACAAAGAGAGTGACCGCTGGGTTCAGATCTGGAGTACATTAGTTTTTGCTTCTCCTTTAGATGTTTTCTCTGCTCAGAGAAAAAAAAAATCTTCATAAAAGTTTATGAAGTGAATAAATAATTGAAGTCATATTGTTTATTGTTCCTACAGAAAAACTAAACAAAGTAATGACCTCATATAACACTTTACCAGCCACATCAGGTTTAGAGACAGACTACACTTTACATGTCGTGTGATCGCTCCAAATTGGGCCAATTGTAAAAAGTGTGTGTGTGCGTTTGTTTGTTTGTTTGTGTGCATGTGTGTGCGTTTGTTTTTTTGTTTGTTTGTTTGTGTGCATGTGTGTGTGTTTGTTTGTTTGTTTGTTTGTGTGTGTATGTGTCTGTTTGTTTGTGTGTGTGTGTGTGTGTGTCTGTGTCATGTCTGCGTGTGTGTGTGTGTGTGTGTGTGTAAATGTTCAGCTCTGATGACCTGGTTGTGGGAGGCTTGAACATAATTTGTCCCCATGTCATATCAGACAGATCTCGTCCCTATAATAATCCACCTCTGAGTTTCCCCTCATCACCTTTTGCTCAGTCTGTTTCTGGGCCATTATCGCTCATTTTAAGCTACATCACCCAAGCTTTTTTGCTTCTTGCGAGCAGGTCAATCGTGTTTCAGAATCAGAATCAGGATCAGGATCATAGGTGATTCGGTGCAACATAAAACAATGAACAATGACTAAGAACAATTTAAATGTACTATGGGATGAAAATAACAATTTAAGCTATCAGATAAAAATAAGAAAATAATGACGGCGGGCATGTTAAAGTCGAGGGGTCCGGAGCCGTCATGGCGGCATGTTAAAGTCGAGGGGTCCGGAGCCGTCATTGCGGCATGTTAAAGTCGAGGGGTCCGGAACCGTCATTGCGGCATGTTAAAGTCGAGGGGTCCGGAGCCGTCATGGCGGGCATGTTAAAGTCGAGGGGTCCGGAGCCGTCATGGCGGCATGTTAAAGTCGAGGGGTCCGGAGCCGTCATGGCGGCATGTTAAAGTCGAGGGGTCCGGAGCCGTCATTGCGGCATGTTAAAGTCGAGGGGTCCGGAGCCGTCATGGCGGCATGTTAAAGTCGAGGGGTCCGGAGCCGTCATGGCGGGCACGTTAAAGTCGAGGGGTCCGGAGCCGTCATGGCGGGCATGTTAAAGTCGAGGGTTCAGAGCCGTCATGGTGGGCATGTTAAAATCGAGGGTCCGGGGCCGTCATGGCGGGCACGTTAAAGTCGAGGGGTCCGGAGCCGTCATGGCGGCACGTTAAAGTCGAGGGGTCCGGAGCCGTCATGGCGGGCACGTTAAAGTCGAGGGGTCCGGAGCCGTCATGGCGGGCACGGCGGGCACGTTAAAGTCGAGGGGTCCGGAGCCGTCATGGCGGGCACGTTAAAGTCGAGGGTCCGGAGCCGTCATGGCGGGCACGTTAAAGTCGAGGGGTCCGGAGCCGTCATGGCGGGCATGTTAAAATCGAAGGGTCCGGAGCCGTCATGGCGGGCACGTTAAAGTTGAGGGTCCGGAGCCGTCATGGCGTGCACGTTAAAGTCGAGGGTTCAGAGCCGTCATGGCGGCATGTTAAAGTCGAGGGGTCCGGAGCCGTCATGGCGGCATGTTAAAGTCGAGGGGTCCGGAGCCGTCATGGCGGGCATGTTAAAGTCGAGGGGTCCGGAGCCGTCATGGCGGCATGTTAAAGTCGAGGGGTCCGGAGCCGTCATGGCGGCATGTTAAAGTCGAGGGGTCCGGAGCCGTCATGGCGGCATGTTAAAGTCGAGGGGTCCGGAGCCGTCATGGCGGCATGTTAAAGTCGAGGATCCGGAGCCGTCATGGCGGCATGTTAAAGTCGAGGGGTCCGGAGCCGTCATGGCGGCATGTTAAAGTCGAGGGGTCCGGAGCCGTCATGGCGGCATGTTAAAGTCGAGGGGTCCGGAGCCGTCATGGCGGCATGTTAAAGTCGAGGATCCGGAGCCGTCATGGAGCGTCGCGCCGAGACTCACATGAAGGAGATGACGGGGAGGATCACTGCAGGATATCGAGTGTTCAGAAATGTCACCGAGCGCCGCGTAACGGAGTCGATTGGAGCGATTGAACGTGAGAAGAGAGATACTATGGCGTCAGCGTCGCTACGGCGATCAGCTGGACTCGACCATCACTTCAGATATGATGGAACACGGTGACGGAGAAAGTTTAATATAATAATTAAATCAGACGGTTAAAGACAGTGACGAGCCTTTTCAGAGCTCCAGTTCTTTTTGAAGAGCTCTGTTTCTCTTCTTTAATTCTTTATATGTTTATTCTTTTTTTTTATTTCTTTTACTTTTTTTTGTTGTAAAAGTATACGCAGTAACTTGCTGGATCTGCTGCTGTTTAAAGAGACGTGAAATCTAGTCAATATTTGAGAGAATATTTTTGGCAATAACATCTGTGTGGAAAAAAAACTCTCTTTAATTAGAGTTTAAAATAGTTTCCTAGAGATTATATATTAACTCGTTACTATAAAAGGTTTACAATTTATTGTGTTTGCATATCGAGTAACCATAGCAACCAAATGCATTTCAATAATGAATCATTCATATTTCATACAGCCTTTTTTAAACTGTTTTAGTTTTAAGGTTCATCAATAATCTGAAGTAATGATAGTTTCTCCACTGAAATATAGGTAGAAATAGGAGCTTTTCGCAAATAACAGTACCAAGAACTAAGTCCCTGTAATCCCTGAGTCCCCGCTTAATCAGAGGAACCACCCAGGGCCCCTTGTTTGCCATCACCGCGACGGCAGCTGGAAGTGGGCCTAACTGGCTTTAAAAGGATGATACTTTTGTAACAATCAAGAAACAAGAGCTGGAAACCTTCTCTGATCACATCAATGCTGTGGACCCACATATTAGGTTTACAAGAGAAGACGCTAAGGAGAATCGCTTGGCCTTTCTTGATTGTTCCACGATCAGAGGAGAGGACGGGAAGCTCCAAAGTATATAGGAAACCTACACACACGGACCAGTATCTGCTCTTTGGCTCCAACTACCCACTACAGCACAAGCTGGGGGTGATCAGAACCTTACAACACAGAGCTCAAGGTGTGCCCACCAGCTCAGAGGGCAAGAAGAAAGAGGAAAAACATGTCCGTAATGCCCTCTCAGCCTGTGGTTACCCCGCTTGGGCTCTCAACAGAGTGAAGAGAACCAAGAAGCAGGACAAAAGGGAAACTGAACAGAGAAGGAAGGGTGTTTCTATCCCTTATGTGTCTGGCCTGTCGGAAAAACTGCAGAGAATTTTTAGACAACACGAAGTCCCTGTTTATTTTAAACCAGGAAACACTTTAAGACAAAACTGGTTCACCCAAAGGACAAGTTGCCGACTCAAAAACAGAGCAATGTAGTTTATTCGATCCAATGCAGTGAAGAAAGCTGTAAAGAACGTTACATAGGTGAGACGAAACAGCCTCTACACAAGAGGCTCTATCAGCACAGAAGAAATACAAGTTCAGGACCTCAGAGCGCCGTGCATCTCCATCTTGAAGCCTCTAATCACTCGTTTGAAGACGGTGAGGTGAAGGTTTTAAGCAGGGAGAAAAGATGGTTTGAAAGAGGAGTCAAGGAAGCTATTTTTGTTAAAAAAGAAAGACCTTCTTTAAACAGAAATGGATGGCTAAGGTTTAATCTTCCTGTTATTTATAATGGGATACTGAACCCCTGGAAAGGTAGAGGACCAGGACCAGGACATGTAGATGCTAATCAGGTACTCAGGGTGGTTGAGCCAGGGTCTCACAAAGACAAAGAGGATTCTAATAGCCCATTAAAATTCTGAATAGGCTAGCTCGGTAGATACAAGGGGGGAGTTTCTGTTGAAACAAACAACTCTTTCTACTTCAGGAAGGCTCCGCCCAATGGGCGGGTCTTACCACAGAACAGTATTAATATCGGAGTTCTCAATCTAAATTCTTTTATTGACAATGACTCTTGGATGAGAGTCGAAACGTCTATTTTTTTCTAACGGAGTCCAGATGACTACAACTGAAGCTTTTTCTACTGTAGTGTTAGATATTTAATTAAGTGGAGTAGGTGAAGTCAAGATTGTATTTGCTCTGTAAACGCCGCACATACAACCGCCAGGCACAAAACACTAAAACAAACTGTGAAATGAACAAGAAAGCACCATCATTCACAGCTTTTCATACTTTGTGGATCAAGAACGTGTGTGATCATGAATGAAACAAGCTTTGGATCGACCGGCCTGCAGAGTGTATTATCAGTATTATCCAAGCAAAAGCACCGTTGTAAATGTACTTTGACTGGAAAGTACCGGCCCCTGAATAGGAGCTAAAGAAGTTCCCAAAATGTGGCCCCAGCTCAGTCCCTAGTTCCTAATCGACACAAAGGCAGACCTCTTGGGTTGTGTGGAAACTTTCTTATTGTGTGTTATGTGGACGGGGAATAGACGTTCTCTCTCTATTTAGATCTAGTTTAGATTACTCCTTTTTATTTTCTATCTCCACAAGACGACTCTGACCATCGCCCAGTACGTTTAGAGCAACGAGGCTTTGGTGTCCCAGCTGTGGGGCGTTCTCCTTCCAATCACAGACAAAAATGAACAGCTGAATGAATGTAAACCTGTCATCGATCAATCACTCACTCAAATGTATTTATAGAGTTTGCAGAAAGCGCGCTGATATGGAAAAGAATCGATCTAAAAGTGACGTGTCCATCCCGGAGACGCCTGTCATTCTGGCAATGTCAAATAAATAAGGGAAAGAGAGTCTGGAATATTATGTATGTGTCTGTAATTTCTTTGTGATTCTAATGCATTTTTCCTGTCGTGTGAAGCACTTTGAATTGCCTTGTGTATGAAATGTGCTCTACAAATAAACTTGCCTAGAACACAATTCATCCAAAGCGCAATTCAAACTGCTTTACGATGTTAAAAGCACATTTAAAAAATAAAAACACAATACAGTTTATACAAATATAAAATAGTGTATGTCAGAATAGGCAAGGCAAGGTTATTTGTAGAGCACATTTCAGACACAAGGCAATTCAAAGTGCTTCACACAGCAGGAAAAATGCATTCAAATCCCAAAGAAATGACAGAAACAGAAATACAATAAAATTAACTAAATAAAAAATAAAAATAAAAAACACCTCGTCAAATCCAAACTTATAAGACCACATTGGCAGCATTCCAGACACTCCTTCCCATATTTATTTGACATTGCAGCATGACAGGCGTCTCCGGGATGGACACATTACTTTTAGATTGATTTGTTCCCATATCTACGCGCTTTCTGCAGACTGCACACAAATAAAACATAAAAGCAAATGAATTAAGTCGTGAGGTTCTTCTCTCTCTTATACAACTCAGACTGGTGTGGAACCGCTCAAAACTGACATGTCATTCAGTTTGTATAGTGTATGATGTGTTTGTGTCCCTGATGCAGCAGCAAGATTACTAACAGGAACAAAAAGAAGAGAGCACATTACGCCAGTGCTGAAGTCTCTTCACTGGCTCCCCGTCGAGTCTAGAATCAAATTCAAAATTCTACTCTTGACCTACAAAGCCATAAATGACATGGCCCCATCCTACCTCAAAGATGCTATAGAACCATATCATCCAAACAGAGCTCTTCGCTCTCAGAATGCTGGCCTTCTGGTGGTGCCAAGAGTCTCTAAAAGTACTGTAGGAGGTAGAGCGTTTAGCTACCAAGCTCCTGTGTTATGGAATCAGCTCCCGACCCATGTTAAATATGCTGACACAGTCTCTTCATTTAAGTCCAGGCTTAAAACGTTCCTCTTCGAAATCGCTTATGGTCAGAGTAGTTAGGAACAGAAAGATAAACCCACAGCTTCAGCTACGCTGCCCTAGGAGTAACTATGCTGGGGGAAGTATGACAGCTTGAGCACTATCCTCTTCTTCTTCTGACTACTTATGCTATCAAACAATATTTATTTTTTGATTCCACTTGCAAACTGTTCACCGCCTTCTTTTCTTTCTCTCACTCCTGAGGACCTGTGGACCCAGATGCCCCTCCCCTGGTGAAGTGGTCCCTGCCCTGTGTGGACGGTCCCTCATCTGCCTGAAGAGTGGCTCCAGTTCGCCTCAGTCGGTCCCTCATCTGCCTGAAGAGTGGGTCCAGCTCGCCTCCGACGGTCCCTCGTCTGCCTGAAGAGTGGGTCCAGCTCGCCTCCGACGGTCCCTCTTCTGCCTGAAGAGTGGGTCCAGCTCGACTCAGACGGTCCCTCTTCTGCCTGAAGAGTGAGTCCAGCTCGACTCAGACGGTCCCTCATCTGCCTGAAGAGTGGGTCCAGTTCGCCTCAGTCGGTCCCTCTTCTGCCTGAAGAGTGGGTCCAGCTCCAGTCTCCTTGTGTCCGTCTGTCCGTCTGTGAGAGTCGGATCTCTCCTTCACTGGAACTCCTCCAGGTTTCTACGTTTTTTTCCCAAAGAGGTTTTTTTTTGTAGTTTTTCCTGGCCGAGAAGGAGAGTCTAAGGACCCTGGGACATCGTCCCTCGCCACCACAGACATTGTCTGACTTCATCGCCACCACAGACATTGTTGATTCATTTCTCCCTGTGGCCCTCAGAGGCAACTGTTGTTGTGATTTTGGGCCTTACAAAAATAAATTGATTTGATTTGATTTGATTTGATTTGATTTGATGATGTATTGTTGTCCTTTCTATAAAGAGGACTCATATGCACAAGCAAACATTCATGCACGTCTCATCGACTCTCACCACTAAACAATGGAGTGGTGTTCATCATATAGCCACACTGTCCCACACTGTCCCCTCAGGATGAACTCGCAGTGACCGCTCTGGAGGGGTCACTTCACAGTCGTGTCATGTCCTGCGTCTGTGAAAGCGATGCCCTCCAAGTCAGGCCACGTTTGTGCTCTTGCAACGTGCACCTTGGTTAAAAATTTAAAATAAATGTTTATATATATTTGATCACAAAAACTCGTCCTGTTTTTTTATTTTCCACTTTCATGCGGCGTATGAGTCACCGCATTGAGTGCCTCCAAAAGCAAAAAGCTTTCTTAAAATAGCAGCAAAACCGCGACGATACATTTAACTATTTAAAGAGAAAAAGTAAAGCCACCAGAGTTCGCGCAAAGTAGTCGAGGTCGGTAGGATGGCGTCGAGGTCGCGTGGTGCGCAATGCATGCTGGGTAGTAAGCATATTGGCCCGGTCAGAGTGACGTTAATATAATATAAAGTGACAAGGCAGCGTAGCGACGGCGCCGGCCCCATTACACAACACACAGAAGCCCACGCCACTTCAAAGCGACTCGTTACACAACCGCCGCCGCCGCTTCGCTCTTTGTCGACGTCTGAGCGCGGCGCCGATCCACGCGGACTCCATCCAAAAGAAAGAGGAGGGAAAAAAATCTAATTAGAATCTGTTTTTGACATTATCCGGCGATGTTCTTCATCAAATATGTTTGTATTTCATTGAGGAGAAGTGTCTGGGGGGTGAAAGCAAAGCGCTGATCATATTAGCTGATTCTAATCTGAGCCGCACTGAGCTTCAAAAGAGGCGCCAAACAGCTTTCCACACGCACTATCAGAGGCACAACTTCACAGCGTTCAAAGGGAGGAAAGTTCTCTTATCAATTGGCTCTTTGCTTAAATTAACTGCCAAAAAAAAAAAAAAAAACATTCAAGTATTTCGCGATGGCTCTGAAAACATGCGCCTCTGAGTATGAGGGTTATGCAATGTGGGATAGGCCACTTTGTATCAAACACGGGTAGAACATACTGCACTTTACCTGCCGTTACCTTGCTGCCATTGCTGTTGCTCAGATCTCAAGTACCTCAAAGATTTGTCCCACAATGCACTGCACTCAGGCTCCTTTCTGTTCAAACTCACAAATGTCTGGCTGTATTGATAGATGATGGTACAAGACTCATGTGTCTATCATGGTTTTTGGGTATGATTTAAAGACAAAAATGAGTGCTTCTGACCTGTCCATGTCTGGGAAGGATAAGATAAGATAAGATAATGTAGGGGATTGGAGATGGACATTCCACGGCCAGATAACAGAAAATCTCTCTTTGAACATTGGGGGGTTTTCGTTCTCCCTCTCTCCCTCACCGCAGGAGCCGCTGTGACTTTTGTGATAACAGACCTTCTCCCCAGTGACTTTCAGGAGGATGCCCCGATGAAAACCATGTTTTATGGGATTATGCCATGAATGTTCGTCTGAATCAACTCCCTACACCGCATGTTTCACTTCACCTTGTGTTACGTATTTTTCCACTGTTTAAGGTTTATATTCCCAATGCTTTAACTCGAGTGCCCATCACAGGTGAAAGATGTAAAATGTGTCTACCTCAAGAAATAATGTGTACAAACTGCCAAAAGTGTTTAACGTGTAAATGTTAAAACAGGGTTCAATGTTTTTGCCATTATTATTTACGTTACTCCAGTTTTATTTTCTCGGCCAGGAAAATGTTAAACAGGAAGTCTTCGCAGTAGCGCCCGCCCCTTTTGCTCCCAGCATGCCCTGCGGGCTAGGTAACAAGAGGATGCGCCAAGCTGGAAACTCTCTCTTCTCTTCTCATCCCCTTTGTGTTCAAGCCTTTGTCTTTTTCTCTTGGAAGCCGTCTCCACGGACGAGCCTTTCACTTTTCCTTTGTCTCAACAAAAATCTGTCCGTCACGTGGTCGACAAGGCCATGCCAGCCCTGGACCCTGAAACCACCTGAAACCGCCTGGAACCACCTGGAACTAAGCTCAAGCGCTAAACCGGACAGAGACTTTCTTTGCTACTTCGTTTCTCTTCTTTTTGAAGTAATCTACGCCGTTTACGTGGATCAGCGCTACGTTCTCATCTGAGTAAAGGCCGCGTGAGGAGCTAACACGCCACTAAAGCGTTCTACCGCTAAGGAACTCTCGGATATCGCCTCCGTTGCCACCGGCGCCAAGGACCTCACGCGCGCCGTTGCCTTCGCCGCCACACCGCTCCACGCGACGCCTCGCTCCACGGCCGCCGCCCACTTCACGAACCTCGCTGCACGTCACTGCCTTCGCCGCCACACCGCTCCACGCGACGCCTCGCTACGGATCTCGTCCGCGGACAAGGACCAGCCGGACCGAGTCTCTACAAAATCGTAAGCCGAGTTCAGTGTGCGGTTCTTTTGTGGCGTGATTTGGGTAGAGCTCAGCTGTTCCTCCTCCTTCAGCTTCTCACTTTCCCTCTCTTTTTGATATAGATTAGCATAGACACGTTTGATTATCAAAGGCAAAACCCTGGTTTAACATTATCTGCATGAAATTTGCTGTCAAATCTGATATAACATCACCTGTGATTTACCTGTGCGCATTTCTGCTCCGGTGTTTTTGATTACCCTTTTGATAAATAAACTACACGAAAGAGTTATTGACTATTGTTTGTTTGATTAGACTATGTGTAAGTCCGTGAATCGTGAAACACCCTTCAGACCTTTTTTAACGAGCGTGATTAAGGATCGTATCTTAGCTCTCTGGGTTTCACCCTGGTGCCCCGTCTTGTCTCGTTTCTGCTAAGAAATCTTCCTTAATCATAAACTGAATACCTGTAGTTTGAGACCCTACAATAAGATAAGATAAGATAAAATGAGCCTTTATTTGTCCACACATGGGGAAAGTTCGGTGCTGCAACACAATTAGATACAGAAGAAAGGAACAGATAACACTCTTATAGAAAATTCCTCCTATGGACGGAACCTCTCATTTTCTTAATAGGGAAAAGAGAGAAGAAAAAAAGATTCAAATTGAAAAATAAAATAAATAAAATAGAAATAAATATAAAAATATATAAATAAGCTAACACAGGACTAAATAATACTAATCATAGTGGTAAACACTCTTATTTACAGCAGTTCTATGCACATGAATATGACATTATTGTGTAAAGTATGACAGTAATTGCACATGAATGTTACAGTATTGCACATGGTTAAAGTCAGTATTGCACATGGTTAAAGTCAGTATTGCACATGGTTAAGGTCAGTATTGCACATGGTTAAGTCGGTATTGCACATGGTTAAAGTCAGTATTGCACATGGTTAAAGTCAGTATTGCACATGGTTAAGTCAGTATTGCACATGGTTAAAGTCAGTATTGCACATGGTTAAAGTCAGTATTGCACATGGTTAAAGTCAGTATTGCACATGGTTAAGTCAGTATTGCACATGGTTAAGTCAGTATTGCACATGGTTAAGTCAGTATTGCACATGGTTAAAGTCAGTATTGCACATGGTTAAAGTCAGTATTGCACATGGGTATGACAAGGAGAAACTCGTACTGTGTGTGTCCTCTTTCTGCAGTAGCTCCGTTGGAAGAGAACTCGTCCGCTGAAGGTTGCCGTGGAACACCCTCGGTAGAGCCGTCGTGAGCGCGGGCCCACAGGTTGGCGTTTCAGTCGCAGCTACCGTCGTGTCGTTGGGCATGACACTCAACCCGCCTCGCCCCCGGGTGTCTGCATCACTGCCCCGTGAACGCGTGCGTGAACGGACGAGCGGCTCCTCGATGTAAAGCACTTTGAGTCCCTCGTATGAGCGTAAGTGGATCATTTTGTTTCCCTCGTTGGTGTCGACATCTCCAGGAGCACGCTGCCAGAGCTCTCATGGCAGATCACCAAGGCCAGATTATTAGCAGTTATTGCTTCAAACAGTGGCCGTCCTCTCCTGGCTGTTGAATCACATTAAGTTAGAATCCCCGCTGTGCTGTGAGGGCTTCATCAAGCTGTGAGCTCGTCGCCCGAGTGTGCTCTGCATGGAAACACAGACTGCACTTTATCCAGGCTTAGCACAAACAAAGCTCCATATTACACTTGGAAACTACTTTAAAACTGTTATTCTTTGCAACAACTGTGAAGTAAACGGCAATTGTGGAAAGCGGTTTGTGTTTTACTGACGTGGAAGTGTGGAAATGAATCATTTCGCTGGAGGAGAATGACATGGCATAGCAACGACACTCAACTTGTTTCTATATTTGTTGCTACAGGTAGATTTCAAATCAATATCCAAACATCTTCTAAGATCAAAACCTTTTTATTATAGTTTGACAAGTACTCAAAGAGTTGACTCGAGATCAGATTGAATACATTACATTCAGCAGGACATAAAATACAATACCAGAAAATGTTGTCTGTTTTGAAAAATAAATGACATTGTTTGAAAGAACTCAACACAGACAACAAAGGTCGAGAGAATAATACTGAGAATTCTGAGAAAACATCTCTCCGTGTTCAGGATGAAATTATTAGAGAAGATATAATATCTTAATTTATATTGCCATGATGTCTAAAATGTGTGGACATTCATACAGTAAACTTGAATTAAATATGTTCTGGAGCACGGAACTCCTCTGCAAATAGACCAATATATTTTAGTTTGTACATATACATAATAATAATACAAATACCTTACACTAGCGCTACACCAGGGGTAAGCAACCTTTTTCAGCTTGAGTTTTTTGTGTCAGTGATGTGTAATATAGTATGAGCGTTTATCAGGGTTATAATAATTAATCAAAGATGAACTCTTTAAACTAGCCACTAAAATAAAGGCTAGCTGAAACAAAATGTAGCCTATACATTTAAGGAGTTTAATGTCCTTATTTGATATTTATTTTGTCTGAATAATGAGATAGATATAGTTTTACAAAACACAGAAGCTGATTAATGTTAGGCCAATTATATCTGTTTTATTCATTTTCCATATAGTCCCAAAAGAAATATGCTGCAGTTTGTCAAACCTTTTCTTTCTGTAGCTATTTTAAATGATGTTAGTCATTTTAGGAGCACTAACAACAAAGTAGGCCAATACTTTGTGAGGGTCGGACAGGTATGGCCTCCGTCTGCTCTGATCTCCTCCTCTTCTTTGTGCACGTTACAGCTGCGAGCAGCAGCGTCAGGGCGGGGCAGTGGTGCAGCTGCTAAAGACACAAATGATGCTTATTTTGTGAACATAGCTTATGGTAAACTTGTCTTTACGTCGAGTGGGCTCCTGTATGCGTCTAGTGTCTTTCTCTAAACAAAGCCTGGATTGACCAGTAGATTGCCCACCAATATCATTATCTCTATCATTATTCATTAACTTCGACCAACAACAGCCCCCACTTTTCATTCATTCTGTCCGTGTCTTGCCTAAGGACACCACAACACAGGAATCAAACCTCTGACTTTCAGATGTGTGACAAGCGCTCTAACCACCAGCTTCCACTTACTTAGCTTTGTTCGATGTGTTGCGCTATAGCTGACGACCTGCTCTACGCTCGACTCAGACACATGTTACTGCTTGTGTCACTAAAGACAGGAGCTGGACCGGCCTGTGCAGCTGAGCCCGCTCATTCTTATGTCAGAAGACACAATTTCACAACAGTTCTGACTTGATCCTCGCCGTCTGAACCATTAGAACAAAAATATGATTTATATTATAATTATCAAATGTGCAGTAAAAACATGCAACATGCAAAGACAAATTCTATAATTTCTAAAATGTAATTAGGCCCGAGCCCCAGCAGGGCGGAGGGCCTATTGCTCCCGCAACGCTGCCGAAGGCAAGTACAGTGAACTAGCCCATGCCGAAGGCATGGATCATGCATACTTACTCCTGCTATGACAGAAATAGTCAACAATTAGTGAATGGGCTACGCCCATTCACTAATTGTTGACAACAGCAGCGCGAAGCGCTGCATTCCTCCAAAAACCCTCCTGGCATCGTCCCGTACGCGAGAATCCATGCCGCAGGCATGGGCCATGCTTGTATCTGCTCAAATCAATGGAAGTCTATGGGGAGTGGGCGGGGCATCCCGACGGAATAGGGAGTGACGAGCGCGTAAGCGCTCGTAATGATGATTCCACCCCATGGCGGCATCGGGAAGGCTTAGAGCTTTCAAACGATGTATAATTTGTTGTTATAGTGGAAACGGCTATATTGTTTTTGCTAAAAATATTATTATTATTAGGCCCGAGCGCCACAAGCTGGCGAGAGGCCTATTAATCTCGTAAGGCCGTGCGAAGCACGGCTGCGAAAGTGCGCACGTAGTGCGCACGAAATCGAGCGCGAAGCGCTCGCCCACTTCCAAACACTCACTAACGCACTCCTCCACTCATGCACGCCCCGTGCATACTAATTAGTTGTAGGAAAATGGAACATTACCGTTGTAAACGGGCGAAGCCCGTGCAAAAGTTCGCACTAAACGAGCACTTTACATTGGGATGACGACCGCGAAGCGGTCGTCATCCCCATATAAAGCACTCATTTGCGCTAAGTAGCTCACGAATACGTTCCCCATCTCTTGCATGTTCCGTGCATATAAGCATGTAATGCAAAAATTGAACATTATTACTGTATAGAGGGCCAAAAACACAAAGTGGGCGGAGCCCACTCAAAATTATCGAAAGTACCCGTCAGTGACCAGGGACCCACACCATGAGGTAGGAAAGCGCGAGCGCTTTCCGAAAATGTATAGTTTATGATATTTGAAAAATGGGAAACATTGTTTTCGCATCGGAATATTATTCTTTCTTTCTTTCTTTCTTCTTCTCGGGACCAACCCCCCTATTTTTCACCCAGTGAACATTGACGAAAAGTCACAAAAATTTGCACACCTCTAAAAATCGTGCCTCTCTACATTCTGGCTATTTCCCTTTTCTAAAATAAAAAAAAATTGGCGCGTCAGCGCCACCAAATGTACCAAAAATGCATTGAGAGATGGGAAATGACCCAAAAAAAATCTGATCGTAGAATCATGAAATTTGGCGCAGAGGTAGATGGTGACAAGAGAAGTAAAAAATATTATTACGGCAATGCCGTCCGCCCAACCAAATGTCGGCCATATTGCTTCAAAAATGGCTAAACATGACTACGGAGTTTTTCCAAACGTCGTACTTTTACGAACTCCTCCCAGGGCGTTGGCCCTAAAAAGCTGAAATTTGGTGAAAATGCTACTGAGGAGTGGGACATCAAAAGTTATCCAAATTACATTGATACCTCTCACGGTCTCTGAGCGGCGAAGCCGCAAACTGTAGCTAGAATTTCAGAAATCTCCCATATTTAAAATTTCTGCCGTTTGCGCAGATAAAGTCCGAATTGCGTCAAATTAGAATCAGTTGTTAAACTCTTTGCCCTAAACCTACTTGAAGTGAAATAAATTCATTTGGCGCCACAGCGCCCCCTACAGATTTTATATGGAGGTTAAATGTTTAGTTTTGCGAAATTATATGAAATTTGACACACAACTCAATTTTAGCATCCCCATCAAAAAAGTCAATGAGACCCATGTCATAATTGTTATGGCGTTGCCGTAACGATGACCGAAACCTTTCATGTTATTCCAATGGGGAAATCGCCAGAACATGTTTACACTTTAGACTTTCACAAACTCCTCCCAGGGCGTCAGCCCTAATAACCTGAAATTTGGTGAGACTCATCTTCAGGGGTGGACCATCAAAAGTTATCCACATTTTCATTCAAAGAGTCACGGTGTCTGTGCGGCAAAGCCGCACATTTTGCCAAGAATTCAAAATAAAATAATTTTTTGATGGTAAAACAAAGGGGAGAAGATTTGACAGCGTCACAGATTCAGCAGTAGGCGTAATAAAAGGACAATTGGGGCGCGTTAGCGCCCCCTCCTCTTGCGGCGTGGCGGCGGTGTGGCGGCGGCGTGGCGAGGGCCGATCATTGCCGCTTGCGGCTATATTTATTATTATTTTTCTTGTTCTTCATCGCTTTGAACTCTAATTTGACCCCCTGAACATGCTCAAAAACTCACCAAACTTTGCCCAAAATTCAGAATCGGCGAAAAATTTTGTTTTTTCTGGGCCATTTTTTTTTCCGTTAAAAAATGGCGCGACAGCGCCACCGACAAAAGTCAAAATACATTGCGCCTATGGGAGACGCCCTGAGGTCAACTTTGTCGTAGAGCTACGAAATTCGGAACACACATTCCTCTCGTGAGGACAAAAAAAAAATATTATTGTGGCCACGCCCCCAGATTTACCCTATGGCCGCCATCTTCCTTTGAAAATGAAAACACGCTGTGTTAGCCATTTTGTTCACGTCAAACTTTGACGAACTCCTCCTAGGGCGTTTTGCCCACCGACTTCAAAATCGGCGTACGTCCTCTGGACAAGTGGGGCATCTAAAGTTATCCAATTTTTTGAGATACCTTTTACGGTCTGTGTGAGGCGCAGCTGCAAAGTTGGACAACTTATTTTGGAATATTGCAGATCTAAAAATTGCTCCCATTTGATCAAAACAAGTCCGATTAGGACCAAATTTGAATCAGTTGTTAAACTTTCTAGTTTGGACCAGTTTAGGCTGACAAAATTGAAATGGCCGCGATAGCGCCCCCTACAGAGTGACCTTTAAATTAACATTGAAGGTCAAAAATTAGTTTTACCAAAATTGTCTAAACTTTACCCAAAATTCTATTTTGCCGTCCCGATCACAAAAGCCAATCAGACAAATGCCTTAATTTTTACGGCGTAGTCGTAGCGATGACAGAAACATCCCATGTTATCCCTATGGGAAAACCACAAAATCTCTCAAATTACCACATTTTTATGTTTCACACTTTAACGAACTCCTCCTAGTGCGTTTTGCCCACCAACCTCAAAATCGGTGTACGTCCTCTAAACAAGTGGGGCATCTAAAGTTATCCAAATTTTAAAGATAACTTTTACGGTCTCTGTGCGACGGAGCCGCAAACGTTTCCCAGAATTCTGACTATTTGGCCTTCAGAGTAGCCTATAAACAATAGAGTTTTTCCAAATGACATGATATTTTGCACAAAATTCTAATTTGCCATCCTGATCATACAAGTATGAGAGCCAAAGTCATATTTTGTACGGCGTAACCGTAGCGATGACAGAAACATCCCATGTTATCCTTATGAGAAAATCGTAGAATCGCTCAAATCACCACATTTTTACGCTTCACACTTTAACAAACTCCTCCTAGGGCGATTGTCCGATCAAACTCATATTTGGGGAAAATCATCTACACAAGCGGGGCATCAAAACTTATCCATATTTTTATTCCAAGTGTCACGGTCTCTGTGCGGCGGACCCGCACATTTGACCGACATTTGTGTTTATTTCCACTGGATTGGCCATGTCTAATGTGTCGCCGTCTGTCAAGTTCTTTTTTAATTCAACACACAATAAGGGCGCCATCTTTATCAAGTCGAAAGCGCAGAGTCGGAAGGCCGGCGGCCTGCGAGGGCCGTTGGATGCCGCTTGCGGCTTTAATTATATAGTTGTAGTCCAAGCTGTCACTATAGCAACAAAAAATGTAGATGTTCTCCTGACTGGAGCTTGAGGAGCCTGTAATGTGTCCTGCTCAGTCCAGTCTGACTGAAGACTGCAGGGGTGGAGCCCCAAGTTAGATAGGTCTAGACATATTGAATGATTTCAAAATAACATTACTATTTACTTATTTATATATAAGGTCAATTGTGATGTGGTAAAGGGTAATATCCAATAATACAAATTGAGCTCAGTGAACTTTCTTGAAACACAACGCTGTGACGCAAACTCCACTTTCTACATGCCACCTGCTGCTTCACACCCCCAAGACGTAATAAAAGGGCCATGCAAAGTGACTTATGAATGAGATTTACCTAAATATGAGCTAATAATCAGTGGTTTGACCAAGACAAGACACGGACAATGCACGCAGCAGATGTCACATGAAAGGCTTAGAAGATCAAAAGTGATTGCACTGACGCACCTCTTAATTGAACTTTGAGTATCTTACATACACTTAATGATTCAGGCAGTAGTTTTGCAGATACAGTGGTAGTTTTGTCATGTTTTATCATGTGCGTGAGGATTGGCCCTGCTCTCTCACACACACATGGGCTCACAGGGAACAAACGCTTCAGATGCCAGGCAGAGACAAGTGCTGGCAGAACACAAAATAACCTCTATCAGGTTCTTTTATTCCAATTATGCCAATTAAACTCCAGAAACATAAAGGTTACGTCTTTGAGTGTGGATTGGGCATAAACATGATTTACTATTTACACATGGAAGACTCTGAAGAGAAACCGCTGTGTTACAACATAATGAAGGGAATAATACTGCAACCTCCAGAACACAGACCTGCCACCTGAAAAGTCACGCAGGGCACTAAATATTGCATAAATCACAATTCTTAGAGATTTTCTGGGGGCCCTTAACCAAGAAGTATTCAACAAAAATCATTTAATTCTCTGTATTCTGGTGCATTTTTGATACATTATTAGCAGCTCATTACTCGTTAGTACTAGTTTATTAAGAGGGACCCCAGAGTCAGGCTACAAACTATTCACGCTTTATAATTTAATATTTTCCTCATCTAAAGACTGTTTTGCTCCTTGTGGTTCGTAGAATACATTATGTGGAATCAAAACTGGCCCCTGCTGTGCCCCGGATCTGTCTGTGTCTGTTTAACCTGTGGCCTGTAGCGGCCCCTGCGCACCTCGAACTCGCTGTGGAGAGAAAGAGGCGAGAGTTTGAATTGATAAAGGGTGAAAGACTATTCATACTGACAACTCACTGTTTAATATCAGCTGCTGCACGATTAGCCTCGCTCGTTCAACACAAACTGCCTGGTGAAGCTGGTGGTGCCCCTCAAACACTCGATGCCCTTGATGCCCTACGCGCCGTGCGTTTTGTGCGTCCCCAAACCCCTCCTATCTCCCACTCAGCCCCATAATTGAATTTAATTGAAATGGCATTGGACTAATTTTCCATTTTACTTACAGTGGCAAACCTAAACAGAAAAAAGCTGGGGGAATACAAAGAGGAGACGACATAATACTGCATGGACATTTCTTCCGCCATGACTCAGCACTAAGCTCGAGGTTTACAGATAAAATAGCTGGTGCATTGGGAGGGAGGCTGCTGTTATTGATAGGCGTTCTGCGTGGTGCAGATGAATGGCTCTTTATCAGCTCCAGGCCTCACACTGGAGCTCTCAGTTTGTGTCCCTCTGTGCCCTCAGGACGGCACCATTATCTCTTTAATAAGACTCAATGCAGGTTTACCTTAGGCTGCTTCTTGTGCATCCAGCTGCAAGACGAAGGATTTTGTCTCCATTATAGAGTTGTATTCTTCACCCACCGACCAGAGGGTAGCCGGTTCAAACTTCAGAGTATTTTTGTGTCGCTTTCTGATGCTGGTTGTAATTTTAAGGTTGGATTAACAGGTGCAAAGTAAATCGAGTTTGGAGCGTTCAAACATAATGTTGCAATGTCATGGAAAGCATTGTATCTTTTGTTTGATCAGCTAGAGACATCCTGATGATCCCTGTGGGAAGCACAGAGCAAATGAGTCTTGAAGGAATTAGGACAGAGTGACAGCTAATATGTAAGAGATGTTGGTCATATCATGAGGGCCACCTTGGCACCCACATTCCTGAAGGACATAAGAGAACAAGAGGGAGACAACGGAGCGATGACATCCACGACTGGACAGACACATCTCGTGGGAAGTGCACAGTCTTGACACGGCAGAAGAGTCTGTGGAGGAAACTGTTCAAGACGTCCATGAGTCCCGTCCCTCAGAAATGAACATGGGAACAAGCAAGTAAAGAAAGTATATGTCATAAAACGTGTTTTGTTTCAGTTACGTATGTTTCAGTAATCCCACATATTCATATCATCTCCCACTAGAGCACTGATCCCTTCATAGTCCAAACTTCAGTTCTCACATTGCTGTTTGCATCAGTATAAACATTATAGTGAGATAGTGTAGCTCATTCAGACTGTTGTCATCAGTGCATTGGCAGATACAAGCTGGTGACTAAGGCTGGAGTTATCAGTGTAAGTAAGCAAGTTTTTTTTAGTACTTTTTAAAAAAATATACACATTTATATATGTTTATTTGTATATTTAAATGGATCTCATTAGTTGAAAGTAGTGCAATCAGGTAACATTCAATGACACATTTTTCACAGCGAGTGTTAAAAATCGAACGCATGACTCTTTAGGTTAATTTGAAATTTGAGTTGACGGATTTTAATAGGAATGAAAAACAGTTATTTTCATAAAGTTGGATTTGAGATGTGGTGGGAGAAGATGACATTGGCTGCTGTTCTATAGTTCTGCTTGTAAACGGAATCAAAGTAGACTATTTGATTCAACATAACAGCAGTCAAGCCACGACAGAGTAGAATACATCAGTTCTGCTTTTCCTAAAGTCTTGCTGCTTTATTTTGAGCAATTTGTATTTTTGCTAGATCTTTTTGAGACGCAGAAGAAAACACAACACAGAACAATATGACAGGTGACATAATGTTAAAGACTTTGTGATTATTTCTAAAGTGTCACGTTCGATACGATGACTGCATTTTTGCAATGCTACGACCCATGTTGTTAACAATAGTTTATGTGGTCGGTCTAAGACAGACTTCTATTGATGACCAGACCCAATAGTTTAGCTTTGACTACTTGTTGTGTACTCTCAACAGCAATGTTTAATTTTAATTCAGGTCCTTGTGCCAACTTTTGTTTAGAGCCTATTATCATGTCTTTAGTTTTTTTGTAACTAAGCCTGTTTCCTTTAACCCACTCATACAACAGGTCAAGCTCATTTTACTGCGTGAATCTGCAGCATAATAAACAGCCGAGTCATCTGCGTAAATTGTCATTGATGCTTTTTTCACAATTAAAGGTAAATCATTAATGAAGACAGAGAACAAAAGAGGTCCCAAACCACTTCCTTGTGGACTTCCTCATTCTAAACTTTTCCGGTCAGATGAATAACCAAACCTCTTTGAATTCTGTGGGAACTTTGTATGAATGATACAGCAGACGTTTTAAAACTGTAGCGTCACAGTTTCTCTATAAAGATCTATTAAATCGCAAGCATCACCACACCCACTAATTCAGAACCATCCGTACTTCTGAGCTATCCGGCTCTCATTTGCATAAGAGCTGTGCAGGTAGAGTGTGCCTCCCTGCATGCATGCTGAAACATTGTCCTTAATTCATTAGTCTGAATATATCTGTGCATTTGTGTATGAATTATTTTATTCATAATTTTACAAAGTGCCGTGAGGCGACAAATGGGTCTGCAATTATGGCCATTAAAAGGAAGTTTCTGATTAAACACTGATTAAAAAGATGACACAAAAGAGTAACGATATGTTCAGCTGTTTTGTTTAGAACGATGTTGTCCAGAGCCTTGAGCAGAGTCATCACTTCTGCTGTTCCAACACAGTCAAAACTAGTTTTATTGACCATGTTTATTTTTTAATCACTTCATTGCATTTAATGTAGTTGTACCCTGCCTCTTTCTTAACACATCAACACATCAAGAGTTGGATACATGAAAGGGGCTGGGGCGCTACAGACTTTGGGGATGGCTGCTTTTTTGTATTATTATTAATACATGATTCAATGTTTTAAGACGATAAATTCAAGACTATGGGGTAAAGTGGTATAAGTGAATTGCAAAACCCCACATTCTTGCTGTGGCTGCAAAAATGTACCCAAGGCAATAAACCATATGGAGCGAGACCAGATGGACTTTAAGTACAGAAGACAAGGATAGAGGCATGCTGGTCCGAACTGGCCACCTCACCGTGACTGGACCGGGCAATTGGGGTGAAGAGTCTTACCCAGGAACACAACAACATTATATGCTTGGGTGCGATTTGATTAAACTACCCTGCAGTCCAAGGGAAATGCTTAAGCACAGTTGTAATTACATTGTGTAGAATTAACAGAGATGTCCTTGTTGCATTCAATGTGAGTAGTTCATAGCGATAAGCAAACTGCACTTCCCATAACAGTCTAAGCATATCCATTATAATCTTGTACGATCATACATACAAACGCCTGCACATCCGCATACATGATGTCGACAAGTTTGCCTTCAGTTGAACAGACATAAGTATCGACTGTAACCAGAGCAAATTACAATAATGATTTTCACATGCGGAGGTTTTGTTCATGCCATTATGTTGAAGTAAGGTTTTAAATAAAGCTTACACAAGGAGCCATACAACTTCTACAACACGCTGTGAAGTGTGTTAGAACTACACGATGCACAGTTTCAGGTTTATAATGCGTTTATACAATGGCCACAAACTGAAATGAATCACCTGTGAATCTGAAAAGACTATTCGCGGTCTGTAATAGCCTGAACTTCATTATTTTCAGTTTTTCATGATTGTTGCTGGACTGCTTGTGCATTATGTAAGATTATTGCTCAGTACTGTTATCGCTATCAGATTTGATCAGGCACCAGATATAGTACAGTATTTAAAGACTATTTAATAGCCAGTGTCAGCATCTCATTTTGTTTCACTTTGGTTTATTCATTAACTCGTTTACCCACAAGTATGATTCTTGTTTGTCTCATCTGAAATGCCAATTTTTCTGCAAAAATCTCTAGTCTTAGCAGTAGATTATTGAACGTTTGTGGTGTTTTTTTTGTGATTTTTAAAAATGAATTTTAATGTCTGCATAACATACAAAGAATCAGGACTGGATAATATCAAATGACTATTAGTATGCGTTATTTATATTATTATCAGCCTTTAAACATGATCTTGAGTACCTTTACTTTGTTAGTGCATGTTTTAGAACTAAAAAGAATTACATACTGTCACTGTGGCGTTTCCCATGCCAAGAATTGACTTTTGGCTTCATCTGCTGCAGAGGGAATTACATAGAACAAATGCTGGCTTTCCTCCAACATACTAATGTAAGCACGCATTTCTAATGATTGTGGTTAAATGGCATAAAAGCTCAGAACAAGTCGGATGATGATGAAAAATCATACATTCGGAAAATTCAAAATGGAGTGTTTTTTACGGTCGGAGGGGAGAGGACATTCTAACCAGGATTCATCAAACTAGAGTGAATGAAGATAACTGCAAATCCAGGTATGTTTTTGATGAGCGATGTTGCATAATATGTGTGTATATGAAATATAATATATAGAGTTGCTGGGTAGCTCAACTAGTAAGTCTTTGGACTTGAACGCTGGGCAACTCAGGGAAACAGTTTAAATGATGGCTCTCCTGGCCTGGGTGAGGTGAGGCCTGGGATGGGCCGATGCATCGGAAGGAACGAGGTTGAGCTGATCTATTGAAAGGTGAGGAACGAGTGTGTATTCGAGCGTGGGCGTCCGCCACCACCATGGAGAGTGTGCACGAAGTCATGAACGCTGACGTGTGACCTGGAAGCTTGAATAGTGTAGCCACCGGAAGGGGCGTGAAAGGGGTGTGGTTCTGCCCCCGAACTTAAGATAACACAATAAAATTGAATAAAAAACATAAAAAAAAATATAAAAAATTACAACAGAAGTTCACACATTTCAGGTTGTAACCGTTGAAAAGGGGAAAAAAAGAGATTACACTTCAAGTTTCTTTTTAATTTTTATATTAATCAGCTTTTTTTTTCCTTCTTTTGATTGTCTAATTTTTCATTTTGCAGCATACCTCCCACCTCCATCCTAAAGTGTTTGTTGTGTCCTCAGAGGGGGATGCTGATGTCCTGAGGTGCACCTGATTCAAACACCCTTCGTAAGTTTAAAGTGGTATAAATGTGCATTGATCTCCCTCTGGTTTTGCCTAAATGCAGGGATGTGCATCGATCGCTGGTGCCACACCGGGCTGAGCTCAGGTCCTTCCAGCCGGTTTGTGTGTCGTCCCTGGAGACGCACGAGGGCTGCACTTTGTTTTGCATTAAGTACACTAATAATTCACAGAAAAAGTTTAAAGGCGGCGCAGCGTTCTCGTGTGACTTCCAAGAAAAAGAGTTTGTGCCGAGTTGTTTTCAGCTCCAGATGAACTGTCAGATGACACCAGGACCTTTTCAAAAAGCTATTTCATCGAAAAAACACTGCTTTGTTTGTCCTCGAGCAAAACATTTCATAATTTGTTTTCTGCTACTTTGTGTCTTTGTAATATCAAAAGGCAATTTTTGAAAACATACAGTATTTTGTACCCTGTTATTTCTGTTTTGGTTCGAGTTGAACAGTGAAAACAGTGAAACTTCAAATCAGTTTTGAAATATACAAATTCAGAAAACAAGATACTGAAATTTATAAAACAGAGGAAAAAGACATGGTCGCAATCTTTTCGTCTTCTTTTGAATTCGCCCCTTTGTGATCAGGTGGTGCCGCATGAGTTGAACTATAATTGGCAGATGCCTTCCTGTTGCCATCAGTCGTACAGTGAAAGCTTTGTTACAGAAACAGAGCAATCTTAAAATTAGGTAAGATAATAAAAACTATACATAAATGGGTGTTTTTTTATGCCTTTGCTTTTCTTAATGACGACGGACTCAGTTGTTCTTAGCTCAGAAGGGAGTCCGTTCCGAAGTTTAGGTGTTACTGCCTCGTGGAATCTTGAATAAATCTTGACTGGTTGATCTTAATGACGCTGTTGGGACGCCAATGAATGAGCTCTCACAAATAATCATAAATAATCAGAGGCATAACCATGAAAAGGGTTGCAAATAAGCAATACAATAAAAAAAAAATAGCCTTATATTAACTGGTGGCCAATGAAGATTTGCAGGGACTGAAGCGACATGGCGATACGTACTGGATTTGGTCAGTAGTCAGTCTGTAGAATGTTGAATTAACTGAAGACGAGCTGTAGGAGAGACTTATAATACCAAAAAACAGCCTTGACAAGACAAAAGCATGGACAACTATTTCGATCACTGGGAGAGAGCATACTTCTCAAAGATGGAGATAAACAAGTGTGAGTTTAGGCCTGGATATGATGGTTTTAAACACAATGCATTGTCAAATCAGATTATTTTAGCGCACCAATACAGTTCCTGCCCTACGCTGTTCTCATTATGATCAGGAGTAACAACAAGTACGTCGGCTGGTCAACTGTCCGCCAACCAAGTCTTAATGTCTTCAAAATATTCCAACAGCGTGTTGAGCCTGGTTTGCTCAGGACTAAAAGAATAGTATTATGGGAGGTCATCGGGATACATAATTATGAAATGAGACACACTTATATCTTTGAACGATGACCTCTGGGAGAAGATGCAGGGCAAAAAACAGAGCTGGTGATGGCATATATCGGAGACAAGTGGATATCTTGGTATGGATTATTAGCTCAGACAATAAGGATTAAAATGTTCAATCAAAGGTTCAGGCCGTACACCAGCCGCCTCATCAACAAAAGATGCAAGGAAGTTATTGCAGTCATCAGAGCCGGTGATGTGTCAGGAGACAAGGCTGTTTATAGTTTCAAAAACAAATGTGAGATTTTGCCAATATTGTGAGATTAAATCAGCAAAACATGCATCACGAGAGGCTTCCACCAGTGAATTATATCCGGCCAGCCACTCAACATAATAACATCTGTGGAGTTGAAGCTTTGCAGATTTCCACTGCCGCTCGGCCTGATGACGTTTGCCCTCAAACCGCGAGCAGTATTGTTAATCCAGGGATGAAGTTTAACAGAAGAGACAGTGCTTTGTTTCAGGGTGGCCTCATTCTCCATGATATTAGAGCGCTGATGGTTCAAAGTGTTGAGTCTGACAGATGATGTTCATGCAGAATATTTCCGTGGACACATCATTCAAAACGTGTGACGTGGAAGATAAGGACACGTTACACAGAATACAGCTGTGATCACTCAAAAACTCACAGAAAATAAAGTTTTGGAACACACACTGACAATAATACTAAGGCCAGAAAAAGAGTATTTGGAAGTTGGAAGACATTAAAATAATTGGTTGTATTTTAAAAGTTCATTGAAAAAAAGGTTTGAAAAATGTTGGATTTAAAAAAAAAAAAAAAAAGGTTTGAAAAAAATCACTGAACTCAACTAAAAACAATGATGACTTTGGTTTTGTGTTGTGAAGCTAATGATATGCAAAATTGATTTATGTTGAGCTCTTAATCGTACTGTTTCCTCATCAAAACATGGGCCGCGGTGTAAAGAGTGTAAAGGTGTGAGGCAAGCCGCATCAGCAGCTTTTACATGCACTTCTATTTAGAGTGAAATTAAGGAAGGAAACGTGTATGGATTGAATCTGTTTTGAAATGATCAGGTTCAACATTTATGGATTTTACTTTTAGGTCACATTACAAAATGAAGTGGACTCAACTGGGGGCCAAAGTTTGAATATTGTCTCTTTTTCTGAGCTGGTCCGGTTCACGTCCACAATACACTTTTATCAATCAAATCAAATGAGCAGAAAGACCCATCTCCATTCCCAGTCATTCGAGCCAACGGAATGTCAGGAAAAGAAGCCGAGCTCTGCCTACATGGGGTACACGGGGAGCACATGGGGTACACGGGGAGCACATGGGGTACACGGGGAGCACATGGGGTACACGGGGAGCACATGGGGTACACACTGGAGCACATGGGGTACACACGGGAGCACATGGGGTACACGGGGGAGTACATGGGGTACACGCGGGAGAGTACATTGGGTACACGGGGAGCACATGGGGTACACGGGGGAGTACATGGGGTACACGCGGGAGAGTACATTGGGTACACGGGGAGCACATGGGGTACACGGGGGAGCACATGGGGAACACAGGGGAGCATATGGGGTACACGGGGAGCACATGGGGTACACAGGGAGCACATGGGGTACACACGGGAGCACATGGGGTACACGGGGGAGTACATGGGGTACACGCGGGAGAGTACATTGGGTACACGGGGAGCACATGGGGTACACGGGGGAGTACATGGGGTACACGGGGAGTACATGGGGTACACGGGGAGCACATGGGGTACACGGGGAGCACATGGGGTACACAGGGAGCACATGGGGTACACAGGGGAGCACATGGGGTACACGGGGAGTACATGGGGTACACGGGGAGCACATGGGGTACACTGGGAGCACATGGGGTACACAGGGAGCACATGGGGTACACGGGGAGCACATGGGGAACACGGGGGAGCACATGGGGTACACGGGGGCGTACATGGGGTACACGGGGGAGCACATGGGGAACACGGGGAGCACATGGGGTACACGGGGAGCACATGGGGTACACGGGGAGCACATGGGGTACACGAGGGAGCACATGGGGTACACAGGGAGCACATGGGGAACACGGGGGAGCACATGGGGTACACGGGGGAGTACATGGGGAACACAGGGGAGTACATGGGGTACACAGGGGAGTACATGGGATACAGCTTATACTGGCTGAATCAAAGCCACTTTTCCCAATGTTAAAGCCAGTTTAAGTGTTATTTTTATGTTTATTTAGCTTTAAAACATTGTTATTTTTGAAAGTATAGTCGCTCTGAGGTTATGACATCATCAAATTCTAGGACTTCAAAATAACATATTCCGTCTGCTGCCTGTAGATGGAGCGCTAACACAAAACCAAATGAGGGAACGCTTCATAGATATAAAGTAAAGTGTGCTTACAGTAGACACATTATTTTAAGCTCTAAATGAGAAGACAAAGCAGAATTACTCAAGTGTATGTTTAAACGCCATTAGCAACACAAATTATGTAAATATGTGTCCTTCAAGGTTTATTTTGTTAGATTTCTTCAGTAATAATCTGTTGAGTGAGGCCGGCGAAAATACTTATACTAACACTAATACTATAAATGACAAAGTATTTTTTGACTTAAAATGCCATTATTCCTAATTTAAAGAAGCGTTGTCAGTTTTAAAATGGCACCACCTGACCCATCTCAGTGTTTATCCTTCAATTCTAATGATTTCCGGCGTTTATTGACACGCTCAGTCTGTGACGAGCGACATCTCTGGCAGCTCGGGTGCACATGTCCACCTTTTATAACACACATTGATCTGGTTGTCGCTACAGGGCTTTGCTGTCATTTTGAAAATGACTTCCAATGACAACAACTTCAAAATTAGAGTTTAATGCCTGCCAAATGAACCTTGACAGAAAGAGATTGTCTGATTTACAATGGTGAAGTCGCAACAAAATTATAATAAAAAACAAGTGATTTATTTCAAATGTTCTAAGTCTATAATTATAATTACAAGTTGTGGCGATTATTCATAATCGACACCTCGCTGAGTTTCTCTTCCATATTATTTCTCATGCATTGTTCATTATCTCAGAAATGCTGTCTGCTGTTTGTACCCACTGGACCCGTATGAAAAGCTCGGTGTCAATCTATTTAATGCTCTGATGAAAATGTAGACTTCTCAAAGAACATGGACATCAAACAGACCAAACACATGTCAGTCATTATGCAGCAAAGCACTAAAAGCTTTAGTTTTTTTTCTGTTTCACTACCTGGATGTTTATAAATGAAAAACAATGATTTTCCTCAAATACATTATCTTAAGCTGAACAAAATACCAAGCCAAGAGTCCAAAAGGAGAATTAAGGGCCCGTTTTTTATTCATTTTCTACCGCTTGGTTCGTTTGGGGTCTGTCCCAGTGACTTTGGGCCTTAGGCGGGGCACACCCTGGAGCTTGTCGCAGGGTTAATGTGAACTTTTAACCACGTTATAGATAATGTTCCATCGTTGAAAACACACTTGGAGATGTTTGAGTGACACTTTAAAACTTTAAAATACTCAGTTTTACCAGCTGATGTCCTACTTCAAAATGAACCAATGACAAACTTTATCAGTGAGCTAATACCTTTGAGGTGATGAGAGATAACTGCCTGAAACTCAGACTTTTATTTGAACACATCTGATCATAAATAACTCATTCATGCTAGTTTGAGGAATCCTGGTTAGAAAATCCTCTCCCCTCCGACCGTCAAAAACATTCTTCTACAGCCCCATGATGACATGGCTCTGAGAATCTGCTCTGCTGCCTTTAAGTCCATGAATCAGTCTCAGGTGGTCAGCAGTGGCACAGTACATGCCGCCTCTGCTTTACTGCGACTTTATTTGTTCAGTTTACATTCAATTAATTTTGCAACCTCTGGGAACTGGTGCTGGCTCCTGAAGCTTGGGACGGTCACTTGAACCGTTTTAACTGTGAACTGAAGCCTGCGTCAGTTCACCTGGAAGACCTAACTCCATCTGTGTCGACCACTATGCCAGGGCCACCTCTCCCCAGCCTCTATTAACGCACCCAAGCCGGGCGTCCGTCTGTGAGAGTCAGATCCTCCTTTACACAGAACTCCTCCAGGTTTCCACTTTTTCCCAAGGAGTTTTTTTTTGTCGTTTTTCCTGGCCGAGAAGGAGGGTCTAAGAACAGAGGACTCCGGGACATCGCCCCTCGCACCTGCTCCCCATCCTCAATGAACGCACCCAAGTCACTCCTCCCCGCAGCACGGCACCTCCTCTGCACCTCCTCTGCTCCCAATCAGCGCACAGCCTGTCCTATTTAAACCTTCATACATTTGGCTCGGCCGCTTCAGACCGTATTGCGACCCACCACCTCCCCTCCTCCTCCTCTGCATCCCTCTCATCCTAATCATCCTCTCTACCCTCTCACCACATCTACCACCACCAGTCTCCAGGCCCTGGGGGGAGACATCTAATAGATTATGGAGTGCCCATGATCGCAATGTCTTCCGCTGGGTCTCTCCAGGATGAACTCATTACATTGATGACAACTACTCAACTGCCACACATACACACATACACACGCACGTACACACACGCACACACATAAATTTGCAATAGAGTAATACAAATCATTTCTCTGTTGCTCTGTCATTAGGTCAATAATCGTGAATAACATTTTGATGTTTCTTCTAACAATAATCGCAACACAAACATATCTCTGACATGTGTCTAATTCTCTACAGTAGTCATTTTGTAAGTTAAACAAATACTGCAGTAATAAGACGCGTACTTGTTACGAAATCTAGTTGCAGGGCCCCTGTGATGTTCGTCTTCAGGACCCGAGGGACCCTTTTCGCTGCGTACGAGTTTGCCAGGCAGTGATTTAATTCAACATATTTCCCCCTCACGCTGTCAAGCCTAAAAACAGCAACAACAAGGACAAAAACAAAGAAAATCTACCTCTGAATACAAACTCTTATTATTCGAGTGTTGACAAGCACCAGCGATTCTGGCGATATGTACAAAGTTTGGGAATAAACACGTGGATCTACGCCCTGTTGATAGTGACCCAAATGTGACGAGAAGACTTACTGGCAACGACACTCTTGACACTAAATATTAAAGCCGCATTTGCTGAGTTTTGAAAGCAAATTACCATGTTGACAACCTCTTTTACCTCACTCGTAATTGCATTCTGCAGGCTGAAACAGAATAAATTCGGGGAAAAAGGGAGAGTACATGAAATGGTGCGCGAGAAAAACGATGTTTTAGCGTGAACTGTACTTCAGTGCTCTTTTGTTGTTACAGGCATAATTTGCATTACAAGGCTCTCCGCAAATCACACACGCAACAGCCGCTGCAGCGACGGCGGAACAAAGAACAAAAAAAAAAGACATACTGCTGCTTTTCCTCTCCCAGATTTCATGCAACTAAAAGCTTTTCCTGATTCCGCCTCGATAGCGACGCCAAAACAGTAGGTGTCTGTCTGAGATGGGATTTTAAAAAAAAGACAATTCGAGATTCAGATAAATATAACGTTGGCGTGGAAAGATGAACCGATCACTCTGACACAGCGGGGAGCGCACACGGCAACGCGTTCACATCCCAGATTTGAGAGACGCCGTGGCTCGTCCCCCCGGGGAGGATCCTGATTAGGGCCGGTTGCCATCGCGCTTCGGTATTGGCAACGCACAATGTAGCGGAGGAAGCGAGACAAGTTGCGCCAATGGCTCGGGTTAAGACGAGAGGCAAAGCGAAGGCGAGGGGCCGCGTCAAACCTTGGCGTGGGGTTGTGGGCGGGGTTGGGTTGGGGTTGGGTTGGGTTTGGGGGGGGATTTGGCCGGACGCGCGCATGAGCTAATTGGAATTATGTCGATCCAGAGCTTGGCCATCTTCTCGGAGCGGGCGGTGGGGGATTGTATGCGCTCGTCCTGCCAGAGACTCATTGGATTTGCTCCTCCATAAAAGCTCTCACATTGGGGACATACCTGAGAGCAATTCTACACTAATGACCCAACGAAAAGCGCTCGGCGTTTTGAGACATTGGATTTTCTGGGGTGAAAAAGGGGGCGTTTGGGGTGTGAATTTGTTGAGGTATTTTGCATTTTGAACCGCATTAAGCTCCCTGCACAGTTTGGTCATTTGACATAAGGCATTTTCAGGAATTTACTGGGAATGATCGTGCAAAATGTTGCCGGTTGGGGATTCTGATTTCACAAAACTGGCTGCAAGTTATACTGTATCGCAATTTTTATCATAGTTTGACCAGTAGTAATTAGCAATTTGGATGGACTTCATTATTTGGGATGATGTATGAATGTCTTATTTTGTAAAAAACCTTCTAACCTGCAGTTTAGACCCCTACTAAACATATTGTATATTATGAAAAACACGTGCCGTTTAGACCTTTACCATGTTGTGAAGTACATGCTACATGTAGTGCACACTGTCATACTTCACCCCCGTTGCCTCCAGTGTCCGTGTACAGTATACTGGTGTGTGAATGAGAGTGTGTTTGTCAGAGTTAATGCAGGTAAACAGTTGTATGTTCATTAACACAACAAATAGATCAATATAATGATTTAAAACAATATCTAATCTGGCATTTATTCGATTACAACCGTTGCATTTCCCCCAAACCCTTTAAAAACAGACTTACTGAGAGTTGCGCCACCTGCTTGTCTCCATGGAAATAGAGAATTAAATGCCTCACAGTAGAACATTACGGGAAAATCAATAACGTTGATAAGCAGTTGGAGGACCTTTCACCAGAAAAGTTACACAGAACCTTCAAACTCCAAAAGTGACTTTCCCATGGCAACTTAAGGCAGGATTTTAAAATGTTTTCTTTCCCTAATCAAAAGACTTCTATATGTCACAGTGACACTTTTATGCCATCTGGACTATATGAGTGATAATTTGAACTGGAGGTTTGGAATATACATGGTCAGGCTTTTAGAAGAAATTGATTCATAAAATCCTTAGTGTCATGCAGGAAAGTCCATCTCCTCTGTAGCTTCCAGCTCACAAGAGGTTTATGAGCAACTTAAATCTCCATTACTTCCAGTTAGAACAAAGTTGTAACAGTCTGAGTGATGACTGCTTGAGTAACTCGCAGCTCTTTCACACTCCGATAGCTCATTGTTATTCTAATTTGCACTATTAAAACTGTATGGCCAGCCATCAAATCCCCTATGGGAGAAACGAATGTGGAATTTATGCACTCTACAGTACTCTGCGTCATTATTCCAGGCAGGATTCCGACTCCAGCTGCCTCCAGTTTTAATGCTCACTCATATCTTTTCCTGCTTGAATAAGTGTCACTGACCCCTTTTTGCTAATTAGGATTACATAATTACATAAGGACTCCCCTGTCCTGTTGTAAGAGGCTCAACTTTTCAAATTAATTTCTGCTCCTCTGTCCACTGGCTCATGTTGTGAAAGCTAGTCGATGCGTTGGCTGTTTGCATCATTACAGATCAAGCAACGTGCTATAATCGTAATACACTTTGAATAATCAGTTTGCATTGAGGCGGCGGCGTGCTTCTGTTGGAACGCTCGCACGAACACAAAAGGTATTTCATTTACAGCTCTGTCTGTGGAGACACTTCAGCCTCATTGACAAAGTATGTGTGGTGTTTGATAGGGCCCAGGGCCGGCCCTAGGTTTTTAAGCTCCCTAGGTAAGATACAGCATTATATTTATGACTTTGTCATGACTTTAGCAGGTAAGGCTATGACAAAAGAGTCTCTGGACTGAATTCTGAAGCAGTGGCAGCCTGTGGTAGACTGTGCTAACTGAGTTTTCTATGTATTTAATAAATGTGGGCCGTATATACACCTATAGATAACAACAAAGTGTCTGCACAGCAGCCAAGGGCTTTAATACCAATGACTAACAGTCATTTTGTTCTCTATTTATTTCACTCAGTCACTGGATGTACGCTTGCACTTTGTTTGATCATCATTGTTTTTCTTTAACAAATGATTTGTCTTGAACAAAGGAACATTTGAGATCATTTTTGAACAAATGATGTGATGTTTTGTATTTTAGTGACATTTCTAAGAGCTGAACATCCTCCAGTAGAAATATTTGGACCACCCTGTGAAGAGCCTCACATGCTCTGACAAATATTACAAAATGTGGTTTGCATATTTGCGTAACCCTCCCCGGGAAATGTTATTACATCACATGCAACTTGCTGTATTTTGGTGTCTTATTAATACAAGAAACAATTTTCATACATTTCATCGTTTTATTTCTCAAGATTTTTTGCTTTAAAAAAACAAGGGGAAAACATCCACACATTGTGAATGTAATGAAGTCACTAAACACCACTGTGCTCTCAACAGCATTAGTATTCAGTTCTGTCCATAAGCCGTCAGTCCAGAACAGACAAAACACTTCTGCTGCACAAACAAACACAAAAGTGTGAACTTCAGTTTTATTTTTGCATTCAAGTAATAGCTAATGATTACTTTTTCTCTGTGAATGACTTTTTCTCTGTGGATATGAGACAGATTTGCATAAATAATGACCAATAAGAAGCTCCAGCTTGTATTGTATCACTGGGAGATTCGAAACGCTTTTTAAAAGACACAATCTGTCCAACAGCTTTGGTGGTGCTGACAAGATGCACACAGCCTCCCGAAGGTGTGAGAGAAAGAGAAAGAGAAAGAGAAAGAGAAAGAGAAAGAGAAAGAGAAAGAGAAAGAGAAAGAGAAAGAGAAAGAGAAAGAGAAAGAGAATGAGAAAGAGAACGAGAACGAGAAAGAGAAAGAGAGCTTGAGGCTGCGCACATGTTTCAGGGACATATTCATCACATCTGATATCAGGCAAATCCACATTCTGATTGGCTCGTGAGCGAGTTCTCCATCTATGCTATATACGGGTAGTAGCTTATGATTTTGAATAAGATATGTTGACAATATCGTTTAAATTAGTTACATGTTGGTTTCAGGTTTCACACACACACACACACACACACACACACACACACACACACACTGCTTTTTCTCGGGGGCCTCTTTGCACAGTGGGTCTTATCTGGTGTGGCAGATCTGGGCCTCTATTGCTCTGGTGCTCGGGGCCTGCTCCTGTGCTGCGATGATGAGGGCCCCTGTGCTGTCCTTTTGTCCGGCCCACTATCGCCATTGGTAGGATTTCTTGACATCGTAGCGGCTCTTGTGGAATTTCTCTTCTAACAATCATCAAGAAATGAAGTAAAACAATAGAACAGCGTTGTCTTTTCTCAAAGATTAATTTTTTATTCTGTTGTACAATCAGAAAGAATCTCTCCCTCGTGTGGATGCGTCGGTCACTCTCTGAAGCGGTTTGTCCACACGTCTCTCTGGCCCTACACTGATCTGCTCCCCACCAGAGGATTCACATTCATCTTATTGATTACAGGTCGAGCAGATGGTCACGTGACCTACTTCAATAGAGACATTTACCGTCTTAGCATCGGGTTTGAAAACAGAGAAAGCAAAAGGCCACAAGAACAGGGACTGTTTGTCACATTTGCAATAAGACAGTTCACATCCTTTACAGTTCTTTTAAAATCAATGCCCTAGTGTGAAAACCAATACTAGGCACTAGGCCGAAGCATCCTGGGCACACAAGGATGTCCCCCATCCAGTCAGAGAGGTGTCTGATCAAAAGAATCACAGCACAGGCTTGTAATTATCCGGAGGATCCGTCTGCCGTGTCACATAAAGTAAGGGCCAAATAATATATTTTTCCGTAACAGGGCTTGTCCTCCCATGATGGTCTTTCCAGCACCTCTTCCTCTGTTCCCCATTGCCTGAGACATTCACTAAGCACGTCATCTATTAGGGCCTTGTCCTTGATGTCCTTGTGGATCTTGAATGTTTTGTCCTGGATACACGCTCACTAGTTCACGGCCTCCTTCCTTACGGTTAGTGTGCAGTCTCAGGGTGCTGGATTAGGCATGGAACCCTCCATGCATCAGGAGCTTTCGCGCCTTAACATCTGTCTGTATCTCTTCCTTTGGCCACCTTATTATTTCTGCAGGGTCTGATCACTTGCCGGGCATAGCTGTTTATTGCCCGGGACTTGCTCTTACCATTGCGCTGCTTCTGAGGACTTACCTCACTCGTTGTAGATATTTGGCCGTAACCGCTTTCCTTGTTACCTCTTCGAAGTTGCCATTTGCCTTTGGGATTCCCAGGTACTTGTAACTGTTTGTTCCCTCTGGGAGTGAGACCCCCTCTGTGTGGACCATTTTTCCTCTCTTTGTCACAATCTGACTACAATTCTCAAGAACGAATGACATTCCGATATCTGAGCTGTAGATCCTGGTGGTGTGGATCAGTGAGTCGATGTCCCGCTCGCTCTTAGCGTACAGCTTGATGTCATCGTTAGAGGAGGTGACTGATGGTGGCCCCATTCCTGAGACGGTATCCATACCCAGTCTTTTGGATTATTGGCTGAGGGGGTTCAGACCTATGCAGAACAGCAGTGGGGACAGGGCGTCCCCTTGGTATATGCCGCATTCGATGGACACTTGTGCAAGAGGTTTATCATTGGTCTCGAAGGTGGTTTTCTACAGCCGCATTGAGTTTGCTATGAAGCCTCTTAGAGCTCTATTGATGTTGTACGTCTCCAAGCATTCAGTAATCCATGTGTGTGGCATTGAGTCATGTGCTTTCTTGTAATCAATCCGGGCAGTGCACAGATTGGTGTGTCAGGGTCTGCAGTCTTGAGCGACTGTTCTGTCAACCAGGAGTTGGTGTTTGGCTCCTCTGGTGTCTTTGCTAATGCCCTTATGTGCTTTAGTCATGTATTGATCCATATGCCCGCAGCCCAAAATGAGTTGGACACCCCTGCTTCATACATGACTTTAAGGATACTTAACTTACTAGATATCATGCATTTTCAATACTTTATGTTTGACAAATAATAGATTCATTACTTTGTCCCTATGTGTGAAACAAGGCGCAAAATAATTGTCCCATTTGGTCCAGATTCTTTTAAATGTATCAGTTTCCAGGTTGAGTTTGTGTGTGATTTTTTCCATTGTCCGAATGTCAGTTATGGTGTTGGTCCAGTCGTCAGTCCAGTTTACGTCTTCCATTTTTTTGTGATGGCCGTTTTCTCCCAAAGTGTTCCAAACGTATCCATCTATATCGTCCATGACAGGGGTTTTGACATGGTGTTGTAAAGAAACAGGTCACATTCTTCCAACTGAATTCCCTCCAAACATTTATTTTTATTATTAATTCAACTTTTTTTTAAAGTAGATTGTTTGTTCATGTCATTAATGCATTTATATACTTTTATTCCCCCAGGAAGTTCTGATTTATAAACCTTAATGAAGATTTCAGTCAAAGGGTTATAAATATTGTTACTTTGTTTCATGTCTTGATTATAATAACTATATCATGTGTGAACACTGTGTCTTCAACCATGAAAAATAAGATTCTGTTGTTGTTTTACAGGTATAAATAAAGTCAACAATAATGTTTTATTAGTTATTTAACATTCATTTAACCAGGTAAGGAAAACAACACCAGTGTCATCAAAATGGACTTGGATCAAAGTGAAACGGTAGTACACTTCATAAAAAGCATTTACACATTTGCACTAAAATAAAGATTAATACAGGACTAGATTTAAAAGCACAAACCATGTTCAAAGGGCTCTGACTTTGTTTTTTTTAAATATGAAAAACCCGTAAAGAAACCAGTTCATACAGCTTCAGTTCAGATTGAAAAGAGTTCCAAGCTGTGTTTCCCCAATCATTCTGCACTCGAGAGACAACATCACTATAGAGCGTGAATAATCCACATTTTCAGAACAGATCCACCAAAAGTGAACTTTAAAAACAGTGGATGAAACTAAATACAATGTCTATTATATTTTGGATAAGGAAACAAGCTAAAGAATATGACACAATGAGGAATGTGTGAATTGTACTAATGAAAATGCTTCTGCGCAGCCATTGAAGACCATCATGATCAAAGTATTTATCAGTGTCTGAAGCAGCCCAGAGTCTAATCGCATGGACGACAAGCTTAACCTCAGATAACACTCATTTATGCCTTTGTACATTTTTCCACGGGACATAAAATGTCCTAAATCCTTTTTTAAAAATGATTCAGCGTTTGCTAGTTTGGTGTCCGGGAGCAAGCGTAGTGTGAAATAAGCAATCTCCTCTCTTCACACTTAAGGCACAATTACTCCCTGCATTAGTTTTGACGCACACAATTTGACACATTTTAACCTACAGGATGTCTCTGCGGCACACTTAGCCAATTTCAATTGAAATTGATCAGAAAAGAGCCTATCTGGCAAACGGCCACCGACAGCACCAAGCCCAAAGCACCTGACCAGAGAAAACGAAACGTAGCAATTGTAGACTTTAAGTGCTTTACTGCGCAGCTAATGGAAATGATGGCATCTACGGTCAACCGATCGATCTGCCTAGAAATTCATACATCATCAAATATCAAAGAAAGGAGACTATCAATAACCTCAGCCACGCATTATTCAAGTGTCTATCCTGAGATGACCTTTCCAACGCAGTATCCAATTCTTATATCCCAAAAATATGAATGTATGTATGTATTATTATTATTAATTGACATCTTTGGAAAAATGTGGGCATTTAATGTATGTCTACTCTATTGGAAATAGATCAGAGCTGCGTTAAAACTGAAGAAACTACTGAAACACACCCATAATTAAGCATGTCTGAAAGCCTGAGCCTGCGGAGGGCTGCTGTGGTTAAAACAGACTTCCAATAGAACACATTCAGAGCCCCGTGCACCTCCGCTGGCACCTACACTGGGACCTCCGCTGGCACCTCCGCTGGCACCTACACTGGGACCGCCGCTGGCACCTCCACTGGCACCTTCGCTGGGACCTCCGCTGGCACCTCCACTGGCACCTCCGCTGGGACCTCCGCTGGCACCTCCACTGGCACCTCCGCTGGGACCTCCGCTGGCACCTCCACTGGCACCTCCGCTGGGACCTCCGCTGGCACCTCCACTGGCACCTCCGCTGGGACCTCCGCTGGCACCTCCACTGGCACCTCCGCTGGGACCTCCGCTGGCACCTCCACTGGCACCTCCGCTGGGACCTCCGCTGGGACCTCCGCTGGGACCTCCACTGGCACCTCCGCTGGGACCTCCGCTGGGACCTCCGCTGGGACCTCCGCTGGGACCTTCGCTGGCACCTCCACTGGCACCTACGCTGGCACCTCCGCTGGCACCTCCGCTGGGACCTCCACTGGCACCTCCACTGGCACCATCACTCCGAGTGTTGTCTGAGCTACTCTCATTACTTTTAAAGGTAACATACAATGCAAACAAAAACAAAAACATATCTGAAGTTGTATTCATAGTCACGCTTGTTTCATAGGTCTTGTTTCCTCCTCTGAAAATGTCATCATTATTCCAATTATTGAACAGTTTATCTCTTCAAACCTGTAAGAAAACACCAGGTGAGTCACAGTACGACACTTTGCTGTTCAGTGACATCACCCGGCTTCACATTTGTGTCAATACTAGTGATGTGAAGA
Source organism: Eucyclogobius newberryi (assembly GCF_026437365.1). Lineage (NCBI taxonomy): Eukaryota > Metazoa > Chordata > Actinopteri > Gobiiformes > Gobiidae > Eucyclogobius > Eucyclogobius newberryi. Next base: position 6,906,553 of record NW_027316167.1, read on the forward strand.
AGGTTTTGTGCGAATGAGATAAGACAGGTGTAAATACTTCCTTATTTCACAGTTTGAAAGTTAGATACCTTAGACTATACACTGAAAACTTCTTACAGTGAGCTGGCTTTCATCTCCACAGATCTGACATGTGTACGTACCTTAGCCTGGGGAAATCACCTGGTTGTCTCCATGACGATAGATACATTTAAGATCTCACAGTGGAACATTCCGGCCAAAGCAATCTCCACCAGAACAGTAGCGCAGTGTACCTTTAAGATAGAGGCGCCGTCTTTTCCTGACGCTTAAATTCACATCTGTAGCAAACATATTTTGATAATAGAATGCAATAACTTGACAAATGTTGTGGAAATGCTACTTGCTCGGGGCGATGAAAAGACCAGAAACCCAAATCAACTCGCTTGGCCCGTTTCCATCAACATTTACAGGCGCCAAAAAAACTTTTTTCTCTTCGTATGTGCTAAATATTCATTTGGAAAACTGTGGAGAACCTTCTGACCCATAAGCCTGGAGTGTTTGAATGGCTCACCAGCTAAAAGCCCAGAGCGATGTTCACCTTGGCCCTGGGGCGAAAACACTTCTATGGCAGCTCGGTCTTCTTGCCTCAGACCCTCGGCCCGAGAGCAATCAAACATTTAACGAGTCAGCGGCTCTTGATCAAACTTCCAAACTGCTCCCGGTCTGTAAAGCTGCAAGGTTAATATGAGGTAACAATGCCCGGCTACTACCGCATTAGTTATTCAGGAATATTCTGTGTCTTTTCTTAGTGGTCATCATTGTGAATTCCGAACCCTTTTCCACGCCGTTCTGTTGAAGCGCCGTTAGTGTCACTCGGTTGCATCACTACTTTACCACGGCACATTTGAGCACATTTCGAAGGGAAGTGTTAAATAATTTCAATTCGGCTTGCCTCTCTTCCAGTCCAAAAACACAGCGTCATGCCTTTGCAAACTGTGAGGTTCATTTAGGTCGTTTTCATCAAGAGTGTTCCACTGCATTGCATCACTTTCCACATGACATGTCACAGAATAAAAGGGTATTTTTACATGTAGTTACCGTTACTTTTCTGGACTATAAGTCGCACCGGAGTATAATGCATAGTAAAGAAGAGAAAAACATATATAAATTGCATTGGATTCTATTTCTTTGATAAAATCCAAGACCAAGAACAGACATTTGATCTTGAAATGCAGGTTTGAAATAATCACAGATGAGAGAACATGGTGAATAGGTGTACGTATGCTAACGCTAACGCCTTCAGCTACATGAGGCACAGACAGAACTGTGGTAAGTGTCTGATATGTTAACGTAACATATGAACAGTTATTCAGATAACTATAGCATAAAGAACATGCTAACAAGTTTACCAAAGCATCAGTTTTACCCCAAATCACTAAATCCATTGAATTCCTCTTCCTCTGTGTCACATCTAAACAACTCCACAAACTCCAGAGGAAGAGGAAGTGCAGATTCTTCTTCTGCGTCGCTTAGAGCCTAGAGCGCCCTCTTGTGGTTGCCAGTGTGAAAATAACAAATAATGTCACATCGTCAAGTTGCTCTGAAGTATAAGTCGCACCCTGGCCAAAACTATGAAAAAAGGTGCAACTTATAGTCCGGAAAATACGGTAATCAAATAATAAAACAATGTATGGGCAAGCAACAAGAAGTGAACATGACATGATCTTGGCCTGTCAAGACTGCACGCTTTTCTTATTCCGTCAAAAAATGTGTAGTTTGGACCTTATGGCCTCAAACATTTTCTCCCGTTACTTTCACACAGCGACACAGGGAGGAACTTCCTGTGAGTTCATTATGAGTCTCACAAACTCTTCCCCACCCCGTAGCTCTTTCCATTCTTGAATTCAAACACACTTAATGCAACTTCCAGTCGTGAAGTACCAAGCAAGGTTTTCCATCACAACCACGGCAACAGATCCCAGCGTGTCTGGCGGCTTCACAATCAGACAAAAATAAGCACTACTTTTTCTTTGAGTAAAAGTCGACGCCAACGAGTCAACCTAGTGCACATTCTGATTCACGATCATACAATCAAGCGGTACAATTCAAAAGTGTCTTGCTTTGCCACAAGGTCAACGTCAGACCCATTTGTCTTGATGGGCCGAGCAGAGCCGATCACCTTATACATCGTCCTCAAGCGCATATCGTCTTCTTTTGAGTCTTTCCGGGTTGAAACGGCAGAAGGATGGATAGAGCGACTTGACAGATGGATTCAAAGTAGGTGAAGAGATGCTCCTGGCTGATTAGTGCTGCTAGGTAACCACTGGAGGAGACAGGGAGGTGTAGTTGGGGCACTTTGGGCTTCCTGGCTGAATTCACGCTCAGTCTCATTCTTCAGCTTTACTAAACATTGCTTGCTGTCTTCTTTAATTGACATGATTTTTTTGGCATTATAACCTTTTTTCACCTGCCGCATTTGCCGTACGCTAATTGCTCTTGGGATTGGCGAGTAAGTCTGGTTATCTCATCACGCATAATTGAACTCGCGGTAATATACTGCATAAACATATATGACAGTTTTCGACTTTCTTATCACTTTTTATCAACCTCATCTGTTCAACTGTCCGTGCACATTAAAAACACACTAAATCAGTCAAGTGTTCAGAACAGACTATAATTAGTTTCATATTTTACCTCGTCTGTTATTGCTTTGGAATGATGTTTTTCAAGGTATTTTTGACAATAAAACTCCTGTAATTGAATAAATGCAAGATAAATATTCTAGTTCCAGTCAAAACATTAACATCATTAACGTTTCATCACTTTGTATCTTTACATCGATCAAGAAAACAGTTGTGCGCATTTTGCAAGTGCACGATTTTGCCTTTGAATAACTTGAGTTCCTCTGGAGTGACAAATGTGTGTTATTTTACCCTTCCTCATAAAGTTGAGTGACTTCGGCGCCGTCGCACTCAAGAGAAAATGGATCGGGCACTCACTTTGGTCATCAGCGGCGGTGATTCCTCTGCCCGCTGTCCGTCATCGCGAGGGAGACGAGCTACGTGTATTGGAACCGGTGCAGTTTTTGTCAGTTATAAAAGGCAAGTTGGGCTAGCAATTATCAACAAATGCAACACGACAACATTTTTAAATTGAATGCCGGAAAATGTCATGACTGAGGATTTGCAGCGGTTTCACAATCCAGACGGAAAGTTGCGTCATGACTGAATAAAAAACATAGACCACTCTATATAAGGTTTAATGGGCTAATTTACTTTCCATCCCAAAGGTCGGCGGTTCAATCCCGGCTCTGACCACTTAAAATGTTGCTGTGTCCTTGTGCCAAACACTTCACCCACTTCCCTTCTGTGTGAATGTGGCGGTCAGAGTTGGGGGTGATGTGTCAGCTGGTAACAAGCCAGAGCACTCAAATTAGTTTTTTGAGTCACGAGGAACGTTAGATTTGTGCGGATGAAGATTAGTTTGTTATGTTAATGTCGTGAGTAGGACCAAACCCCTCTTACGCCCCTTCCTGTTGCTACACTATTTAAGCATCCAGGTCACACATATCAGTGTTATGACTTTGTGCCCCTCCCTTCCACCCTCTTTTAATCATTCTACTTTAACTCCTAGATGGGGGTATCGAGGCCCGGGAGCCTACAGCCCTCGTCGCCAGAAGCCCCAAAACCGCGCCCATTTCTGTACATTTGTGTTGTTCATGTTTCTCGTACGCCAATAAACACTTTGCATCGTAGCTGGGATGCTTGCAAGTGAACCGTGTAATCTAGTACTCCCCAAGTTACTTTTACAAATGAGAGTTTTGGTGAAGACTCATCTCCTCACCGCAATCCCAGAGCTCGGCGTGTTGTGAGCATGCGAACTGCGCAACGAGTGACACGTAATCAACTTTCGGATGCACGTTTTGAAAAACTCTGTCGTTATAACCACTACTTTGTATCTGATGTGGGGTGACAGCGATGTGGTGAGTTTGAGTTACATAAAATACAGTGCTAAAACAAGCGCGTTCTGTTGTTGCGCCTCGTTGCTCTTGTCAATCCACTAATTTGGTTTTAGTGATGTGTGCCACTGCTTGAGGACAGGCCGACACTTATGGCATTGTAATGTGATAATCTGACAACATAAAAGAGAAATAAAGCGCAATCCAATGCATTTACTTTACTGGTTAATTTAATATTTTAATGATTATGTCACTGTGTTTGTAGGAAAGCCAAGCGGTCAGACCCTTATGCCAGGTTTAGGTCAGTGGTGTAATATAGAACAGAAATGGAAGCCTTAATCATTGGTAATTTACTCTTAAAGACAGTAGCGCACTAACGTGACCTGTTCGTTTCCAAGGGCAGTAACGAGGTAACGTAATGAGTTACTTTTAAATGCAACGCTGCCCAACACCGGTGATGAGTGATGGTGGTCAGAAGGGTGTGAATCCCCCTTTCAGTACAAAATGTGTGTCAAAATTCCATCTGCACATGCCCAGATGCTTCTGACAAGCACCCACTTCTCCCGGTGTCACCTTAGACATTGTCCCGTGGGTGCGGCGGTAATAAAAGTGTGTGCAGCCTAATGTCTCTCACGCTGTCTCTTCTAAAGGACTGTCAAACTAAGGCTACTACCGACGGATAGCATTTTAATCGTTTTTGGCTTTTTGAATAATGAAAAATTATAACAGCAAGCATGATTGACATAAATTCGGTAAATGACTCAGATTGGGGAATCACAGCGCTGGAGCTGCAGATTGAGAGCTACAGCTTCTGTCAGTCTATTCCAGGGCAGCTGAGAGTGGAGGGAGTAAATAATGCAATATTTCATAGTTTTAGGTGTGTTTTTAAAAAGCAGACTTAGCTAATTCGTCCTATTTCTTATTTTAATCACATTGGTTCATTATTGTTGATCACTTCAGGCCGTTTTGCCGTCATACAGTTGTTTTTTTTTGTCCTTATTATAATTTTTGTTGTGTTTACTCACATATTAATTTCATGGCATTAACACAAACAGAAAAAACTGGAACAGAATTGCATTGCAAAGCATATTGGCTTTCGAAACACTTCAATTCAACAGCGTCTTACAGTTTATAGCCATGACGCAATCTTTTATTTTACCATTTCAATTAAGGAGCAAACACTGAAGGTTGAATGAAGACAATTATGCAGCTAAAGGCATCCCTGACCGTATCCAAGCAATGTCATGTGTTATCAGTTTCAAAGCTTCTCATTTGGCACGGGAGCGGGGCTTGTTATCCCGGATTTGAGCGCCGCATCCTGAATAACATTCTACGCCCAACGCAGCCTCATTCTGTGTCGTGCGTATTATGGGACAGTGAATCAATAATGAAGCAAAAGCAATTATGCAGCAGCTAATTGCAGATGCATTTTGTAACTCAATTGACCAAGTAGCCCTCGGCGGCCAAAGACATGCGGCGGGAACGAGAGGCAAATGTAACGGCCCGGGTGATTCACTGCCAGAACAATTTGTCCCCCGTGAGGTTGCTTTAGTACAAGACGAGGAGCTCTGGTTGGAAGATATGGCAGACAATTTACCCATTTAATTTCACGTACATTTGAGGCCTTGTAACAAAGGCTTTGTTTGTGCCAGAGAGTTGTGGGTTGGCTTATTGTGCAGCTCAAAGTCTCTTCATTAACAAAAACACATCTGTTAAAACGATACGAGCGGTTTCTGCTGACTTATGACAGAAGGTTTACTCCAGAGGGTCATTTAGAGTATTTTACATTTTGTTTTGTTGAAATTTGAAATGGTTAGAATACTGGTGCCCCAAAGCTGCAGCATACAAAGAATACAAAGGGTGCCCGGCCCCCCACGGCCCCCTCACGGCCCCCCACGGCCCTGCACGCTGACTTGTATCCGTGCTTGTCCATCTTGCGCTCCTAATGTCTTCTTTGCCAAGAGCTTTTAGGACAAAATGAGTCTCATTGCTGTCCACATTGTTTAGCCTGAGCTCGCGGCCAATGACAGAAGTGCTTTGCTCGACAGTTACAGTATGTTGTTCAGCCAAAGTCGATTGCACTCATGAATATTTATCTGATGGATAGTTTCAGTGAACCGTGAATGAACCAGAAATGTAAAATTAGATTAAACGCGATGTGTCACTCCAGATGTACCTGGAGGGCTGTTAAAGTAATGTTTGGGACGTTCACTTTCTATAGGAGGCCAATCTCGGCTAGAGCGGTGTTACCTTGATTAAAAATTGACAGATCAGTATCTAACAGAAAAAGAAAATCAATTCAAAGCTTCAAACTCCTTTGGTGACACCCATCTTTTAAGTGCATTTTTTGTTAGTTGTCAACAAGTGTAACGTGTTCAAAATCCCTTGCGACAGAGTGAGATGAATGTGTGTTTGACAAGTTTGGGGATGTATTGGAAATGTCTGATAAAACTTCCTGGAAGCGTTAGTGCGGGCAGCGAGCGGTGCAGTTATGCCTAATATGTCTGAAATCCAATGAGTGGCATTCTATAGCACTCAGTAGTTTAGTGCCATCAGCGCAGCTCATTTATGCCTCTGTTTAGCACTGCCTCATTTGCGATCGCAGGGAAATATCTCCAAACACCTCTCGTTGAGTTTACCGATCAATTTTTACAACACAAATGTCCATCAGCCTCCGGACTAAACGCTTTGATCGCCACTTTAGGCTTGTTCAGGACAATATGCCATGGATTAAAGCGTAACATTTTACAGGCGTGTGTACTTAAGACCAGTGAACAAGGCACCTGGGTTCAACAGTCATTTTATGGCACATGACAATTGCTGTTTTAAATTACGGTACAATTAAGTTGAATTAAAGAGCCACTAAACAAACGCCATAACCACTGTTTTAACTGTGTAAATGGGACTAAAATAGAGTTGTTTATCTTAATCCTTCTTCCGGTTGTATTAGTGAACATAGAGCTGCTGACCTCGAGAGAAAATAAGTTCTCCAGAGACTAAAAAGCCGTTTTCAGGCCAATCGGTGCATTGTTGACTGGTTGGTCACATGAACATTGCAGCTCTACTCTGCAGCTTTGCATTCATGAGTGTGCAGTAATTTCACTCAACGGGGCAACACGTCATTTGTGATAATGCTGTTTGAAATATTGATAATACAAGCTGTGGTTTGATTGGGTTAACAAAAGAAAGATATTCATATGTACACTGGTGCTTTGTATTAGATATACGTTTAAAGTTTACAAATGAGGACAGAAAGTGCTGATTGTGCATTGATTGTAAGTGTATTGCATAGTCTGGACAACGTGATCCTGCCGATGACACTGTTTACAGCCGCAGCTCACGGGGCTCCAGGCTCAGAGCCATGGTAACACTGGGCTTGTGGGCCCTTGTGGACAGTATACAGTCTATGGCTGGGACAAGCATGTTGTATGGACAGTGGTATGACATTATTATAATATAAATAAATAACATTAAGTATCAGCCCAGCGTAACTGACTTCCTACGTTTGAATATTCAGATTACAGAATGAAGATTGCACTATTAGCAAAAATGACAGAGGGTGAAGGTGCAGGAGCCAAAAAATTAACATCCATCCATACTTCTAATTAATGTGTCTGTCCAAATATGATTTACTCTAACGGTACAATATCATTTTCTGTTTATACGACAGCTATGGCAGTTCAAGCAAGACTTCAGCTGATATAAGAAGACTTCTTGGAGCTTGATCATGAGGAGCAATGGAGTCACAACACCGGATTACTACCAGGAACTGAAAGAAGAGAGCACATTACGCCGGGGCTCGAGTCTCTTCACTGGCTCCTGTCGAGTTTAGAATCCAATTTAAAATCCTACTCCTGACTTACAAAGCCATAAATGGCCCCATCCTACCTCAAAGATGCTATAGTGCCATATCATCCGGTACTATACCATATTATGGTATATATTATTATATGTGCGGCAAAAATTTTTGGTGTTGCTTGGTTTTAGTTTTTTAATAATATAATATAATATAATATAATATAATATAATATAATGCATACAATATGCATCGTACCAGGTTGTGGAGTGCTCATTTCCACCTGTCTAATGTGATTAGGTCCCACTGAGGGAGAACATACAGTGAGGTGAGTTGCTGGTCAAATGATCCATCTGAATGCTGCTGCGATCATTTCTGCAGTCCATTTTAATATGTAAGGCACTGATAGAATTAGCCATTAGCTTCAATGCTAGGCCGCTTTAGCTGTAAATGCCTCGACCGCTACAGCTCTTTGGCAAAACTGACCTGACCAGAATCGCTCAGACCCACTACAGCCTTTGGGCTCCGCATTTCACCATCGGGTCTGGAGAAGAGGGGAAAGAATGAATCCAAACACATATGTCCGCTCTGTCTCAAAGTTAGATCAGGCAATGATCCGCGCCATGTGTCTTTTGGCAACGGTCACTCAGCAGTGTAGAGCCTGCCCCCGCACACACACACGGTTCTCCCAAACTGTCCAGGCACTGCCCACTCAGGAGCATCTCTCAAATTTTGCCTTTGGCCTGACAAGGCTCTGCAACAGGCGTTTTGTGGCCCTTTCACTGGTATTGAAAGGTGCGTAATTAGATCGCAGTGGACTAAGTGTGATTATAGTCATTACAAAGTAACTGGCCACGTTATTTTTTATTTCATATTCATACTAAGCCTGTTAGTATTTTGGGCAGGTTCAGTGTTAAATCATCCAAATATTTCTGTAAGTAAAGTAAAGTGTGACAAAATAATAGCAAGGCAAGTTTATTTATTTGAGCAAAATTCGTCCATCCATTTTCTTCCACCTGTCCGGGTCGCGGGGGCAGCAGTCTAAGCGGGGACTCCCAGACTTTCCTCTCCCCAGACACTTCTTCCAACTCCTCTGGGGGGATCCCGAGAAAACTATCCTTCCCTAGTTCTACAAAAAATCAGGTTGTACATGTAAAACTTCTCTCTGCAAACTACAGCAATAAGTGTCTAATCAAAGAGTAACCAAACAGAGGTAACTCGAGGTCAATGGTGGCTCGAAAAATCATTTGGAAATTTTGCCTTAAGTGCTGACGGTCCAGATTCTTCCAAATAAAATAGGTTTGGAAGCAGCTTACCTATCTGCGTGGCGCACACAGCCATCTGGTCTGTCCGGGAGCACAACCAAAAAAAAGTTAGTTTGGAAACACTGAATACTGTTAAGAGAAGATTTGGTGGCAGATACGTGACCCACCTGCTGGAGTGAAGATTCTGTCCAACCAAAATAACCAATCAAAGCCAAGTCGTCTATGTTTTGTTCTATAGAAAGAAATGCACTTGGGAACAACCTGTCACTTCTCCTGGAAAAACACAACTTCATTTTAAATAGTTCTAAATCTACTCTTATGTGGTGATTTGATTTGATTTTCCTTCAAAGGTAAATTCAAACTTATCGCTCTTTCAAATTATATTTCTTTTCCATCTGCGATACTGCACTATATAATGTTGGAGTTGCTGTTTGTCTGACCTTCATTGGAATTTCCATCTCTATTTTCTCCATGTGATTCTGTCTTCCTGGTCAATCGTGAGTGAAGAGAAACTATGGCTCAAAGACAGCAAAGAGCACGCTCTTATCATGCATATCATTACCGTCAGTCCACGTATCGATCTGGAGTTGCAGTCCGGATCAAAGTGTCAAAACAAAATGCTAGCTTGAGTTTTGAACTACGAATCTACACGGCTACTGCTTCACTATCTCTATATTTCAGTCCCATTTTTCACCAAAAACTGGAAGATACTTGCCACTGTCTCATAAGCAATGCAGGCAGTTTGAAACCCTTTTGTGAGCGAGACACTTCTCCGACATCGCTGGTTTCTGCTGCTCGTTCAAGTTAAAACATTAGCACCAAGAACCAGTGTAAGACTCCTCCACTTATGATGCAGAGACATCATAAAACCTCTAAAAAGGGGGCGGTGCTAGCTAACGATGAAAAGCCTAATGTCACCATAAACCATAATGAGGTAATCTGCTGCTCGCTATAAATGTCAGTACAGTCTTTGCATCGTGCTCGCCGGTGTCGCGGTTTATAAGGAGCTTAAAAGACAGCTACTCTTCCTGGGGTCTTTAGTATTGCTGTTCATAAAATGGGTTATTCCCAAAATTAGTGAATTAATAATAGTAGAGTGTAGCGGTTTGAGGAGCTTGTAAATTATACAATATAAAATCAGTTCACAGTTCAAATTACACAACATTACACATTTGTGAGAAGAAGAAATATGAACTGCTATGCAAAAAATGTTAAGCTAAAACCGTAGATTTGATTTAATAAACAGAAACAGTTAGAAAATCAAACGTTGAAACTGATCCTCGCCAGTCCTCAGACCCTCCTCCCTCGATAAGGAAAATTCCCAAAACCCTGAGGAAAAAAGATAAACCATAAGAAGAACCAAAGTGAAGGAGAGATCCTACTCCCATGGACGGAGAGGCTGCAGATGTGTTCAGGAGTGAACCAGGAGAGAACCAGGAGTGAACCCGGAGTGAACCAGGAGTGAACCAGGAGTGAACCCGGAGTGAACCCGGAGTGAACCCGGAGTGAACCAGGAGTGAACCAGGAGTGAACCCGCAGTGAACCAGGAGAGAACCAGGAGAGAACCAGGAGTGAACCCGGAGTTAACCCGGAGTGAACCAGGAGTGAACCCGGAGTGAACCAGGAGTGAACCAGGAGTGAACCCGGAGTGACCCCGGAGTGAACCAGGAGTGAACCAGGAGTGAACCCGGAGTGAACCCGGAGTGAACCCGGAGTGAACCAGGAGTGAACCAGGAGTGAACCCGCAGTGAACCAGGAGAGAACCAGGAGAGAACCAGGAGTGAACCCGGAGTTAACCCGGAGTGAACCAGGAGTGAACCCGGAGTGAACCAGGAGTGAACCAGGAGTGAACCCGGAGTGACCCCGGAGTGAACCAGGAGTGAACCAGGAGAGAACCAGGAGAGAACCAGGAGTGAACCAGGAGTGAACCAGGAGTGAACCCGGAGTGAACCAGGAGAGAACCAGGAGAGAACCAGGAGTGAACCCGGAGTGAACCAGGAGTGAACCCGGAGTGAACCAGGAGAGAACCAGGAGTGAACCAGGAGTGAACCCGGAGTGAACCAGGAGAGAACCAGGAGAGAACCAGGAGTGAACCAGGAGTGAACCAGGAGAGAACCAGGAGTGAACCCGGAGTGAACCCGGAGTGAACCCGGAGTGAACCAGGAGAGAACCAGGAGAGAACCAGGAGTGAACCCGGAGTGAACCAGGAGAGAACCAGGAGTGAACCCGGAGTGAACCAGGAGTGAACCCGGAGTGAACCAGGAGAGAACCAGGAGTGAACCCGGAGTGAACCAGGAGAGAACCAGGAGAGAACCAGGAATGAACCAGGAGTGAACCAGGAGAGAACCAGGAGTTAACCCGGAGTGAACCAGGAGTGAACCCGGAGTGAACCCGGAGTGAACCAGGAGTGAACCCGGAGTGAACCAGGAGTGACCCCGGAGAGAACCTGGAGTGAACCCGGAGTGAACCAGGAGTGAATCAGGAGAGAACCTGGAGAGAACCAGGAGTGAACCTGGAGAGAACCTGGAGTGAACCCGGAGTGAACCAGGAATGAATCAGGAGAGAACCTGGAGTGAACCCGGAGTGAACCAGGAGTGAATCAGGAGAGAACCAGGAGAGAACCTGGAGTGAACCCGGAGTGAACCAGGAGTGAACCCGGAGTGAACCAGGAGTGAACCCGGAGTGAACCAGGAGTGACCCCGGAGAGAACCTGGAGTGAACCCGGAGTGAACCAGGAGTGAATCAGGAGAGAACCTGGAGAGAATCAGGAGTGAACCTGGAGAGAACCTGGAGTGAACCCGGAGTGAACCAGGAGTGAATCAGGAGAGAACCTGGAGTGAACCCGGAGTGAACCAGGAGTGAATCAGGAGAGAACCAGGAGTGAACCTGGAGTGAAGCCGGACAGAGAGGCTGTAGACCCAAAGTCCACTCAGGACAGAGGAATAGAGGGTGGATCATCCTGGATAGTGAGAAGGTGGTGGTCCTCCAGCTCAGTTAGAGAAGGTGGAGGTCCAATCTACATCCTGCTATCCATCAATCATCTTTATATTTAGAACACATTTCTATTGCTATGGTTAGTTCCAGACACAATACTGTGAAAACTCTATATATTTTTGCAGATAAAATGATTGTATATAAATTGTGGCCATTTTGCTTTCAGCCAATTACGATCTTTCAAATTGAAATTTAAATTTGTAATGAATGACCTTGCGACACCAGTGGTCTTGCATTTTGACCACCAGTTATCCAGTTCCAGAACTCATTCACCTTTCGAACAATTACACATCTTTTTTCTGCTCTTTTGCACCATGTGAAAAAAACAATACAATATTGATTTCTGTGAACTCTGACATTTCCACACCACCTCTACACTTCCACACTCCTCTTCCTCCAACACGTCCCTTCACCAGCCTTGCACTGGCACCCAAATACAGCTGATCATAAAAACGTAGACTATTAAACGCCCAATGACCAAATCAAATAACATCCAAGCGCTCGATCTATCACCTGCGTCCCCCCGATACAGAACCAGCGACTTACATTATCTTAAGAGGCCCGACATGGCATTCGTTTTGACTTGGCCAGTGATGAATCCATTTGTTGCCTGGGGCCTGGTGATAAGTGGTTCTCAGACTGGGGTACGCGGGTGATGGATGTGCCTGGACGGGCTCTGGAGGGCCGTAGGTGTGTGGCAGACGGCGCTCGGCGAGTGGTCTTCCCGTCAGTCCGGCTGAGGCGGCTCTGGCACTGACACCGTGATTGATTCTGTTGTGTTAAAAGCTGATAGATTTTCTGCTGATCCGGCACCGGCGCTCACTGCAGCTGAGCCCAGAGCTTTTTTCTTTCTTGCATTTTGTTCTGTATTTTTGGTTCTTTTTGCCGGTGTGTTGACAGTAACACATTGCCGGCGATGCTGGAGTTAGGGAGAGCTATTTGTTTTGGTTAGTTTTTCTTGCGCTGTTAGTGAAATCTTCTGTGTCATGGGTCATGGTTTTGAATTTGGGTTAGTGAAGAGTCTTTCTGAAGAATATCGTCTTTTGAATGGGTTTTAAAGTTCTGGTGCAATTTCACAAACAAATACACTGCTTTTACTATTATTTTTGAACAAGTTTCTCTGTAATCATCCAAACTATCTGTAGGTTTGGATGAATACGACATTTTATCTGTATTATTAGTGATAGTTCTTGCATAAATTGGTTATCAGACTGCCCTTTTAATTACAAAATGATAATGAAATGACACAGTTATTGGAAGCCTCTTTGTTCTGTATTTCTCCATCCAAATATTATATAACGACAATAATGAAAAAATAAAGCAAAAATCATTGGCAGAATATTTTTTGTTACTTTTTTTATATATATATATATTTTTGATTGTTTAATTTGTCTAAACAGAGCAATCCGTATTCATCTCCTTTATATATATATATTATAACAAGTTTAGAATTTCCAACCACGTTTTCCAAGTTGTTCCACATTGTAAACTTCCTACAGTTTAATTATGTTCCCATTAAACCAATAACCAAACCTTTAAAATGAATGGTTTGACTTCAGATCAGTCAGATTCATCTCTTCTGCAGGTAAACATCCCAGTATATATAATATTGTACGCTCAAAGCCAGATCCAGACCCAAAATCATCAATATTTCTTTGACGAATGTCCATCCAAGTATTTTTGTATTTTATGACAATATAAAAAGCTATGGATTTGATCGTTAACCTTGTCACAACTTCTCACAGAACGGAGGAAATGATGGACAGACGCCAGATCGCACCAGAGTCCAAAAAACATGTTCAACTTCCAATCAAATCCCTCCAAGAAGAGCTAAATGTATGAATATCTGAGAGACCATCTTCCCATTCATTGTCTCCAATAATTATATCGGCCTCCTTTTCTATTTTTCTTTATTGTATTAAGTGTTGTCCATATCATTTACCATAGTTTTTTAATAACATGTATAGAGAGTGCTTTACTGTGGAGGCCTTTGTGAATAAAACAGACTCAGCTCCTGTGGAAGAGGCAGAAGGGACGAGCTTTTGTGTTTTCTTTCATCAACATTTCTCATATAGAACTCACATTTTAAACACATTGGGGAAATATTGCTGTCTTTGTGACGATTAGAAAGCAACTCTGACTGATAATTGTCTTTGTGGTGACCAAACCGATGCAACAGCAAGTCAATACGTTCTTGGCATCCTGCATTTTTTTCCTACTCAATATTAAAGCAGTTTCAGAACGTATTAATCTGGACTGAATCATCCGATACAGAAAACTCCTTGATGACATGTTGCTTCTAACTGTAACTGGTGCTGGCAGTCAGCCCGTCCATGGGAGTAGGAGCTCTCCTTCCCTGATGTGTGGTTTCTACTTTTTCCCACAGGGTTCTTGTAGTTTTTCCTTGGCCGAGAAGGAGAGTTTAAAGACAGACAATGCTGTGACAGTTATCCATTTGCTAAATCCCTGTGAACTTCGTTGAATCTGCTTCTCTATTTCCTTGTCGCCCGTCGAGGCAACCGCTGATTTTGCACGTTACAAAAATGAATGGAATCGCCTACAGTAGTTTACAATCAAAACCCCCTTGCTCTTTAAACTCTGTCCAGTAGACTACGTTTCATAACTGCTTTAGTATCTGGAACACTCCTCATTACTGATAGATCACATCAACCTTTCGAAAACCCCATTTTCACAACCCGCACGTCCCTTTAATGCAAATCTAAAAGCATAACGCCTCATTCGCGCGCCGCTCAAATACAACCCATAAATACACCTTAGCGACACTGCCCCAGAAAAAAGCATCACTCCTTTGCAAACGTGCTGTGCTACTTAGCAAAGCGCCGGCTCAGCAGCAGCACAAGTTGGAGAGAAAGGTTTAGCGCTAATTAGGCCAGACAGACGCTGTGACCTTCCTTTTGTCTGCTGCCCACCTGCCTGCCACGGATGACAAGGAGAGGAGACAGCCGGCTCCCCAAGCAATACCACACACTTAGAAAGCATCTACAGGAGACCCTCTCACCGGGGCTTATCAGGCGGACTCCGGGCTTTCTCGGGACGTGATCCGTGGGTGGATTGAAAAGTAGCTTGTGCAATTGACCCTGAGCCGCCAGTGTTTTAACCTTTATAATGACGACAAAGACAGTTTTACCTACATTTTCTGCTGTAGGATCTGGGTCTGGCAAGCCGAAGTGAGGAGCTCCTTCTGTTGATTAGATGAGTATCAAGAGTATCGAAGGTCCTCTAGCAGCAAAAGGGACATTTTTTTTTTATCTATTTAGTTGATATGGACATAGAGAATTGGTTGATTACATTATAGCTGTTGTGGAATATCTGCAAACAATTACCCCCAAAAAAGGATGAAGCAGAACAGTTTTTCTTTCTCAAAAGGTGAATCTTTATTTACTCGTGCACAGTACATAACCACTGTCCCTAACCTATCCCAATTACAGAGTAAGCCTTTTATAGGCAGTGACAAACATTTGACACGTATGCACATAATCTCAATCAAATCAGCTCCAAAAGAGATAAAACCAACACATCACGGATGTGACGATCATCTTATTCAGAGGTCAATCGGAGATGTTTTCACACATAATCAAGTCCTGACGCACTAAATGGCCTGATACAGAGGCGCCAGACCACATTTATCAGTAACTCATATTCTCATAATCACATGTATCATCTGCACACAGAAAACAAGACAGATATTAATTGCATGACATGTCATGGCCTGTGACAACATCAGAATGACATGACATGACCTATTTTCTCCATTACATAGCATAAGTGCACATTTTCAACACCTGTCCATGGGGCTCTTTTATAAGGGTTTAGTCCAGAAATAAATGTTAAAAAGTTCAAGACCGACGCAGACGGTTGTATAAGGCTGACACAGAAGCGAGGGACATTTCAAACATTATGTGAGCAGCTGTGACTGGAGTTCAACCGCAGTTTCAGAGTCCCACAGAACATGTTGATAGCAGTAGTTTTAGGTCAAAGGGAAGAGCGTTCCACAGTCTGGGAACGGAGAAAATGGACTGTCCAATGATTTTTATAAACTTTGGAAAGACAAAGGCTCTGGTGTTAGGTTTTCGTGCACTATCTCGGTGACTGGTGTCAAAATAGTGAGCTCTTTCCCATTTATTACAGAACAAATCCTATCACTACAATAAAAGACTTTGTGACCGAGCATAAAACTCACTTTTTCATGTATTTTAATGAGGTAAAAACAATAGGATTATGTTTAGCCCACAAACGGCACATACATCTCATAATTTGTTCTCTGGGTGTGAAAATGGCATTTATTTAAGCTTTGGAGTGGGAAAGAATAAATGCAAAATGATTCAAATGTGCATGAATGAAAACAAACAAACCTGCACGTAAGCTATATTAAATTAAGACTGACAATTTAAAACATCAAATTAAAATGAACAATCTTTTGCTTCTATAGGAACGTAACTCTAAATATTTTTATACCAACACTAAAACCGTCCACACAAGTTGCCTACATTCTATCCTGAAAGTGTGAGATAAAATAAGCAAGAAAACGTCAGCTTTATTACGTCTGCACTTCTGCTTCTACAGATCATACACAGTTCATCCATGTTCAGGGCACTTGGAGTGGAACGAGTAGGAGTGGAACTGATGGATGGAAAAGTTTTCTGTCGTGTAGTTCCTTTTAAATGTATGATATGAAAGCTAAACTGGCCTCATGTCTTGTTTAATGTTGGTTCTTTTATACATATTAGTTGGTATCACTCCCAGGACTTTACCTTGCAGCTTCTGCTTCTCATACTCTGCTTTCACTGCTGTGACCACATGACTCTGGAATCGAAGTTCAGCCGTTTTACTTTTATCTTTTAAATTATTGATATTTAGACTTGCCATTTTGTGTCTTTTATATTGACATCTCTATGTGTAATTATAAATGCAATGTACAGCTCTTTGTGTGCCATGGACTGATGTAAATGTGCTTCATAAATAATGTTCACCTTGACCTTGTTGTTTGCTGTTAAGTGCTTTATTTGACTTATTTTAACCACAACTGCCCCACAGATGGTGGAGGGCACTGGAGGCTCCACAGCGCTTCAGTGAGAATCAGGAGTAGACTTTAGACAAACCTCTTCAGTAACGTCAGACAGAATAATGTCTGACGTTAAAAATTAAAAAGCAAAGTTATAACATTGTTCCTTCATCACAAACATGCCCTTTCAAGTTCTAAAACCTGAGACGCCAAAGTAAAGGTACTCAAGAACATAACTCTCAATGACAATACAAATAATAATCATTAATTTGCGTACCGGTACTTAAATGTCCCTTTAGTGCCATCTGGTGGTTGGAAAAACGTCCTTTCCTCATATTCAACTCGTGTTCTCTTGTGTTCTCTTGCTGAAAAATGGAACTACTTATGTCCAAAATCCAGCACTAGTGAGAGAGAACTAATGCTGAGGCAGTGTGGCGCAGAAAACCATACATTAAGATGAACTGTTGAGCTATTTAGAGATAAGGCCCAAAGATTTCTATTATGTCTTTGACCCGGCAGAGCAAAACACATAATAGATACCGCGCACAGAATCACATCAGATTTTCTTCTGCTTATCTGAAACAGTGCTTCCCAGTCTCAGTCATCTGCTCCAGAAACTGCAAAATGCCTAAAGCAAGAAATGGCTTACATTATTGACTTGTTTGTCTGTTACAAACTCTGTACCAACTGTGTAATTTAGTCGATGTTCGCTCGCAGCATTAATCCACTTAAGTACACATCAACGGGGCCGATTGAGCGTCCGTTTGATGAAGACTCTGACGTATCGGGAGGCGGCGGACACAAAGAAATGGATGTTAACTCGGACAAAGGAACGGACGGCGAGACCTTTAAGGCGAGTCGATAGGCATTATCCAGGTACATTGGAATAAACATTGTAAGTCGGCTGAGCAGGAAGTTGAAGAGATTGGAACTTTGCAATTATATGGTACAGCAACACGTCAATCTCCACCGGCGATGTGCAGCGTGTAACCGAAGCATGACCTTTTAAGACCCCGATTGTGCCTGTCTTAAAATACTATCTTGCTTTTACAAATATAAGAACAAGTGATCGATCATTTGCATATTCTTGAACTTCTTTATTAAAAAACACAAGACAGACAAAAAACAACAAGATGACCCAGAGAAAAACTGGGTAAATATCAAATTATCAGATTTTTTTTTTTTTAATGTATTGATAAAAAATGTGCGCATAACATATGGAAATATTATAATTTAACTGCTTTTAAGTTGTAAAATAATCTTGGATATTACATTTAAAAGTCACCTGGTACCTGGTTGTCTCCAAGGATATAATTCTGCTTCGCCTGGAACGTCCCAAGGATTGATTAACTCCCAAGTCCATAACGTGTCCAGATATGCTACATGAGAGGAGAATGCACAAGAATGAAGGTGTGAGGTGGAGGAGAGAAAAACCCACAGATGCCCTCCCAAAGAGGTGAAGAAGTGAGCGAGGGAGAGAGCACCAGCTGACACAGGTAGAACATTAACACATGTATCGGGAGTGGAATCCACAAACTTCTTGCTGTGAGGCGGGTGTGCTAGCCACTCTGCCGCCGTGCCGTCCACATAAACTCAGTTACGTTAATCTAATTCCTTATGAGTGCTTTGCCCAGACATGCAGATAATTATTTTTACTTACAGTAGATCTAAGTAACTTTGACGTTAGAGTTCCCCCTGCAGCTCTCTTGTGACATTACATATGCAATACCTTGTCACAGTTTGTGTTAATTTCCTTTTTTGTTGAAATAAGATGGTATTATAAGACACAATGTTTTAAGTTATTAAGTATGAATAATCAAGATTCAATTCCCATCCCTGGTCCTTTCTCTCAAAACATCTGCAAAGTAATGCACATGTTTATTGTTGCTGTGGGTGAAGTAAAAACAGCACTGTTTGGTTTTAAATGGCACAGAACTGATTATTTATACAATTTCTAACAAAAGTGAAAAAGAAAAGTATCAAAAATGATCTGTTTCTGTAAAATAAATGGTGCACCTACATGTGGAGCCGGAGCCCTGTTTACTCTGCATTTTATTCCTCCATAAAAATCTTCTGTTCTGTTCTTCTGCATTCACTGTTTACCGAGATGGGTAAAGTATCTCAAGTACTCAATACTTCAAAATAATACTACTCAAGTAAAATTACAGAGTAGTGGTCCAAGAAATGACTCGATTAAGAGCAGAACACGTACTTTGGGAAGCTATTACTGAAGTAGGTGTCAGAAAATGACTACAACAAGTGCAATTTCTTTTATTTTATTATTATAGTATATAATACTAATTAAAAGTTACTCAATTATAAAAAGTAGAACACAAACATACGGTACATGCACCTTCCAGTTTCCAATTCTCACTGATTCCTCTTGAACATCAATAGATCACACACGACATTGGCTTTGTTATCCATCCATCCTCGTGCTTTCTTTACCCGTTTCATCCACCTCTCGCCATCGATTGCGTTCCCTCCAGAGTCCGTTCCACCCTTCCCCCTCTCCTCCCGACCCCTGCACCATCTTCTTAACACCTCGGGATGTCTGGCCACAGTTATGCTTCAAATGCTTCTTCCAGATGAATGGTGGCAGGGAATGCTTTCTCCTCGTGTGTTTGCGCCGCTGAAGGTTGCGCGCTCCTTTGTGGCACGACTCGAGAAATGCTTTTGATGTGAGAGAAAGGAAAACATAATAATGGCTCAGTCATCTGCCAATCATGTGCCGTTTTTCTTTCACCAAGGTTAATCAGATCGATAGAAAACAGTGAACACCGTGTGCATTCTTAGCATATTACCATACGGACTGTACTTATCTGGAATGGAATATTGTCAAATTATTTTCCGTTGTTCGTTTGTTCTTTTAAAGTTACAAAGTGAAATAGAATGCCAAACAAATGACTAAGTGTTTGCGATTGATTCAAATGACTATTGGCTCGCGGGACAAAGGATATCGTGAGATGTTTTTCTTCGCACGGTGAATCATGTTCCGAGCTTTTGTCCTGACGGAGAGAATTTGAAAGAGAGTGACAAATCTCCTGGAGAATTTTGTGACGAAGGCCCTGGAGGTCTTTACTCTGAAGTTGCAACTGTCAGATCTTCTTCACCTTGCACTGCAGCAGGAATGTTTTTAACTGACGTAGATTTGAAAAGATACAGTGGAAACAGCAGCTGTGTCATCTCATCTGGTTGGTTTGGGTCTACGGTGCAGGTCTAAGGTGCAGGTCTGAGGTGCAGGTCTGAGGTGCAGGTCTGAGGTGCAGGTCTGAGGTGCAGGTCTACGGTGCAGGTCTAAGGTGCAGGTCTGAGGTGCAGGTCTGAGGTGCAGGTCTGAGGTGCAGGTCTAAGGTGCAGGTCTAAGGCGCAGGTCTACAGTGCAGGTCTACGGTGCAGGTCTAAGGCGCAGGTCTATGGTGCAGGTCTACGGTGCAGGTCTAAGGTGCAGGTCTGAGGTGCAGGTCTAAGGTGCAGGTCTAAGGTGCAGGTCTGAGGTGCAGGTCTAAGGTGCAGGTCTGAGGTGCAGGTCTAAGGTGCAGGTCTAAGGTGCAGGTCTGAGGTGCAGGTCTAAGGTGCAGGTCTGAGGTGCAGGTCTAAGGTGCAGGTCTGAGGTGCAGGTCTAAGGTGCAGGTCTGAGGTGCAGGTCTGAGGTGCAGGTCTGAGGTGCAGGTCTAAGGTGCAGGTCTAAGGTGCAGGTCTAAGGTGCAGGTCTGAGGTGCAGGTCTAAGGTGCAGGTCTGAGGTGCAGGTCTAAGGTGCAGGTCTGAGGTGCAGGTCTAAGGTGCAGGTCTACAGTGCAGGTCTACGGTGCAGGTCTACAGTGCAGGTCTACGGTGCAGGTCTACAGTGCAGGTCTACGGTGCAGGTCTAAGGTGCAGGTCTAAGGCGCAGGTCTACAGTGCAGGTCTACAGTGCAGGTCTACAGTGCAGGTCTACAGTGCAGGTCTACGGTGCAGGTCTACAGTGCAGGTCTACGGTGCAGGTCTACGGTGCAGGTCTACGGTGCAGGTCTAAGGCGCAGGTCTACGGTGCAGGTCTGAGGTGCACTTTTTATCTCCATGACCCTGATATAAAGAAACTTGATATTCATTTGAGGGTCGAGGGCACACAGAGATGGGTCTAGTAACCAAATGTTGTACCATTATATCACAATGAAATGACTCAAGTACAAGTACAACCACGGTCCTGGCCTGCAGATCGTGTGTGTTGCACTGTTCCCTTCCCAACATGGCTGCTTTGTCCGTGTTTGTGATTGGAGGTCCTAAATATCTCCGTTCCAGGTTGGATGCTGCTGTCTGGCCCTTGATTGGCTGGGGCCTCTCCACACCTGAGCAATCAACAGCCCCTCCTACATAAAGACGCCTGTTCCAGCTGTGCAGAAAGCCGGCAGCCATTAGTCCATGTGTCTTGATGTCAGAGCTGTGGTGCAGTGCTTAAACACAAATGAGCAAATTATATTATGTTAACAACTTTTAGCTGGTTGGAGTAAACAGTCTTTGACCTCAAATCTGTGGCGAGTCCAAGTAAATTCCCAAGTGTTCTGCTTTAGATTTCAAGTCCCTTCAAGTCATCGCACCAAATTACTGATGACAGCTCATATTTTAGCAATTTAAATGACTTTTATGAATGGTTCTTCAAAAAGTCTGGCTATAGTCTGCATTTTCAGTCCACGCCACACACTCTTGAAACCTGGTCCACACACAAATGAGGAACGTGACATCATTTCCCAGCTTTTGCAGAGGTGTGGCTTTTGGACAATCACACATCTTTTCTTTTCAACATCACTTACAGATGTCTTTTGGGGAGATTGTGATTGCTCTTTGTCTATTCTATTGTCCTGTTTCTCTTCAGTGTATGTTGTGTGTAGCGATTGTTGCTTGTCACCGTCGACCTGCCACTGGGATGACGGATACAAAATGAGCCTTTTTATGTCTAACTCTGGCACATCTACATGTTGAACTGACACACGTTGATTAATGTGGTCTGTCCTTCACTCGTGTTTTCTAAAGTTTTAGACAGCGTTTTCCAACCTTTTCTGGGTCATGGCAGACTATTTTGTTGTTGAAATGATTGTGCGGCACAAACACATTCCCAATCAGACATTTTAGTTAACAAATGAAGGATGTAAAATGGTGAAAACAGTGATTATTTTGCCTTTTTTGGTACAGAAGAATGTTCAGGACACCACAAAAAGGTAAATTATTCAGCTAAATCTGTGTGAATCCAAATTGAAAATGTTTTTTCGGCACACATTTCTTTTTAGAGGAAAATCTTCAAATCATGTTAAGTCGCAAGGCTCTAAGTTCAGGTCGAGTTCTTTTAGTTTTAGTCAATTTCATCAGGTCAAGTCACCAAAAAATCTAGGAAAAAAAGAACTTTATTTATTTCAAAAGTTACTCCAGTAAATGTCACTACTAAGTGCAACCCCTCGATCGGTGAGTGATAAAAGTACTGTACCTGGTGATGCACAAAGTGGAGGAGAAAACGAGAGTCTGATCCTCTGATCGAGCTAAAAGAGTGAGAGAGGGAGAGAAAGCAGAAGGAAAGAGCGTGAGGGCGGCACCGGGACAAGTGCTGTAACTACGCTCTATCAGGCGCTTTTTCTGCCAATAAAAGTCATAAAGTCTGCAGGCCGCGGTCAGGCCCATGTGTGGGAAAGGGTTTGGACTTTTGGGTTTGAACTTTAGCGTCTGAACAAAACTCTCTAATATAAAGGTAAGAACATGTTTTGCTGATGATGATTTTGAAACGCTGCACATTTACATAAAGCTGCAGCTCTGGGTCCATTTTAGGAAAGCAAAAATAATATTTTATTACTCCAGTTGAATGAGTCTGGTTCCTTCAATCCATCCCCACAATTAAACGATACCTGTTTGCAATGTTATCAATAACTTTTATTTGTCCCACAATGTGGACGTTGCAGTGTTGTAATGCAAAGTACCAGAAAAGCAGCTGTAGAAACAAACATTTACTTTCACAACCCTTAATGTTGGAGTGCTTAGCTCTTTACTGTATCCCAGGGGTGGTCAAACTTTTTTCACCAAGGGCCGCTTTACGGAGCAGAGGGCCATAAACAGCCCAAAAATGTCGACTTTGTCAAATGATAAAGTGAATCATTGGAAATTTTGCATTTGACATAGTTTTGATGAGCCTCCACACCCTTTTAATAAGAAACAAAATCATTACTTTTTGTTGTTTTGACCAACTTGGCAGGAAGCTGGAGGGCCAACAAAAATTGGTCTGCGGGCCGCATTTGGCCCTCGGGCCATAGTTTGGACATGCCTGCTGTATACTGTCAAAGTGAGACCGATGTGCGCTGTCTGCATCTAATAATACAAGTATTTTATCTTTCCTAACCCTGAAAGCCATGAAATGATTCCATGCTGATATTATGAACGTGTCAAAGGATATTTAAGAGCTGGGAATTAGTCATGTTAAAATACATACTTCCCCTTTTTGTAATTTGATAATCAGGTGGGAAAGTATAATTGTAATATGTTAATTTTTAATCCATGGGCAAAGTAACCATAATGTCACAATCTTTGCATATTAGAAATGAGTGCAACATGTTAATTACTTCCATCCACATTAGTGTTTGAATAAGACACCGTAAATGTATTCATCAGTCTGTTTTTTAGAGTGCAGTCGACATGAATCACAAAGTCAAGGACCATTTAAGGTTCAGTCATTTACAAATGTCGTACTACTTTCACTTTTATAACCCACTCAAATCACAGCCATGTAGTAACATCACAAATACCTCGGTTTACCTGCAGTTGTCTCACTAATGCTTTTATTGTCGCCCTTAAATCAAAATTGAGTCTTTGTTGTTCATTAAATAATAGGTTATAGGTTCACAAATGGAAAAACTCTGTTCAAATTGAAACGTACTTTGGATTAGTTTGATTCTATCCTGTCCTGAAATAACCGTAACCACGTCGACAGCGGCACGGTCTCGTTCGGAATGTTAATCAATGCTGTTCTTGAGAATTTTCCCTAGACATCCCGTATATCAGGTCAAAGGTGAAATGGACGCATCTGTCTCAGTAAATACATTTTAGAAGTTTTCATCTTTTACGATATTGGACGCTGCGTATACAGAGCACAATAAAATGAATAAGATTTGTCTGGACACTAAACTGCCCCGATGACCTTGCACTATCCACACCGACAACCAGATTAGCTTGAATTAATGCGATTCTCTCCAAAAGCTCGACCATCACACGACATTGTAGAGCCAACTGACCAGTGTTCTCTTAAATCAACACCGACAGACGCCAAGACCGCAGCGGCGCCGCCGGCCCTCCTCCCGAGATGATCCGTCACTTTAGCAGAACGTTGAAAAATATATTTAGCCTGGATTTTACGTTTCTCGTCGCTCCGGACCCCGCCATTAGCGTAATTAGAAAGTCAGCTAGCATTAAATTGAAATGGACGGATTGCCCGAGGACGATGCAGAAATGTGCCCGTTGTGCGTGCTGCGGAGTGAGGGAGAACGTGTGATTCTGCCAACCAGACCAAGTCATTAATCATCAGGAAACAAGTGTACAGGGCTGCTTGGTGCGTGTAGCGGGCCATACAGTCGAGTACAGGGCTGCTTGGTGCGTGTAGCGGGCCATACAGTCGAGTACAGGGCTGCTTGGTGCGTGTAGCGGGAAATACAGTCGTGTACAGGGCTGCTTGGTGCGTGTAGCGGGCAATACAGTCGTGTACGGAGCAGCTTGGTGCGTGTAGCGGGCCATACAGTCGAGTACAGGGCTGCTTGGTGCGTGTAGCGGGAAATACAGTCGTGTACAGGGCTGCTTGGTGCGTGTAGCGGGCCATACAGTCGAGTACAGGGCTGCTTGGTGCGTGTAGCGGGCCATACAGTCGAGTACAGGGCTGCTTGGTGCGTGTAGCGGGAAATACAGTCGTGTACAGGGCTGCTTGGTGCGTGTAGCGGGCAATACAGTCGTGTACGGAGCAGCTTGGTGCGTGTAGCGGGCCATACAGTCGAGTACAGGGCTGCTTGGTGCGTGTAGCGGGAAATACAGTCGTGTACAGGGCTGCTTGGTGCGTGTAGCGGGCAATACAGTCGTGTACGGAGCAGCTTGGTGCGTGTAGCGGGCCATACAGTCGTGTACAGGGCTGCTTGGTGCGTGTAGCGGGCCATACAGTCGTGTACAGGGCTGCTTGGTGCGTGTAGTGGGCAATACAGTCGTGTACGGAGCAGCTTGGTGCGTGTAGCGGGCCATACAGTCGAGTACAGGGCTGCTTGGTGCGTGTAGCGGGAAATACAGTCGTGTACAGGGCTGCTTGGTGCGTGTAGCGGGCAATACAGTCGTGTACGGAGCAGCTTGGTGCGTGTAGCGGGCCATACAGTCGTGTACAGGGCTGCTTGGTGCGTGTAGCGGGCCATACAGTCGTGTACAGGGCTGCTTGGTGCGTGTAGCGGGCAATACAGTCGTGTACGGAGCAGCTTGGTGCGTGTAGTGGACTCATACAAGTACCTGGGTGTCCATCTGAACCACAAACTGGACTGGACTCATAACACAGACACACTGTACAGGAAGAGCCAGAGTCGGCTCTACCTCCTGAGGAGACTCAGGTCTTTTGGAGTGACAGGGCCACTCCTGAAGACCACCTATGACTCTGTGATGGCATCAGCTCCTGTAGGTGTGGTCTGCTGGAGCAGCAGCATCACAGAGAGGGAGAGGAGGAAGCTGGACATGGTAGTTAAGAAGTCCAGCTCTGTCCTGGGCTGCGCTCTGGACTCGGTGCAGGAGGTGGGGGACAGAAGGGTCCTGGCTAAACTCACATCTATGCTGGACCATGAGTGTCACCCCCTGCAGGACACTCTGTCCGCTCTGGAGAGCAGCTTCAGTGACTGATCCACCCTCGCTGTGTGAAGGAGACGTTTAACAAGTCTTTCCTTCTGCTGCTGTCAGACTCACTGTTACACTGTTAGTCCTGAACATGTGTCATTCAGCTGCATAATCATGTGCAATACTGCCATACCCATGTGTGTGTATGTATGCAATACTGTGACATAATGTATAAGTGTTATTATTATTATTATTTTTATTAAGAGTATAGATTTTTTTCTGCAAGAGTGTTTTTTATAAGTTATCTGTTTTTTTTTATTATTTTCTTTGTGTTGCAACACTGTACCCAAGGGTGCACGGTGGCAAAGGCGGTTAGCGCTCTTGCCTTCCAAGAAGGAGATTGTGGGTTTGATTCCCGGACCACATGATCTCTCTGGTGGGGTGGAGTCTGCATGTTCTCCCCGTGTTACCGTGGGTTCTCTCCGGGTTCTCTGGCTCCTCCCACCGTCCAAAGACATGCATGTGTTAGGTAAAATGGGTGACTGGATGAATGTGAAGTGGGTGAAGTGAATGAATGTGAGAGTGAACTGTCTCTGTGTTGGCCCTGCAACAAGTTGGCCACTGCCCAGGGTGTACCCCGCCTAAGGCCCGAAGTCACTGGGATAGGCTCCAGTCACCCGCGACCCCAAAAGAGAACAAGCGGTAGAAAATGGATGGATGGATGGATGGATGGATGCATGCAACACTGGACCCTATTGTGGGACAAATAAAGGTTCTTATCTCGTACAGTCCGAGGTACGCTCTGTATACGTTCCAGGAGAAGGGGGCATGCCAATTAATTCATCAACACATGACCAAACGTTCAGCGCACTAATTACAAAAGGCTTAGATGGAAAAATTAATTATGTATGTTGTTAATCTAGGCCAGGAGGCAATATAATGAGGAAAAGTGAATCAGAATGTGTTTGATTGGCTGCAGGGAAAATGTCTCAGTCTATATGCTTTGTTTTGTGTGTTAATGTGCATTTGTGGGGCTCACTCATTAGGTTTTAAGTTTAATAAATGCAAAATCACACAACAGTTACTACATATTTGCTCCAGTTGGAAGCTGATTTGAGGATTACCTGTTGCATTATGAAAATGTGACGGAATGATGATAATGACATGTTGGAGCGATCCCCGGAGCAGCCTCCGTCTGCTCTAGATTAAGTTAGGCCCGAGCGCCACAAGCTGGTGAGAGGCCTATTAATCTCGTAAGGCCGTGCGTAGCACGGCTGCAAAAGTTCGCACGTAGTCAAATCAAATCAAATCAATTTATTTTTGTAAGGCCCAAAATCACAACAACAGTTGCCTCTGAGGGCCACAGGGAGAAATGAATCAACAATGTCTGTGGTGGCGATGAAGTCAGACAATGTCTGTGGTGGCGATGAAGTCAGACAATGTCTGTGGTGGCGAGGGACGATGTCCCAGGGTCCTCTGTCCTTAGACTCTCCTTCTCGGCCAGGAAAAACTACAAAAAAACCTCTTTGGGAAAAAAGCGTAGAAACCTGGAGGAGTTCCAGTGAAGGAGAGATCCGACTCTCACAGACGGACAGACGGACACAAGGAGACTGGAGCTGGACCCACTCATCAGGCAGAAGAGTAGTAAGTAAGTAAGTAAGTAAGTAAGTAGTAAGAGTAGTGCGCACGAAATCGAGCGCGAAGCGCTCGCCCACTTCCAAACACTCACTAATGCACTCCTTCACTCATGCACGCCCCGTGCATACTAATTAGTAGTAGGAAAATGGAACATTACCGTTGTAAACGGGCAAAGCCCGTGCAAAAGTGCGCACTAAACGAGCACTTAACATTGGGACTTAACATTGGGATCCCCATATAAAGCACTCATTTGCCCTAAGTAGCTCATGAATACGTTCCCCATCTCTTGCATGTTCCATGCATATAAGCATGTAATGCAAAAATTGAACATTATTACTGTATAGAGGGCCAAAAACACAAAGTGGGCGGAGCCCACTCAAAATTAACGAAAGTACCCGTCAGTGACCAGAGACCCACACCATGAGCTAGGAAAGCGCGAGTATAGTTTATGATATTTGAAAAATGGGAAACATTGTTTTCGCATCGGAATATTTAGGCCCGAGCCCCAGCAGGGCGGAGGGCCTATTGCTCCCGCAACTGCCTGACCAAACATGCGGGCGTAGCCCGCATTTTTGGTGCCCCGTCGCCCCTGGCAAGTACAGTGAACTAGCGCATGCCGAAGGCATGGATCATGCATACTTACTCCTGCTATGACAGAAATAGTCAACAATGAGTGAATTCTGCTTTTTGAGCTCCAATTTGACCCCCTGAACATGCTCAAAAACTCACCAAACTTTGCCCAAAATTCAGAATCGGCGAAAAATTTTATTTTTTCTGGGCCATTTTTTTTTTCGTTAAAAAATGGCGCGACAGCGCCACCGACAAAAGTCAAAATACATTGCGCCTATGGGAGACGCCCCGGGGTCAACTTTGCCGTAGAGCTACGAAATTCGGGACACGCATTCCTCTCTTGAGGACAAAAAAAAAATGTTATTGTGGCCACGCCCCCAGACTTACCCTATGCCCGCCATCTTCCTTTGAAAATGAAAACAAGCTGAGTTAGCCATTTTGTTCACGTCAAACTTTGACGAACTCCTCCTAGGGCGTTTTGCCCACCAACTTCAAAATCGGTGTACGTCCTCTGGACAAGTGGGGCATCTAAAGTTATCCAAATTTTTGAGATACCTTGTACGGTCTGTGTGCGGCGCAGCCGCAAAGTTGGACCACTTATTTTGGAATATTGCTAATCTAAAAATTGCTCCCATTTGATCAAAACGAGTCCGATTAGGACCAAATTTGAATCAGTTGTTGAACTATCCAGTTTGGACCAGTTTAGGATGACAAAATTGAAATGGGCGCGATAGCGCCCCCTACAGAGTGACCTTTAAATTAACATTGAAGGTCAAAAATTAGTTTTACCAAAATGTTCTAAACTTTACCCAAAATTCTATTTTGCCGTCCCGATCAAAAAAGCCAATCAGACAAATGCCTTAATTTTTACGGCGTAGTCGTAGCGATGACAGAAACCTCCCATGTTATCCCTATGGGAAAACCGCAAAATCTCTCAAATATCCACATTTTTATGTTTCACACTTTAACGAACTCCTCCTAGTGTGTTTTGCCCACCGACTTCTAAATCGGTGTACGTCCTCTAGACAAGTGGGGCATCTAAAGTTATCCAAGTTTTAAGGATAGCTTTTACGGTCTCTGTGCGACGGAGCCGCAAACGTTTCCCATAATTCTGACTATTTGGCCTTCAGAGTGGCCTATAAACAATAGAGTTTTTCCAAATGACATGATATTTTGAAAAAAATTCTAATTTGCCATCCTGATCATAAAAGTATGAGAGCCAAAGTCATATTTTGTACGGCGTAACCGTAGCGATGACAGAAACATCCCATGTTATCCTTATGGGAAAATCGTAGAATCGCTCAAATCACCACATTTTCACGCTTCACACTTTAACAAACTCCTCCTAGGGCGATTGCCCGATCAAGTTCATATTTGGGGGAAATTATCTACACAAACGGGGCATCAAAAGTTATCCATATTTTGATTTTAAGTGCTACGGTCTCTGTGCCGTGGAGCTGCAAATATACTGTCACAAATGGGAAAACGCCAAATCTTTGAAATGTTCACATTTACGCTTCACACTTTAACAAACTCCTCCGTGGGCAATAGCTCGATCAAGCTTTACTTTGGGAAATATCATCTTCACAAGTGGGGCATCAAAAGTTATCCATATTTATATTCCAAGTGTCACGGTCTCTGTGCGGCGGAGCAGCAAATTTGACTGACACTTGTGTTGATTTACACTGGATTGGCCATGTCCAATGTGTCTCCGTCTGTCAAGTTATTTTTTTATTCAAAACACAATAAGGGCGCCATCTTTATCAAGTCGAAAGCGCAGAGTCGGAAGGCCGGCGGCCCGCAAGGGCCGTTGGATGCCGCTTGCGGCTTTAATATTCTTTCTTTCTTCTTCTTCTCGGGACCAACCCCCCTATTTTTCACCCAGTGAACATTGACGAAAAGTCACAAAAATTAGCACACCTCTAAAAATCGTGCCTCTCTACATTCTGGCTATTTCCTTTTTCTAAAATAAAAAAAAATGGCGCGTCAGCGCCCCCAAATGTACCAA
Source organism: Eucyclogobius newberryi (assembly GCF_026437365.1). Classification (NCBI taxonomy): domain Eukaryota; kingdom Metazoa; phylum Chordata; class Actinopteri; order Gobiiformes; family Gobiidae; genus Eucyclogobius; species Eucyclogobius newberryi. Next base: position 6,936,569 of record NW_027316167.1, read on the forward strand.
AAATGCATTGAGAGATGGGAAATGACCCAAAAAAAATCTGATCGTAGAATCATGAAATTTGGCGCAGAGGTAGATGGTGACAAGAGAAGTAAAAAATATTATTACGGCAACGCCGTCCGCCCAACCAAATGTCGGCCATATTGCTTCAAAAATGGGTAATTATGACTTGGGAGTTTTTCCAAACGTCGTACTTTTACGAACTCCTCCCAGGGCGTTGGCCCTAAAAAGCTGAAATTTTGTGAAAATGCTACTGAGGAGTGGATATCAAAAGTTATCCAAATTACATTGATACCTCTCACGGTCTCTGTGCGGCAAAGCCGCAAACTGTAGCAAGAATTTCAGAAATCTCCCAAATTTAACATTTCTGCCGTTTGCGCAGATAAAGTCTGAATTGCGTCAAATTAGAATCAGTTGTTAAACTCTTTGCCCTAAACCTACTTGAAGTGAAATAAATAAATTTGGAGCCACAGCGCCCCCTACAGATTTTATATGGAGGTTAAATATTTAGTTTTGCGAAATTATATGAAATTTGACACACAACTCAATTTTGGCATCCCCATCAAAAAAGTCAATGAGTCAATGTCATAATTGTTATGGCTTTGCCGTAACGATGACCGAAACCTTCCATGTTATTCCAATGGGGAAATCGCCAGAACATGTTTACACTTTAGACTTTCACGAACTCCTCTTAGGGCATTTGGTGAGACTCATCTTCAGGGGTGGACCATCAAAAGTTATCCACATTTTTATTCCAAGAGTCACGGTGTATGTGCGGCAAAGCCGCACATTTTGCCAAGAATTCAAAATAAAATAGCTTTTTGATGGTAAAACAAAGGGGAGAAGATGTGACAGTGTCACAGATTCAGCAGTAGATGTAATAAAAGGACAATTGGGGCGCGTTAGCGCCCCCTCCTCTTGCGGCGTGGCGGTGGCGTGGCGAGGGCCGATCATTGCCGCTTGCGGCTATATTTGTATTTACTTCTCTTGCTCTGACTGCAGCACTTATTTCAATGACAATAGGTTTCCAAGGAAAAGAGCTTTGTTTTCTGGTCTGCGCTGATGGCAGAAGAGAAAACTCATTCTGAGCATTCTGGTCTTGCACACTCAGACCACCACCAGCAGCTCTGAAACACCCATTCATACAAATGAACATGATCCAAGTGCTTTTTTTTTTTTTTTTTAATCAAACTCTAAGCACTTTTGCACTCACGGCAGAGGTGCAGTGACAGAAGGTCATCCTGAGGCTGGCTGCTTTCACAACACACTCGCGCCGCTTCAGATTGCGGGAGAGGGAACTGCAAGACCACCAGTTTTAAGTGGTCTTGAGTGCTCGTCTTATTCACACTGGGACAAACGCACCTCTTTCGGAGCGAGAGCTTTTTTACATTGACCTCACCAATGTCTGGGGAAAACGATTTAAGATCAGCATTACAACCTTCAACAACCAAATCGATGGTTTCAGAGTGCAGTCATATTCTGATGCCACTGATAAGTGCGTGAGTCGAGCTCATTGAAGGATTGAGAAAAGGAATTCGATTTAGTTTTTGATGAGGGAGGTTGATTAAGCAAATGTAGCCCATAGAAATGTATTAGCTAAGAAAAGAAAATAAGGAAAAGGTAAAGGAAAAGCTGTGATTCCTGCTGCTTCATTAATAGAGTACTGCAAGTGTGGCCTGGTCTTATTACAGTTACATATGTGCTTGTTTCTTTGTTGACCGTTTTACATTTGTTCATTTGCTTGTGTCAGTTTATTATCAGATCCAATTATCAAACCCGTCTCTCTTTTATCAAATTAACAGTTTTTGTAGAGCCCTGAAGCAACTATTGTGATATTTGGCTACACACAAAACCCATGTTTCCTATGACTCACTCACAGTGTTGTTGTTCAGACCTTTTCTCCACATTTACCTACATAATTGACCATAAATAACACGTGGAAACTCTAAATGACCCTGTAATTGCTCTGCGCTGTGGCTTTGTTTCGGTCCCTGTGTGTGGTACATGTCGGAGTTTGTGAATGTGGAGCTTATAGTCATTATGTTTGTGCCTCATATGGATCGCAACAATTCAAGGGGCGACAATATGTAGAAAGGTTAGTCATATGATAGAATGTTTATTTTGTGCAACTTGAAGAGCTGTTGTCGGGGAAACGCCTCAGTACTTTGAGTAAGAACTCGACTGAAAGTGGTGATCAGACTCAACCAACATCTGGTCGAAGAAGGATTGAGCGTTTCCTGCCTCAAGTGTGACAATAAATCACCATGTGTTGTCTTAGGGCCGCTCTCCCAGTCGCCACGGCGCCACAGCAGAGCTCGACATGTATCTGGGCACTTTGAACAGACAAAGGAAGGATAAAAGAAAAACCCATGATTTGACATGATAAGTTTGTTAACTTAAGTTCGGGAGCAGGACCACGCCCCTTTCTCTGGCTACACTATATAAGCAACCAGATCACATACACCTGTGTTCATGATGTCGTGCCCCTCCCACCCTCTTTTTAATTGTTCTATTCTAATTTATCTCCTAGATGGGGGTCACGAGGCCCGGGAGCCCCAAAACGGCATCAACTTCTGTACATTTGTGTTGATTCTTGCCTGCCAATAAACACTTTGGATCATAGCTGGGGTTGTGGTCCTTGCTAACCGGGGTTTTCGTTCATAATGTTTAAAGGTCCTGAGTGAGACTGCCCCATTTGTCTCAGAGACCACGCCCCGCAGCGCCATTATACAAAAGTGTTGTGAGCGAGTAAAACACGCTGCTTTGGTTCTTTCCTCTTCACCTCTGCAAAACTCTTTTGAATTTTTCCATCTTCCAATGTGTCCGTTAGACATCAGGCCATGAAAAGGCTTCTTGTATAACCTTATCGCCGATCTTCTCCTGAAGGACCTCTTTAGCACGCCGAGGGCATGATTAAGACATTTTTATTGACTATTGTTTTATCTTAGTTGTTTTTAGTAGATCTTAGTAAAATATTAGCCGTGAGAATAATTGAAATGGGACGATCTGCTATTGTAAGCTCAGAGCGCCATCTGCTGGAGGATGAAAGACTCGAGGACGTCGGCTTTGGACCGAATCTTCTCCAGGTGATCTGCTCCAGCGCCTCAGAACACGCGTTCCAACAGAATCTCCTCTGGTCCACAGACTGCTCCAAGAACTCCCGCTGCGCCTTTCCACGCATCCGTCACCCCGGAGATAGGACGCAGCCAGCGACTGGAACAGTAAGCTGATCTCAGCCTTCTGGCCTTAATGTGCAAAGTGGCAAGATTTTGGGTAATTTCTGGCAACAAGTCTTCCCTCCGAGTCGATCCCAGCGAATCTTTCTCTATCGTGTAGTTTGGCATCACAGCCCTGAGTTCCCTTTGACTCTTGAGGTTGAAAACCCCAGTTTAACCAAACCCCTAACTTCTGTTAAGTTTATATGCTGTAGCTTGTTGATTTTACCTGTAGCGAAAATGTGTGTGTATTCAACCCTGCTGATTTAATTACTTGATAAATTATGATTTTAACCGGTATTCTCTCTTCAGACTAAACGAGCTGTGATTTTGGAACTTGTATTAAGCCCTTTTTGAGTTGTTCCTCTGGTGCTCCGTCGTATGATATATAATGCTCAATAACTCCCCTAAATCACTTCATTAAACATTTACCATTTGAGACCCAACACTGTTAAGATGGATATATTTATGGGCAATCTATATCACATTCTTGTAGTTCAGGAAAATGTGTTGCGTACAGTGCATTGTAAACGTGGCTATTTGTGACGAAATTAGACTGAATATTTCCTATACTTTGATAATATGTCCCTGGCAGTTACTTCTTATGGTTCTCATCCAACAGACAATTAATGGTGTTGTATGAGAAACAATTGCTTTTGCACGATTGAAAACATTTTCTTGATTAATTAAGAACTGTAATAAAAAAAAATACAAAATTAAACGTTCCCCCTTTTTACATATTTTTTTTCAAAATAAATTGTATTTGTTTGCTATTGCTTTACCTACACCCTAATTAGCCTTAATAAAGTATGAACAAAGGCTCAGTTCATAATGAACAAACAGTTGTACGCTTGACTTATTTCTAAACTAATAGTAACTAAGGGAAGAAGTTAGAAATTATAAATTGAGCTTGAAACGTTCTTAATAAGCCTATTCCTGCTTTATCAAAAATGAATCATGAATTATATTATAAAGTGTTACATAATAAATAAATGAAAATAACACATAGAAGGATTTGCTGTAGTAGATGATGCACTCTTTGCATTCCCCAGTCCACACGAGCACTCGAGCCTGACGAGACGCGTTCACCTTCGGTGATCATCACGAGCCGATTGAGCTGCTGCACTGTCAATATGTTGTTTTCTTTGTCCGTGCTCATTTGGCTCGACGGCTTGTCAAACCCGGCGGGGCTGTGGACGCCTGACACGCTGCACATGTTGGCTCGCTCTTTGCTTGCTTATACCATCCGTCCCATCATTATGCCGCCGCTCTGCTGGGTGCAAGATGTTCCCAAAATGCTGACACACACTTAACCGAGGTGAGTAACTTTAAAAGCCTCTGCAACACGGGTGAAAAGCCCTCACCGAGCTCCCCAAAGATTCACCGGAGACTTATGTCAAAACATTTTCTCAATATATTCCAACTAGGTGTTTGCGTGCTAGCGTGTGTGTGCTAGCCTGTCAGCACGGCCCCTTGATAACCCACCGCTGTGCAGTGGCTTGTGGAGCAGACCAGCAGGGTTTGGAATAGAAAAAATGCAAAACATCTTAAAAATTCAACTTGAGCAGAACAAAAATCATCAGCCAGAAAAAGCAGCACTCCAGCGGGAATGTAGTGCAAACAAAGTGAGAGCAGAAATGTTGAGCTTAGATAATAGATAAGCACTTTTTCTGTGTAATGATGTTATGTATAACCAAGAAGTAATAAACAGATGTAATTTAACTAATAAACAGATGTAATTTAACACAGAATAATCCAGTTAAAACTGTGACCTCTTCTGCACAATAACAAACTGTAACTCTGATTACTAGAACTATGCAGCGTATCACAAGTATTTTTCACTACACGTACATATAAATGAACCAGGGGAACAGCTCAACATCTCAAACACAGTGAAACATACAAAAAAAGACATTAAATGCACTCTTTGTTCTTTTGTTCACCATTTATACATTTAACTGATAAAGGTACAAACACTTTCCTATAGCAGTTGTGCTTACATAGGAAAGTCCTGTATCTTACTCCAGAGTACATGAGCGTGTACTCGGCATGTAACAGGTACGTACTGCCTGATAGAATCCCGTGGACCTGGTTGATGATAGATTCCTCAAAAAGAGACACCAAATGATCTTGTTTTAACCAGACTGGATACTTGGGTTTTAGAGTTCCAAATCATTAGGTGCCGCCATAACGCAAAATGGACACTATGACAGCACTAAGTCAATTTAAGATCAACAGAAGTGAATTCATGTCCTCATTTAGTGGTATCTAAAGCAAGTACAAGTCCTATACTGTAATCAGTTTCTCAATCTTTCAATTATGTTTCAATGTTGTACCTTTTCATGCACTGGAATACAACAGTTGCACAAAGATAAATTAATGTAGCCCCAGTAAGTAAAACAAATATATTATCAAAACATGAACATGTAGGTTTGATTATTAATTGATTGTTTTTATTTTATTATTTTTTTGATATTTGTATTTCTCTGAAAAACATGTGCCCTTGCTGTGATTGGGCTTGCTTCTCCACAAACCTGACTCGTACATGTTCTGGAGGAGCCTCCGCCTGCTTGTTTCCATGTACATGTTCGTCCACAATATTCAACAATATTAGTCAAACGTTTCTTTCTCCATGGCAAATGTAGAAGTATGGTTTCTTTCTAGTTAGATGAAAGTATGAAGGTGAAAATACATATTGTAGCTTTTGAAATGGGATAAGTAATCCCTTATGGGCTTACAATTATAGCATTTACCATAAAGTTGCTATTGGTCCTGGTAGTCTATCTTGAACTAGTTGAGTCCTAGTCTAGACCTGGTGGTACTTGGAAAGCCAAAAACCTCAAAGTGTAACTTGGTGTGAAAAGTCTGAGAATGACTAGACTCCTTATCTACTAGAGTAATTATATTTGTAGAAGTTCCCACTTGAAAATATAAAAGTAAACATGATGATTTAGCATTGTTTTCAATCTGAGTTCAGAGAGGATACGCAGACTCCACACTGTCAAACCTAATGAAACCTCCACTTTCTAGCGGAGGAGCTGTCCCTGGTGCTGATTTGACCTACAGCCCATTCTCAACCGTCGTCACTGATTACACGACTTGGACATAAGTGACGGTCGCGAGTGGCACAAAGACAGAGTGCAGAGCCTCCACTCGGCTGATACGGGTCGCTTTTTCTCCTGAAACTCATCTGGTCTGCGCCTGTGAAGTGCGATTGTTGACCAGAGCAAACACGTGAGGCTGGGTCCGTTTACTTTCAGTGGTTAAACAGCGTCATGTGACATCCAAACAGTTCAGAGTTGTAGTTGTGATACTACCTTACTCAAGTGAAGAAGTTTTGTCGGGGGAACATGAGCGGTTCAGATCTGACTCGGGATGACTGTCTTTATGCCATTCCACTCTCACCCCGTTTCTCGTCCATCTCCTCTGTGTGATTTAATTAGAAGCTAAAAAGCCCAAACAAATACCGCAAATTCAATCAGAGTGTCTGGTCAAGCTAGTTTAATGAAATTATTCATATTTGTTTCTCTTTTATATTTTATTTGTCTAGACAAAAATGACGTTTCTCATCATCAGTTTTATTTTAATACTTTTTCATTCTCTACATTGTGATGATGAGACTACACTGTCCTTTAAATCAATATGACCATTTGTTATTACATGATTATTATTAGCAACTTCTCCAATGGTATTAATACTCATGTTTTTATTAAGTCAGAAAAATGTGGCACCAAAACCTTTACATACAGAACATTTTAGTTTAAAGTGGAAAAAACACAAAGGGCGAAACTAATCACAGGTTTTTACTTTGACCAAACAACTGTTAAAACACTTGATGCGCTGATGCCGTCTGGGAGAAGGTATAGCTGTAATTTAAACAGATTTAATTTGAATTTACATTTGTACCATTAGCAATCAATTTGCTGAACTCATTTTATGACTTAATTTATTTTCTTAAATTCATTGGTCACAGTGACCGTGGCTCTGATGCCCTTCCTTTCATAACCTTTGAGCTGTGGTGGGCGATTAGGATTCCATGTCGTGCCCAGGCACAAAGCAACAGCGTGAATCAAGTGAGAGTTCTGAATTCCACACAATCATGAACTTCCACCTGTCTGACTAAAGCCTCCATGTGCTTTTGTCTGTGTTTGGAACGTACCGCGTGAATCAAGCTTTAGACACTGTCTCTGGGGTGAAAATATCACACAAAATGGAATCTTTTACCTTTTAATACATTAGCTTTGATGTATTTTTAGTTTTTGTGCTAAAACGGGTAAATATGACATTTTGATGAGAATATATAATTATGATTTCCCAGTCATTTGTGGTTTCTCCTTTTGAGAAGTGGTGAAACATGTTATTTGTGTAGTTTATACTCTATCCTGACATACTGTACAGAGACCTATAGTTTCCCCATGCTTTTCTATGGGGCTCTCTGGAGGGATGTGTATTTAGTGTGTATTTGTATTCAGGAGGCTCCTTGGGGCACGTACTCACCTGGTGGGGGTGTCACACTGGGGGGGGGGGTGTCACACACTTGGGGGGTGCCACACACTGGGGGGTGTCGGGGGGATACGTGTGTGAATCGTTGTGTACGTGTAAACAATACGTTTAATGGAGAAGTGTTCAAATACAGTGAAAGAGAAAAAAATACACCTCCAACATGCACCCAAATCAATTAGAAAGATAAAACAAATCAGAATCATTAGACATCAAACAAAAAGAGAAATTAAGGCACAAACTAAAGCACTCGTCCCGTTTAGTCCACAATTTTTTCATTTTTAAATTAAGTCGGAATCAAATGTTTTGCATTTTGCAAATGTCCAGTATAATGTTAGTCCTTGATCGTCCTGTTTTTTTTTCACATTTTTTAACTAATACTTGTTTCTGTTCCAAACACAACTTAACATAATACACTTGGAAAATGGAAATAAATGGACTTTTAATGAAGGGATTGTGGCCTGGCTCCGTGACTCATTCCCACACGTGTTCAGAGCGTCCAGCTAGAGCTCCACTGGGGAGCGCGCGGTCCCTTAAGCTGTTACCAGGCAGCGGGCCGACTGCACAGCTCTCAGGCCCAGAGGTAAACTTCATCTATTAGTGCAAAGGAAGAGCTGCTCGTCTCCATCCTGCTCATGGACATTCTGCTCATGGACAATCTGCTCATGGACAATCTGCTCAAGGACAATCTGCTCACATACGCTGAGAGATGGAGCCACCGACGGCACAAACACTGGCGAGGTGAGAGTATTGTACAAAACAGAGGGAATGAGTGAGCGAGCATGTCGTGAAGGCAGAAGATTGAACAAAGTCGTGGTCGTTTTGGAGTGTGGACTTAACCCCTTGTGGCCCGTTAGAGGACACGTCTTACCGTTAGCACTCTATATAGTGGATACTTTATTTGTTTTTGCTTAAATGTGTCAATCCACTTCAGTTTTGACCAATTAAAAAGAAAATGGACATGGTGAAAATGTGACGCACAATAGCACATTTCACCTGTTCTAAAAGGAAACTACAAATGACCGGGAAATCATAATTTTATAGTTTCATGTTATTGGTACAAAAACTGCTACTGCAGAAAATCGGTGGAAAAAAAAAATCAAATAATATTAGATTTTTTTTCCCACCGATTTTCCACAGTATATAGAATTTTAAACTTAATTACGGACATAAATATAAGGGGAAATAATATTTTTGAGACGGCGTTAATTCAAAATATATTCACTTTACCGTAGTTTCCTCTAGTGAAAGCATTTGGTTGTCAAAGAAATAAAAAAGACCAAAAATATGACCACAATGTTATCTTTATGAATATACCAATTTGTATTTCTCCAAAGTTCGAGCGATATCTGAGGCAGACAGTCAAATACAAAAAGCAGCTCGACAAGCAACAAATACTTGGAGAGATAAGGAACAGATCCACCACATCGATAAAAAGTTGTTTTTTCAGAGGCACAAAGATATGAATTGAGCAGTTCATGTGTTTGGAAGAGGCAGAAGAGTCAACCGTCTGTTATATTATCTGACCAGAGTCAACTTTCTGTCATATTATCTGACCAGAGTCAACTTTCTGTCATATAATAATAATAATAATAATAATAATAATAATAATAATAATAATAATAATAATAATAATAATAACTTTCATTTATATAGCGCTTTTCAGTGACCCAAAGACGCTGAACATATATAAAAAAGTGGGGGGGGTATTTACAGACAGGGGGGGACAACACGTACAATACACATTACATTACACAATACAAGATTTATTATCTGACCAGAGTCAACTTTCTGTCATATTATCTGACCATGTACATTTACACTTACACATAACGAGCTGCTAACAGCTGAAGAACAACATACATACCATTGTACACTATGGTACACTATCACACACTATCCCACACTATCGTACACTATCGTACACTATCACACACTATCGTACACTATCGTACACTATCACACACTATCACACACTATGGTACACTATCACACACTATCCCACACTATCGTACACTATCACACACTATCACACACTATGGTACACTATCACACACTATCACACACTATCGTACACTATCACACACTATCACACACTATCGTACACTATCACACACTATCACACACTATCACACACTATCACACACTATCACACACTATGGTACACTATCACACACTATCACACACTATCACACACTATCGTACACTATCACACACTATCACACACTATCACACACTATCACACACTATCACACACTATGGTACACTATCACACACTATCACACACTATCACACACTATCGTACACTATCGTACACTATCCCACACTATCACACACTATCGTACACTATCGTACACTATCACACACTATCGCACACTATCGTACACTATCACACACTATCACACACTATCGTACACTATCGTACACTATCACACACTATCACACACTATGGTACACTATCACACACTATCACACACTATCCCACACTATCGTACACTATCACACACTATCACACACTATCGTACACTATCACACACTATCGTACACTATCACACACTATCGTACACTATCACACACTATCACACACTATCGTACATTATCACACACTATCACACACTATCCCACACTATCGTACACTATCACACACTATCACACACTATCGTACACTATCACACACTATCACACACTATCGTACACTATCGTACATTATCACACACTATCACACACTATCGCACACTATCGCACACTATCGTACATTATCACACACTATCACACACTATCGTACACTATCGTACACTATCACACACCATCACACACCATCACACACCATCACACACCATCACACACCATCACACACACACACTTTCACACACCATCACACACCATCACACACCATCACACACACACACTTTCACACACCATCACACACCATCACACACTATCGTACACTATCACACACTATCACACACCATCACACACCATCACACACCATCACACACCATCACACACTCTCACACACCATCACACACCATCACAAACCATCACACACCATCACACACCATCACACACACACACTTTCACACACCATCACACACCATCACACACTATCGTACACTATCACACACTATCACACACCATCACACACCATCACACACCATCACACACCATCACACACTCTCACACACCATCACACACCATCACACACCATCACACACTCTCACACACCATCACACACCATCACAAACCATCACACACTTTCACACACCATCACACACCATCACACACTATCGTACACTATCACACACTATCACACACCATCACACACCATCACACACCATCACACACCATCACACACCATCACACACTCTCACACACCATCACACACCATCACAAACCATCACACACCATCACACACCATCACACACACACACACACTATCACACACCATCACACACTATCACACACACACACTTTCACACACCATCACACACTATCGTACACTATCACACACCATCACACACCATCACACACACACACACACACACACTATCACACACCATCACACACCATCACACACCTTCACACACTATCACACACACACACTTTCACACACTATCACACACCATCACACACCATCACACACCATCACACACCATCACACACCATCACACACCATCACACACCATCACACACCATCACACACCATCACACACATCATAAGTGACTGGCCACAGATCTTACTGATTCTCATGTCTTTTCAGAATAAGACATGTTGTCACTTCTTGATTCGGCAGAAATAGGCTCAATTCTGTTGTTTCTACCTTGTTTTTGCTCGTGAGCCGCCAAGTCTGTGTGTGTTCCTCTGATTGGTTAATCCGCCTGTCAATAACACCCATCAGAAATCAGGGAGACGTATTTGTAAAGTATTGTCAAAGCGTGTGGTCTTGGCTGTCTAGGCTTTTGTGTTTGTCAAAATATATGAAACTTTTTTCTACAGACACAAAGACCCTTTCATCTCAAATATATTAATAATCCATCCCACCTCACAGTGTGGCCTATGGCAGGGGTGGGCAAATGTGTCTTTATAATCCGGCCCGCCAAACACATTATAATATTATGTTTTTTTTGCCCTTAGGTATCTCTCTGCACTTGTATCCTTAATAAATATGATGTGAAATGAATTAAATAATTAAATAGCCTGTATTTGACAGAAAAGTGATATTTTTTTTTATATTTATTTTTGGGATATTTTTTTTTTCACACAATGATCGCAGGCCGGCCCTCCGCTACTTTCCTGGATTCGAATATGGCCCTCGGAGGAAAACAATTGCCCTCCCCTGGCCTATGGTGACAGTATGAATATTGCACATGTGCCTTCCTACATCCAGGATCTTGATGAAGGGCTAAGTTTAGACTCTTGATGTAGAGTTGTGGTTAAGATTAGGACCTGGATCTCAGTTGCTGGTTTAGGGCAGGTGAGGTCACTGGGTCATGGATAAACTTTCAGAAATATATTTTATAATAAATAAGACCGAGATTTGGGAGACGGTGGAATATAGTCGGACGCTTTTGCGAGGGAAGAAAACTAGAAACTTGAGGAACCAGAGAACGTTGGCTCTTCAAAGCGCGATCACCAGCGAATTCTCAAACTCTTAATCCTACAGGTGTGTACAAATACTTCCCCCAAATAACTGATGAAATATAATATAACTGATGAAAATAGAGTGTTTATTTTACCATTATTATTAGTATTATCTTGTCTTACGCTAGCTGTTTTTATTTTATTATCTTTATTTTCCCCCTCCGTTCCTTATTGGGAAATTAGAGTTTTTGTCGATAGGATTTTTCGTTTTTAAGAGTTTTGTTTATAAGAGTTCTTCCATTAAGAGAATGTAAGAATGAAATTCCCCCATGTGTGGACAATAAAGTAATATCTTATCTTAAACCCTCGGCTGCACATTTCATCACCAGCGAGCGAAGAAAACTAGAAACTCGGAACCAGAGAACGTTGGATCCACAGAGCGCGACCACATGTGAACTCTCAAACTCTTAATCCTACAGGTGTGTACAAATACTTCCCCCAAACCCTCGGCAGCACATTGCATCACCAGCACCGCCTTACTCATTATGCGCTGTGTAAAGTCGTCCGTACAAATCTGCAAACGGTGCTGCGGAAAGTGAAAAGGTTTTCCAAAAAGTGTGCGTAATAGAACCTGCGGCGGCTGCTTTGTGCTCTCAGCCCGTGTCTGCAGTGCGAGTGCAGAACAAGCCGGCGACTGCAGCAGACTCCAGGGCAGCTGCTCCACTCCCGCTCGCTCTGAACTCATTTCAAGCGCCTCTCAATGTAAATGAGTCCAAATAGGGACGCCGTGCTTGACCTTGTTATAGGAATGGAAATTGGAGGCATCATTTTTCTCCTCGTAGCCATGCGACGAGATACAAATTTTCCTCCTCCGCGTGAAAAAAAATTAAAAAAAATCTGCGGCGGGCATATACTGCAAACCATTAAAAACCCATAATGCATAAATCACTGCGGCAATAAAAGTTCTCCACCCCCTTCGCTGCCATTTTCCTGATCACTCTGCCTCCATCCCCCGGGCACTCGAGGCATAGTTTGCAATCCCTGCTGCGGATCCCCCCCCCGTCCGACTGCTAACTCGATTCCGCGTCCCAGGGCGTTCCGAGGCTCCCGGGAAAGAGGGAAGTGCCCTTTGAAGGTGCCCTCAGCTCTCCGGGGAAAAAACGTATTACGAGACAAACCCATAAAGTTGGAATGGGGAAGAAGCGGCAGTGTCTGGGTGTATTTCGGAGTCGGAGGTGCAGGCCTGCTGTGCGTGGGGGGATTTTTTAATGCCAGTTCTTAAAGCGTATCTGTTTTCTGATACCAGCACCAGCACCAGCTCGCTCAGGACTGGCTGGAGGATTTTGCCACACAGAAAGGTAAATTAAATCTCTCATGATGCTGAGGCCGGAGGCACGTACATACAGTGTGTGCTGCTGTTTTGACCACACAGCCACCGGGCAGCTTACCAGGGAAATAGAATACACATTCTTTATTAAAAGTGAGTCCGGTAACAACTCCCTCCGCCGCAGCTCGAGTCAAACTCAAACAGAAACATGCAATCAGATTTGAAGCAAATGAGCTCATTGGTTTCCTATAATTTAGAACAAGTCAAACTTCTCTCCTCAGATTAACAGAGTTGTGTTCTTCACTTTGCAGAATGATTCTGCAGAAAATGCAATGTTTTTCAATTGCCCCTTGATGTTTTTTTCCTTACTTTTTTCCTGGTAATCAGCCGTGTGTGTTTGATATGGAAGAAACACGCATGTCCCTGATCACCTGATCCGATAATCTCATGGAGATAAAAACAGTGACTAGCCTGATATTGATCTGTATAAAATACTTCTGGATTCTCCAGGGAACTGGGAGAGATCAATCCAACTTTTCAAGTTTCTGTCCCGCATGATTCAGTTGAAACTATCTTTAGTGAACTGCTGTGAATGTGTTCAATCAGATTGTGTCCTTAATAGAAGAGTGTCAGTCCTGGACCATCTACAGCGTGTCAGTCCTGGACCATCTACAGCGTGTCTGTCCTGGACCATCTACAGAGTGTCTGTCCTGGACCATCTACAGCGTGTCTGTCCTGGACCATCTACAGCGTGTCTATTCTGGACCATCTACAGAGTGTCTGTCCTGGACCATCTACAGCGTGTCTGTCCTGGACCATCTACAGCGTGTCAGTCCTGGACCATCTACAGCGTGTCTGTCCTGGACCATCTACAGCGTGTCTGTCCTGGACCATCTACAGCGTGTCTGTCCTGGACCATCTACAGAGTGTCTGTCCTGGACCATCTACAGCGTGTCTGTCCTGGACCATCTACTGCGTGTCAGTCCTGGACCATCTACAGCGTGTCAGTCCTGGACCGTCTACAGCGTGTCTGTCCTGCACCATCTACAGCATGTCAGTCCTGGACCGTCTACAGCGTGTCAGTCCTGGACCATCTACAGCATGTCAATCCTGGACCATCTACAGCATGTCAGTCCTGGACCATCTACAGCATGTCTGTCCTGGACCATCTACAGCGTGTCTGTCCTGGACCATCTACAGCGTGTCTGTCCTGGACCATCTACAGCGTGTCAGTCCTGGACCATCTACAGCGTGTCTGTCCTGGACCATCTACAGCGTGTCAGTCCTGGACCATCTACAGCGTGTCAGTCCTGGACCATCTACAGCGTGTCTGTCCTGGACCATCTACAGCTTGTCTGTCCTGGACCATCTACAGCGTGTCAGTCCTGGACCATCTATATCGTGTCTGTCCTGGACCATCTACAGCGTGTCAGTCCTGGACCAGCTACAGCGTGACAGTCCTGGACCAGCTACAGCGTGTCTGTCCTGGACCATCTACAGCGTGTCAGTCCTGGACCATCTACAGCGTGTCTGTCCTCGACCATCTACAGCGTGTCAGTCCTGGACCATCTACAGCGTGTCTGTCCTGGACCATCTACAGCGTGTCAGTCCTGGACCATCTACAGCGTGTCTGTCCTGGACCATCTACAGCGTGTCTGTCCTGGACCATCTACAGCGTGTCAGTCCTGGACCATCTACAGCGTGTCTGTCCTGGACCATCTACAGCGTGTCTGTCCTGGACCATCTACAGCGTGTATGTCCTGGACCATCTACAGCGTGTCAGTCCTGGACCATCTACAGCGTGTCTGTCCTGGACCATCTACAGCGTGTCTCTCCTGGACCATCTACAGCGTGTCTGTCCTGGACCATCTACAGAGTGTCTGTCCTGGACCATCTACAGCGTGTCTGTCCTGGACCGTCTAGAGCGTGTCAGTCCTGGACCATCTACAGCGTGTCTGTCCTGGACCATCTACAGCGTGTCAGTCCTGGACCATCTATATCGTGTCCGTCCTGGACCATCTACAGGGTGTCAGTCCTGGACCATCTACAGCGTGTCTGTCCTGGACCATCTACAGCGTGTCTGTCCTGGACCATCTACAGAGTGTCAGTCCTGGACCATCTACAGCGTGTCTGTCCTGGACCGTCTAGAGCGTGTCTGTCCTGGACCATCTACAGCGTGTCAGTCCTGGACCATCTACAGCGTGTCAGTCCTGGACCATCTACAGCGTGTCTGTCCTGGACCGTCTACAGCGTGTCTGTCCTGGACCGTCTACAGCGTGTCAGTCCTGGACCATCTACAGCGTGTCTGTCCTGGACCATCTACAGCGTGTCTGTCCTGGACCGTCTACAGCGTGTCAGTCCTGGACCATCTACAGTGTGTCTGTCCTGGACCATCTACAGCGTGTCTGTCCTGGACCATCTACAGCGTGTCTGTCCTGGACCATCTACAGCGTGTCAGTCCTGGACCATCTACAGTGTGTCTGTCCTGGACCATCTACAGCGTGTCTGTCCTGGACCATCTACAGCGTGTCTGTCCTGGACCATCTACAGCGTGTCAGTCCTGGACCATCTACAGCGTGTCTGTCCTGGACCATCTACAGCGTGTCTGTCCTGGACCATCTACAGAGTGTCAGTCCTGGACCATCTAGAGCGTGTCAATCCTGGACCGTCTACAGCGTGTCAGTCCTGGACCATCTACAGTGTGTCTGTCCTGGACCATCTACAGCGTGTCTGTCCTGGACCATCTACAGCGTGTCTGTCCTGGACCATCTACAGCGTGTCAGTCCTGGACCATCTACAGCGTGTCTGTCCTGGACCATCTACAGCGTGTCAGTCCTGGACCATCTACAGCGTGTCAGTCCTGGACCATCTACAGCGTGTCTGTCCTCGACCATCTACAGCGTGTCAGTCCTGGACCATCTACAGCGTGTCAGTCCTGGACCATCTACAGCGTGTCTGTCCTGGACCATCTACAGCGTGTCAGTCCTGGACCATCTACAGCGTGTCTGTCCTCGACCATCTACAGCGTGTCAGTCCTGGACCATCTACAGCGTGTCAGTCCTGGACCATCTACAGCGTGTCTGTCCTGGACCATCTACAGCGTGTCTGTCCTGGACCATCTACAGCATGTCAGTCCAGGACCATCTACAGCAGGGGTGTCAAACTCATTTGAGCCGCAGGCCGAATTTCGACGCTAAGGCTGGGTCGCGGGCCGAACATAACGTAAAACATAAAACTATTAAAAATATAAGAAATAAATAGCTTTATATGGCCAACGCTGTTTTGAAGCAATTACTGGATCGATAAAAAAAAATTACAAAACGTTTGTTTCCATAAACTGAAATGTATTTAGAAAAACAAGTGTAATTTTACCATACTGTGCTTCAGTTTATGTGCATCACAACTTCAGAGTTGATCTACAGTTCTACACAGAGATAAACACTTGACTTTATAACAAAATAAACTTCTCAAGATCTAAAAAAACTTTTAAATGTACTAACATTTCCACCTCTGTGTAGTTATCTGTACACCTGAACTGACACACCACTACATTTCTGCTCAAAAGTGCTTAAAGTGCACTTCTCCTTCGACAGCTCACACAGCAGTGCAGCAGAGCCCCGTGGGGGTGTGGGACGCATAGTTTTAGCGATAACAACGGTTACGGATGTAACTACGGTTCTATGAATCGATTTAAATATAAAATCACCATCTACAGCGTGTCTGTCCGTGCGAGTGGGATCGCTTCTTCACTGTGGTTCATCCCGAGGTTCCTACTTTTTCCAACTGGGAATTGTATAGTTTTTTTTTGCCAAGAAGAAGGATTTAAGAACAGGGGATGCTCTGGGACAGTTATCCGTTTGTTCAATTCCTCTTAACTTGATTACTCTGCTTCTCTACAAATGATCAACAACAGTTTCTTTTTGTTGTTGTAATTTTCTGCTGGTCAAACTATTTTGTTCAGCCCTGAAAGGAAACCACTGTTGTGATTTTGGGCTTTACAAAAACAAATTGAAATTGACCCATTTTTATAATTTTTTTCACAAATGAAATCACAGTATTTTCAAACTATTACTCTTATAGTCACATCACACCTGTAGAGAAACACCTTTATATATTTCCGGTCATGTATTTGACACAAATGGCTTTGCTCCAGGTTTTTCCAGGGTAAAAAAAGCACACATCATAACCAGAAGTATTTGTATTATAATGTATTTGTAATTGAATAGAGCAATAATCGAAACCACCACAACAACAAATGTGATTCATTGCACAGCCCGTTTCAGGAGACGTACTGTAGATTGAAGCGAGGAGGCCCAACGTGCTTGTGCCTTTGTCAGTGGGAGGTAAAGCTGTTTGCATGCGACCTGATCTTTTATTTATACACTCCACAGTCTGATGTGTCCACACTTTCAAGATTACAGGCATGACATGAGAGCTTCCTGTTTACACTCTCCATCTGCAGCGCCAGCGCAGTTTGAGCCCAGCGCCGGGGCAGCCTCTGTGTCCCCCACACGCTTCCCCGGGCGCCCTACATAGAATCAACACGTTAATAATTAAGGACGCGTGAAAATGATCCTTCCGCAAACATAATGTGCACGCTTACGTATTCTGTAGCTGTACAATTGTGTTACGTGTGATGTGTGACTAATGTATGCGAGTGTGTCTTTGCATTTATTGTATAGCACAACCATTAGTGTGATGCATTGTATGGTTTGTTTTGAAGAACCCCTTATTATATCCAGGAAGTAACACGTGAGAGGTTGATTACAGTAAGGGAACAATACGGCCTGAATGTGCTTTGTGTCCAACAGGGCTGTGTATGTGTTCCAGCTCTATAATCATGGAAATATAACACTAAGGACAAGCGTAGCGTACTGTAAGTATAATTAAAGCGGGATAACATGTTGCACCCACGCATCAGAATCTGGACTGGAACGTGGCCAAAAGAAGTCCAGTGTTTCCAGCAGGGTCACTGGTTTGGCTGGGGGGGGTTTGGTGAGTGGAACATATGCTCACACGCGCTCCGGGGAACAATATTGGCTTGTACATGTTTTCTTTAATAGTAATGATATTTGTATTGTTATTTAAAACTTCCATGTTATTTCATGATTTTTTTAAAGTTATTTAAGTTATTAAATGTCTAATTGATAAAGACATCTGGGCATATGTAAGTACTTATATATCTTTCATTTCATATTTCATGTTAGTTTATATTCAAGCCTTTTCTACATTCATTAAACTCAAGTCCTCAATGGAAATAAATGAATGAATGAATTATTTTCTGTATATTGTCTTTCACACTTTTCATCCTCTGCGTTGCATTAGCCCAGGACCAACTCAATTCATCTGTGAAACAAATAATGCTAACAGCGTTTTGACAGCCACAAATGGCCAGTACGCATTAATATTGATTTTTAATACTATCCACTCACTCCACTTACTTACTCTTGAGCTGGGACAGTTTCTGCATCTGTCGCATGGACCCCCCGTGGTGTTTGTGAGAAACTGTGCCGCGGCTGCAAAAAACATGTCGGAGCCTCGGAGACGCAAAACATGGAGAAGTGGGACTGGATTAGACCGGCAAAAATGAGAGAAAATGCCGGTCTTCTATGAAAACAGTGGTTTCTTATGGAGAAGCAGATTTAGTAAAAACGATAGAACTTTAGACGATCAGTCTTTAGTGCTGCATAATTTGATTGACAGGGCAGCAGGTAGGGGGCGCTAGTGGCGGTAGGGGAAACACTAAAGTCTTGATCCTCAAACCAGACGCAAAGCAGAACAAGTAAATAAGACAGGACAGGGCAATATGGCCAAAAAAACAAATTTATGCTCGACCAAATACTTAATAACCCTAACCAAAAAAAGGACCAATTTATTTTCAATTGATCAAGCTCATTTTGAATTTCATAAAAGCTGGACCTACATTCATTTCACTGACAACGTGTTAAATAATGTTGTTTTTGTTATTAATTCTAGAGGTTTTATGCTCTTTGTAACACAGGGAGAGGTGTGACTGACTGTTAATAGTGAAAATAGTGGATTAAAGTTAGCGGAGGAGTCTGATGTGGTCTGATAACAACACAAGCTGCAGAGAACAGTCATCATACCATCATAACAGCAGCACAAACACAAGCACAGAGCCAGTTATTGATCAAGATAAAACATAAAGTCTCACCCGGGAGCATCCATGTCGAGCGTGTTCAGGGCTGATGACGGCTGCCTCGTGTTTTCTCTGTGAAAACCTTTTAGATGACTTGTTAGATTTAATGTGAGAAGCTTGTACTCCCGCTCCGTGCTTTCTTCCTCTCCTCAGCTGCTGCTGTGATGCACATGCACAGTGCTGTTGTCTCCATGGAGAGAGCACGGAGAAGCGTTTCATCAACATTATGTTATGAGATATTCATATTGTCACTCAAACTTGTATCGATATCACAGTGAAAGTATGATATGGCTGCAAAACCATTGTGTAACTGTAATGCCAGTATGAGTGGTTGCTGTGGGGATTGAATGGGCACAAATTAACCAACTGCCCCACAATGGTCACCAAATTGTTGAACAGTGATACCCTGGTTTGGCCAGTTATAACAGAAAAGGTCACACAGGTCATTTCATTGATAACAAATGTCATATAATTACATTAAAACCAGGCAAAGCAGCAGACACACAATCCAGGACCAGAGACCGCACTGGACGACGGGCTAATGTAGCCTCACTCCGGGCTCAGACAGCATCTGCACTGGCACCATCACACTGGCCCGACAACGCTGACACAACAGCACTGACACAACAGCACTGGCACAACAGTGCTGGCACCACCCGCAGTGGCACCACCGCACTACCACACTAGTAGCGTTGTTATGGTAAATACATATGTTGTGTTATACACAATGTACAGTGTGTTTTAGCTTCAGTAACACATGTATGAGTAAACCAGGCCCCTCCTGTGCCACAACACAACTCAGTTAAAAAGTGAGCCAAATGGCACGCCACAAAGTACTAAAAACTAATCATATTACAAGTATTACTGAGCAGTATATGATAAGTATATAATCCATTAGCCCATTTAAAATAAGCTTGGTGAATGTAATCGGTGGCTCGTTTGTCCTCCATTAGTGAGTTCCACGGTCACCACAGCCTGAGGAGGACATTATTACCCACATCACCTTTACCACAATTACACCAGACGCCAAATGGTTCTCTACACTAGCACTACACTGGAATTATTGTGCCAATTATGTTAAGATTTACTTTTTCAGACACTGCCGATGCTGTAGATCCAGATGCTTCTTAACTGCCCGGAGGAGCGCTCTCTACTCTAGATGAACAACTCTTCATCTGCCTGGATGATCTCTCTTGCTAGATGAACCTCCCTCTCTCCTCCTGAGTGCTTCTGGCTCCACAGTCTCTCTTCAATTGTAACATCAGAAAAGGATGAAACGTTCCTATAAAAGGTGGTATTATTAACAGGCTAAGAATAAAACAATCAAAATGGCATTCATGCATTTATTCAAGCACAGACGTTTGTGTTTCTGGCTCTGCCTCTCCACAGATCTAACCATGTGTTTTTGTTTAATACCAAATACCCCCAAAAAGCACAATTCACCTTCTTTATTGAATAACCTACATTAAATCAGTTGATGTTGACCCAATGTCTCCAACACTTTTCTTTGATTGGAGCCGTCACCTTGAAAGAACTTCTCGATCCTCGTCACACATTCAGACCTCCTCCTCTCCAGACGGTGCCACCCACTGAACGCTCCTTCACCCATCCACCCTCTGCGCCCTCTGCAGTGGACAGTCCGCCCTCTGTACGCTCTGCAGTGGACAGTCCGCCCTCTGCGCGCTCTGCAGTGGACATTCTGCCCTCTGCGCGCTCTGCAGTGGACAGTCCGCCCTCTGTACGCTCTGCAGTGGACAGTCCGCCCTCTGTACGCTCTGCAGTGGACATTCTGCCCTCTGCGCGCTCTGCAGTGGACACTCTGCCCTCTGTACGCTCTGCAGTGGACATTCTGCCCTCTGCGCGCTCTGCAGTGGACAGTCCGCCCTCTGCGCGCTCTGCAGTGGACATTCTGCCCTCTGCGCGCTCTGCAGTGGACATTCTGCCCTCTGTACGCTCTGCAGTGGACAGTCCGCCCTCTGTACGCTCTGCAGTGGACATTCTGCCCTCTGCGCGCTCTGCAGTGGACACTCTGCCCTCTGTACGCTCTGCAGTGGACATTCTGCCCTCTGTACGCTCTGCAGTGGACATTCTGCCCTCTGCGCGCTCTGCAGTGGACAGTCCGCCCTCTGTGCGCTCTGCAGTGGACAGTCCGCCCTCTGCGCGCTCTGCAGTGGACAGTCCGCCCTCTGCGCGCTCTGCAGTGGACAGTCCGCCCTCTGCGCGCTCTGCAGTGGACAGTCCGCCCTCTGCGCGCTCTGCAGTGGACAGTCCGCCCTCTGCGCGCTCTGCAGTGGACAGTCCGCCCTCTGCGCGCTCTGCAGTGGACAGTCCGCCCTCTGCGCGCTCTGCAGTGGACACTCTGCCCTCTGCGCGCTCTGCAGTGGACAGTCCGCCCTCTGTACGCTCTGCAGTGGACAGTCCGCCCTCTGCAGTGGACACTCTGCCCTCTGCGCCCTCTGCAGTGGACACTCTGCCCTCTGCGCGCTCTGCAGTGGACAGTCCGCCCTCTGCGCGCTCTGCAGTGGACACTCTGCCCTCTGCGCCCTCTGCAGTGGACAGTCCGCCCTCTGTACGCTCTGCAGTGGACACTCTGCCCTCTGCGCCCTCTGCAGTGGACAGTCCGCCCTCTGTACGCTCTGCAGTGGACACTCTGCCCTCTGCGCCCTCTGCAGTGGACATTCTGCCCTCTGCGCGCTCTGCAGTGGACAGTCCGCCCTCTGTACGCTCTGCAGTGGACAGTCCGCCCTCTGCGCGCTCTGCAGTGGACAGTCCGCCCTCTGCGCGCTCTGCAGTGGACAGTCCGCCCTCTGCGCGCTCTGCAGTGGACAGTCCGCCCTCTGCGCGCTCTGCAGTGGACAGTCCGCCCTCTGCGCGCTCTGCAGTGGACAGTCCGCCCTCTGCGCGCTCTGCAGTGGACAGTCCGCCCTCTGTACGCTCTGCAGTGGACATTCTGCCCTCTGCGCGCTCTGCAGTGGACAGTCCGCCCTCTGCGCGCTCTGCAGTGGACAGTCCGCCCTCTGCGCGCTCTGCAGTGGACACTCTGCCCTCTGCGCGCTCTGCAGTGGACAGTCCGCCCTCTGCAGTGGACACTCTGCCCTCTGCGCGCTCTGCAGTGGACAGTCCGCCCTCTGTACGCTCTGCAGTGGACAGTCCGCCCTCTGCAGTGGACACTCTGCCCTCTGCGCGCTCTGCAGTGGACAGTCCGCCCTCTGTACGCTCTGCAGTGGACAGTCCGCCCTCTGTACGCTCTGCAGTGGACAGTCCGCCCTCTGTACGCTCTGCAGTGGACAGTCCGCCCTCTGTACGCTCTGCAGTGGACAGTCCGCCCTCTGCAGTGGACACTCTGCCCTCTGCGCGCTCTGCAGTGGACAGTCCGCCCTCTGTACGCTCTGCAGTGGACAGTCCGCCCTCTGTACGCTCTGCAGTGGACAGTCCGCCCTCTGTACGCTCTGCAGTGGACAGTCCGCCCTCCCGTTGTCTCTGGAACACCCGTCTGACTTTGACCTCCAAATGCATGAGTTGAATGATCAATCCAAAGTTCCCATATTCCATGAAGAAAATGCTAGAGGCGCACCGCTGGTTTGGACGCTTCTGATCCAGCAAATAACATATCAATACGAGGATATCAGGACAGGGTTTGGACATAAAGCAGAATCCCATCATGTTTGAGCTTATTATTATGCCATGCTTCCATAGTTATGCTGCTCCACAACGTATTCTGATAAGTTTAGAACTGAAAGAATAGGAAAGAAATAGGTATTTTTAGTGTCTGCATTGGTAATTATTGTGTTAGAATGTGTAATTGATAGATATTTTAAACCAAAGTCAACCTAACGATGTTGGAAATGTAAATAGATTTATTCTATTCTTTTGTCATAAAAGACTACTGCTCGGCTTACTGCATATTTTCTTGAGTTCGGCCGGCTCTGATGACATCACAGCAGAAACATTCCTGTAAAACGTAGAGAAAGGAACTTTATTCATTCATCATTGTGACATGGTTCCAGGATTAGCTGGAAACAATGACATTATTATTTCAGCTTAATTATGTAGCACTCAAAGCACTTTACTTGGCATGTATATGAAGTATGTGAAGTGTCTTGACTGAGGACACAATGGCATTTCCTCTAGCGCCTCACTGTGGCACCTGGTGATACAGCAGTCTCCCATTCACGTACTAACCAGCACTGCAGCCCCTGGGGGAAATTTATATATATATATATATATATATATATATATATATATATATATATATATATATATATATATATATACACACATTCACAAATTAAGCAAAGGTTGCCCGCTAGCATGTATTTCACACAGACTAAGAGAAATATTTAAACGCTATTATTTTTGCTTTATCTAGTTATTTTATGTATTTCCGTTTGCTCAAACACAGTGTTTGACTTGTCACAATAACACATTTCAAGCACGATATTATTGCTATAGAGAAATATTCAAACTAAATTATGTCACACGACAACAATAAAGCAGGAGAAACCGATTAAATCATTTTTCTTAATGTACAGGTTTGTTCAAAGTCAATTGCCACAACTATAACTAGATCGTTTTACTCTTCACTGGCTTCCTGTTTCTTTTAGAATTGATTTTTGAAATGTTACTTTTTGTTTTTAAAGCTCTAAATGGCCTGGCACAACCTTATTTGGCTGAGTTCCTGTCTGCTCGTGACACAAGCAGAGCTCTAAGGTCGACAAATCAGCTTCTACTGGACGTCCCCAGAGCCAGACTCAAGCACAGGGGCCTTCTCTGTCGCTGGTCCCAGACTCTGGAACAAACTGACCCCCGACATGCACCAAAGAATTTAACCTTTTTGAATCTAGGCTGAAAATGTATTTATTCAGACTTTTAACACTATGTAATGCAATGACACTTTAAGCAGAATGTCGCCTTAAACTCACGTCTCGGTCATTGCATTGGGTCTCGAATCATAAAGAAAAGTACTTTACAATTCAGCCGAGTTCAAAAATGAAGTAGAGTAGAAAGTACAAACACCTGCCCTCAAATGTAGTGAAGTAAAATGTATCTACTGCTAGAAGTACAGCTACAGATCGGTACTTTCCGTCACCGGAGAAGACATTTGGCACAGGTTTCAGCAAATTAGAGCAACTACTGGGGACGGGCATCCAGTGAGCGCTGGAAACAATCTCCCGTACACCCATGCCAGAAACATAATCCCAGTTTGCATTTCTTCCAAAACAATCCCCTCCAAACGATTCACAAAGGACCAACCACTCACCCGTTCTCCGGCTACATTCCCTGTAGAGCATTTGCCTCATACATATCATTTTGCAGCTTGTTTATCCGCCCTTGCCTGTTTCCTGGCCTTATTGTCCACGCTATTTATTTTTTTCCCTTACAATTTTTAGCCCTCCGACTGCCATCAGAATACCTAGTGGACGGTCAGAAATCCCTCGTTTTTTGGGGAGCAGTTATTGTGCGGTGGCTGGAGTGTCGTGAGAGTTCAGGGCTGTGTATTAGCCTCGCTGACAGATGCGGTCATGAGCGCTGAGACGCAGCTGGACGCGGGCTATTTGCTGGACCTCATGATCCAGAGCGAACGTGCGGTTGGCGGGTCCGTGTCTCTTATCAGCGGGACGGGTGAGAAAGTCTGAATGTATATCTGGAGGATGTGCACCGATGAACTGTTTGAAGGGAAGTAAATGAAACGTGATGGAGCTGTCGTAGCATTCAGTGAGAAAACAAACTGTAGGCTATTGGAATGGCATTATATTGTAACGTTCTGCTATGCTATATGATTATTTAGATAGTGATTATCATGATGAGTGTTCAATGAAGTGAAAATCCCGGAAATTGCTCTGGTCTAGTGTGGACAATGTATTGGAAATGGAAGAGAATACCTATTATCTGACATGAAGCTTTGTTATACCAAAAAAATACGGTTCAAGACCACATTTCATGCACATGATAATATAGATCCAGCCTCTCATACTGTGTTCATTAAACATTATGAATAATCTTGGCAAAATCTACCATTTTCCATGCGAGGACGGCGCAAATCCAAAGAGCTAACGTTAACCAGAAGGATTTTCAACCATTTTTAATTTTCTACCGCGTTATCGTTACGGGTCGCAGGTGACTGGACCTTATCCCAGTGACTTTGGGCTTTGGGCGGGGTACTCAACTCCTTCAGGTACTGGACCACTGGTGGGTTTTGGTGGAGGGTCTGAGAGAGAGATAAAGAGAGAGTGAGAAGGAGTAAGAGAGAAAGAGACGGATAAAACACGCCGCTTTTTGCAGGTGACAGCGGCGTCTTCTCTGGAGCCTGCAGCCACCTCCAGTTCATCAGCTCCATCTCCTGCTCCAGTACGAGAAGCCTCATCGTTCATCCACTCATCAACACATTGTCCAATCCCTCATGTGGTTCACGCCTCCGAAATCTAAAAGTCAAATGTTTTTGATACTTACCTTACCGTTGTTTGTGCAGAGCTCCGTCTCCGTCACCTGCTCAGCCTCGTGTCTCCTGCTCAAAGGGAGAAAATGTCTATCACTGTCCACTTTCAAATTGCACCTTGATCTGTGGTTGAAGGAAAACCAAATCTTACTTTCCTGTGTTGTTTTAATGTGTAATGTCATTGTTTTCCGTTTAACCTGTCCAGGGACTACAGATGGAAATGAGCATGTTTGCTATGATCAGGTTTATTTACATCTGGTCATTAATAGGCACCGTCCCAATCAACTAAAGACATTATTTCACACATTTTTTTTAGACAATAAATCTAAATCATTGCTGTTCTGCCATTACAACTGTGTTATTACATTATGTGGCTGTGCAGGGCTCACCACCAGCTTGTCTCCATGAATATGTTTTTTTTTTCTTCCTGAAATGACTAAAAATATGTTTAACTTTTAAGATTTTTTAAATTGCTAAACCTGATTATCTTCTCTACAAAGCCAAGCAGGATTTTCCAACGGACAAATGACACAGTTTGTCTGTTATTAATAATAAGTCTAAACTTCCTATACAAGTTAACCTTTGACCATACCAGTTAATTAGCCCAGGGGTCATTGTTCTTAGTTTTTTAGAATGCAGTATGGGTTAGAAGTATTTTTATCACATTTTTGACCAACTGAGCATTGAAAAGTCTCACATGGTGGAATCTTACAGATTGAATGGGGTGCTGGGTCAATTTGGAGAGGGACATGCGGGAGGGCCATCATTGATGCTGTAATTCATCGCTGTTTTTATTTTGTAGCAAAGATCTCTGTCCATCCCAACTTTCTTCACCCAAAATCCATCAATCCAGCGAGGTTGGACGGGGGATGTTCCTTGTTCTTCTGATTAGCCCTGCAGACCTTGTACCACAAAACACTTCTGTACCTCTGCAGACTCCTGTATGACTGCCGCCGACGTCTTCTCTCCTTCTCCTCAACAAGAAGTTCAGAAACATACAAGGCCATGGCCCAGTCTCTTATCACAGTGGGATAGTTTTTTTCCTCATACAAAATTACAATGTGGCTGATAACAGAGAGACTTGTGTCAGACAGTGGCCCAAAACTGTTCAAAGGGTGGATGTTAATTGGAAAACACTCTTGCTTTTGTGGCCGTTCTCCGCAGTGATGGGTGATTACATGCTCAATGGCGTCATATCAGCACATGCTTTGATGCAGCGAATTATAGAACCTCACAGTGCAGCCCTATCATAGCTCACACGGAGTAAATATATAAAAGGAGTCAGAGCAGAGCGGTAAGAGAGGAGCTGTAACGGGGAAAGAACGGTGATGCAGTGGCTTAAGCTGACAGAAAATCTAAAACAAAACTCAACAAGATATAGAAGAAGCAAGCGACAAAAAGAGCTAATAAAACTACATGGAAAAAAACAGTTTGTCCAGATAAAATAGTTAAAATTTGTGTCAAAATCAGACAACAATATAACATTTAATCTGACCTCCACAGTGAGTCGTTTGTCTATTAGCCAAGAGAAAATGTTTATATGGACTCAAAGATCACAAAGATCTCAATATTTGGAGTGATTCCAAAATACCATTTGCTTTATATTTATCTGAGGTCATACATGTTCACAAAGGGAGCACTGAAGAGAAAAGACCATTTTAACAGGCTGAAAATAGGAGCTTATGTGACAGTGTGGACAGTGTGGACAGTGTGTGGGCAGTGTGGGGGAGTGTGTGGACAGTGTGTGAGCAGTGTGGGGGAGTGTGTGGACAGCGTGGGCAGTGTGTGAACAGTGTGGGGGAGTGTGTGGGCAGTGTGTGGACAGTGTGGGGGAGTGTGTGGACAGTGTGTGAGCAGTGTGGGGGAGTGTGTGGACAGCGTGGGCAGTGTGTGGACAGTGTGGGGGAGTGTGTGGACAGTGTGTGAGCAGTGTGGGGGAGTGTGTGGACAGTGTGTGAGCAGTGTGGGGGAGTGTGTGGACAGCGTGGGCAGTGTGTGAACAGTGTGGGGGAGTGTGTGGACAGTGTGTGAACAGTGTGGGGGAGTGTGTGGACAGTGTGTGAGCAGTGTGGGGGAGTGTGTGGACAGTGTGTGAGCAGTGTGGGGGAGTGTGTGGACAGTGTGTGAGCAGTGTGGGGGAGTGTGTGGACAGCGTGGGCAGTGTGTGGACAGTGTGGGGGAGTGTGTGGACAGTGTGTGAGCAGTGTGGGGGAGTGTGTGGACAGTGTGTGAGCAGTATGGGGGAGTGTGTGGACAGTGGGGACAGTGTGTGGACAGTGTGTGAGCAGTGTGTGGACAGTGGGGACAGTGTGGGCAATGTGGACAGTGTGGGCAGTGTGGACAGTGTGGGGGAGTGTGTGGACAGTGTGTGAGCAGTGTGGGGGAGTGTGTGGACAGTGGGGACAGTGGGGACAGTGGGGACAGTGGGGACAGTGTGGACAGTGGGGACAGTGTGTGGGCAGTGTGTAGGCAGTGTGTGGACAGTGTGGGCAGTGTGGACTGTGTTGATATTGTGGGCAGTGTGGACTGTGTTGATATTGTGGGCAGTGTGGAGAGTGTGGACAGTGTGTGGGCAGTGTGGACAGTGTGGGGGAGTGTGTGGACAGTGTGTGAGCAGTGTGGGGGAGTGTGTGGACAGTGGGGACAGTGTGGACAGTGGGGACAGTGTGTGGGCAGTGTGTAGGCAGTGTGTGGACAGTGTGTGGACAGTGTGGGCAGTGTGGACTGTGTTGATATTGTGGGCAGTGTGGAGAGTGTGGACAGTGTGTGGGCAGTGTGGACAATGTGTGGACAGTGTGGGTACAGTGTGGGTACAGTGTGTGGACAGTGATGATAGTATGGACAGTAGGTGAAAGGAAAGCTGCATTCTTGGCCCATTTTATCTGTTCCGCCTTAAAACTAAATGTTTAAATGTTAGGCTTGTCCCATCCCCCATGACCCTTTTTAAGAATGAATTAAAGAACGATGCTCAACATAAATGTAATTATACATATGGACGACGGTGAATGTGAAATTTCACTGAGACTTTTTATTATTATTATGTAACTTATTATTCATATAAAAACTAAGACGAAACTAATTTATAAATAGATCATATTCTGTATAAAATATGTTTATTTGCCTCTGCCAACAACGCCTTTTCTTTTAATGTTTTTAACACGGTCCTGGGCCCGTTAATGCCCAAGTGGCGTTGTTGTTCCTCCGATTTGGTTTTAACAGCGACAGCTAAAGTTAACACACCCTGACGAGCCTCACTAAGTTTGAAGTAGGTGCGATCGTGCAAATTTGAGCAAAGAAAGTATTTAAAACTGACTTTGCACAAGGGGAGACTCGCTGATGAGAGAACCACATTGCAACGTGTTTTTCAGCTTTACAAATGTGGTCCTGCTTAATGGCCAGGAACAGGGCTCAGTGAAGGGACCAGCCAGAGACAAATAAGAGTTTTGCATTTGCGCAGTGTAATGTTCTTTTGTGCCCAGCCGCCAGGATTCATGAGTGCTTTCAAGCCATTCTGAACTTTGTCCTCGTCATGCATTACCCACAACGCACTGCAGCCACTTACCAAATGAGAACCAGTTAGATTTGAAAACTTTCCTGCTCCAGAAAAATGCTCACATTCACAGTTATAAACCTTTTGAACAGACTGCACCCAGCAGAAGACAAACAGCTAGGGACATGAAAGACTTACTGAAAATAGCCCCCAAATGAAATCATTTACTCCTGGAATAGGCAGTTTGAGGTGTTCTATGCATGTTTTCTGGTGGAGAGACGGTTTTTGATCCAAGTGCAGCCGGTCGCAGTGTCGTGAGTTCGAATCCCAACTCTGACAATTGACTGCATGTCTTCCCTTCCCTCTCATCCCCCATTTCACTCGTTCCTTTCCTGTCTAATAAAGCCTACAAAATCTTTTAAAAAAATAATAGAAAATTCCAGCCTGCAGAATAATATTTGGAGAAAACGAATCGTACAAATGGCACCACTACTAACGTTTAAAATGAGTTCCCAAACACAAGATGGTGATTATCTCTGGCCAAGAAAGACACAAGAACCATTGGCGCTTGTGTGGGCCTTTGTTTGGTTTGGTGTGTGAGAATATCAGCACTGGAGAGTCAGACAAAGAAGGTTGAACGCCTAATGCTCGTTGTAACATGTAATTAGTAGTAATAGAAGCAACCAAACATACAAAACCCAGAGCACAGCTGCTGATGATGTTGAGAGCGTTACCATGGAGACACACATGGCCAAAGACACTACTAGAACAGTGACGAAACTTAGCCTAATTATAAGCTGTAAAACAAAGCTCTATTCTTTGTTGAGAGTTTAAAGTTGGAGAGTTGTGGAAGGAGACAAAAACACGACAAAAATGCTAGGAAATGTTTTTTTTTGGTCTCAGCGTGAACGGAGTGGGCATGGCGACCACACACTGCGGTTTGAAAGCAGCATTTCTAGCGCTATGTCACAATGGACTTTCAAGACTGTGCCAACCTCCCCAGCTGTTCTTTTTTTTTTATAAAGCAGTATAATTAATTGATAGCTTTCATATAATACGAGAGCTTTAAAGGAGCTACTCTGGACCTTTAAGATGCTTCAGACTTTTTGTACCAAATATGGCAGATGGCTTTCTTGTTGTGTCTCCAGAGTTCTCATGGATGTTATGCTGAACTTTTAGGAGTCTTTTGTCCTGAGGGTTGTTACTGTTCTCAAACTGCCCTGACACTGCTGACCCCACCTGAAGAATCCTACTGTTAAACTGCACACATACTATATGTATATATGTATACACTATTTTTGAAAGAAACTCATGATCCACATGATCCTTTTTCATGAAATAGACAATTGGTTCCACAGACTTGCTTTTAAGCCGTTTCAAATGACAAGAATCATATCTTTGGTGTTGAATAATTGCCCCACTTTCAGAAGCTATTGCAAAATAAATATATTTCACTTGATTTGTCAGAAAAGACGTTGAACTCTACCAGTTTTTGGTTCATGTGGATAAGCCCCGTAAACAAGTCAGCAAACTTTAATTCGACCAGTAAAAGGCAAGTTCCTTCATGAATTTCTGACCCATCTTCCATCTCAATTCAAAATTTTCAGCATTCTTGAATGAATTAACATTCTTCAATTCTTCAACATGCTTCAATTCAACATATGATACCGCCACATTGCATTAGCTACATTTGCTGCTCTGTGACCAGCCGGAAATGCCGCACAAGTGCACCCATGATCAAAAGCTGGATGTAATGCGCATTTTATGGAGTTGACTGGATCTCTTCGGGGAGCGCATCTGCATTCACACAAATGTACAGCCCACACGAGAAGCTGTATGTGACACGGGCCGCCTCCTTGGGGGATTTGAAACGATGACACTTTGGCGAAAAAAAGCATCGTGCATGTAATCCCCCCCGCTGCACTCTCCCTGGGATCCAGCTGTGCCTTAATAATGCTCCAGCGGGCACGCCGACAGCTCCAAACATGGGTCAGGGTTCATCCTGTCAGCCATGTCGAGTTTTCTCTGTTTTTTTAAGGCCGTAGTGTGTGTGGGGGGCCGGCTTCTACAGGAATTTAGCATGTCTTTTAAGAAGTCGATGGGATTACTCCTCTACAGGATTACATCGGCTCCACGTTGGCAGAGGATGTAAGAGCCGCTCCCTTGTGCGTGCCCTCCTGGAGACTGGACCTAACACGTTTTAGTTGTGTCAAGAACTCATGTCATGTTATGTTTTTCCCTCTGCTACTCACGGCGCAGCCAGCTAACGCTAACAGCAAGATAAACAGTAAGACAGGAGTATAAATATGCTGTACCCAATTTTTGATGTGCAATAAATTAAAATCTGCTTGGCCCCAGCAATGTTATATTATCAAAGCAGCTCCCAGGGTGAAAATGAGACGACTGTGCGCTGCCAGAAACACTTATTTGCACCAGAAATAACTTCTTAAAACCATTTTTACCAATCTAAGTGTACAGTTAATATTGATTATTCAGAATCAGGAAAATGTTTATTGCAATCTGAACAAAATTCACAAACTGGGAACTTGCTTTGCCGGGTTTAATAAACTGTCAGTACTTTGGTAGTGCCTGGCTCACATTTACTTCAGTACAAGCCTCAAGCATAATAATTAAGGAGTCCAGAAATGCGGAGTGCATGCTTTGCCTCACACGGGGGAGTAGAATGGTCTAACGTTGATGAAGAGATATTCCACAGCAGGAGAGCCGCATTTGGAGTGCACCGTCACATCGCAAGTGTTGTTGATGAAGAAGCAGACGCCTCCTCCGCCTTTGGCCTTTCCCCCGGAGACATCGCTCTGTCGGTTGGCGCGGAGTATCTGCAAACACAGTCTGGAATCGACTTGTTGAGCCACTTCTACCTGAAGCACGAAACAGAAGAGAAATAAAAGTCTCTATTTCTTCTCATCAGCAGTCTGTCCGTTTCGATGCCGAGTGAAAATGTGAGGAAAATCCCAGGTATAAGAGCGTTTGTGCGCCATGTCTCTGCAGGTGCACAACAGCCCACACTCGCTATCCTCGTCTGCAGCATCTACACTTTATGTAGCTGTTTAAATGTTAAAGAGCCCTTCACGGGTGGCGGATAAAAAGCATCTATCCACAGAGCCATTTGACACGGGATTGATATTTATTAACAAATATTACAAGATATTGCCAAAAGTCTGAAAAAACAGATTCTATAATTGTACAAAATCCATCTCAATATTCTGCCTCTATTTTGATAACTCCACACTAACTCCAGCTCCACTCATCCGCAAGCACGGCATTCTCCTTGACCCGATCTCTCATTTGAATCACATGTCAAACTGTTCACCCAAACTGCCTTTTTTCATCTCAAAAACATCGTCCGCTGCCACTGAAACTTTAGTCCATGCATTAATAACATCCATTGACTACTGTAATAGCATTCTTCATGGTACACCCTCCAAAACTCTTAATAAACTGCAATGTATTCAGAGCTCTGCTGCGCGCCTCCCTCAGAGCGTCTAGTTCAAAGTCCTCCTCGTCACCTTCAAAGGCCTCCTCTGGGCCCCTTCTCACTGCTCCACCACCACACTTCTTTTCTATCTTTCTGTTGGTTAAATAAACAACTCTGAGACGCCCTCTGAGGCAACTGCTGCTGTTAATTTGGGCGTTGCAAAACTAAATTTAATTGAACTTGAATTATCTTCCCGCTCCCTCCGTTCCTCCGATGCCGACCTCCTGACCTCGTGACCTCCTGACCTCCTGTTCTGGCCCTGGAGGACCATGGTCCTTCTCCATCCTTCTCCATCACTTCCCTAAACCTCTACTCACTACTATCAGAGAGTGCATCGACCTCTCAACCTTCATAAAAACCTCAAGACCCACCTGTTTAAGACGGCTTTCAGTTTTTAATTGTTACAATTTCACAAAGTAAATGAATAAACACATCATTGGCAGGTGATGAGGAAATGTACATTATGACAAATATGGCATGAACATAAGACATTTACAAACAGTTTTTCCCAAGGAGAACAACGATGTTTTGGCTGCAATGGAAAGCTTCACCACAGCAGTCTAGTCCTTCGAATGAGACCATTCATCTCCTTTGGAGTTAACTGTCCTCTGTGTTATTGTCGAGGTGTTTGAGGTCGTAAAGGCAGAACGCTTCTTGCCTCAAGTGATGAGTGCTATTCCATCCGCACATCTGGCTTTGTTCTCCCATAATGATGTGAGCGTCACTCTTGTTTGGAATTATGGGCCGCCTCTCTTTAGATCGGGTCCTAAATTAGCAGATTTTTCACCAGTGGCTGGAAAAAATGCATTTTGGGAGAAGCTCTCTGGGTCTAATGCCAAAATGTGTTTTGTCTGTTATTTTCCTCTGGTAAAAGAAAAACACAATTTGGTCTGAAAACAGCATCGACCTTTGCAGTTACAGGACGTGTTTAGGATCGATTTCTGGTTCTAGCCTTTAGCTTGTCGCAGTTTAGGGACTGCTAGTAACACCAAGCACAGAGCTGTTTGTTGACCCCTGGGGGCCCTATGCAAAAGAACCATCCGAGGCCTCACCCTGTTTAGGAATTAATTATTTTTTCCTGTTTAGCATTAAATTAGTTGTCATGAGGTCAACTAACACTCTCAAGTTGTAAAGATTAAACTACACTGAGCTGCCACTGAACATAAGTTAAACGTATAAATACACAAATGTAGTTTGACTGAAATATTCTCCTGAGAGTATTTTCTCTGTATTTTGGACTGAAGAGAGAATACTATTGTTTGGATAATTACTCTAACACACAGTTTCTCGCGTGGTTTGTTGATGCTGTGACGCTTCATAGAGTCGGTCACCACAAACCGTGTCGTCCTCGGGTCGTTCCGCTCGTGGGCCCGAGGCAGTTGCCAGGCACCCCACGACACTGCACAGCGCGATAGACTAGATTTAGGGAAAGGCGGGTGCATAATTTGCTTTGATTGTTAGATATTTTTTACTTTGAATCAGTGCCACGCGGGCGCACCACTTATGCAGTATTTACTGGTCTCACACAGGGCACCATAAGATGTAGTATATTTAGAATCTCACACACAAAGAGCATCAAGTGTGTCATAAAATGTGTTTACATGATAAATATAGTCATTTAAGGACTTTAGCTTTGAATAAATTCTCTATAGCTTGAGCCAAGGAGAACAAAGAAACATACAACCTCGACACAGGGATCCAGTCCTTGGAATGCACCCGTGTATGTCCCTTTGGAGATTGGTTCTATTGAATTATGTCCAGATTATGTATTTTTAAAGATCTTTTGGTACGTACATGTTCTACACTTCTATGAAGTTTTTTGTCATGTTCATCAATCACTCAAAATGCAACTTCCTATTTCATGTCACCAACTGCCAATCACAACTGGCTGGATTTGCCTTTCAATCAATCACTTTTAAAACTGTTAATAAACTCATTTTTCTCACGTTGTCCTCCTCTGCAACAGTAGAACCTTCATTACTTTTCCGTTCCCGTTCTATGCTTCGGTTGCATAGCAGAGTTTCCAAGCAAGCGCTATTGAAAAAGAGTGTGCTCTTGGTGCTTTTTCATGTTAGGGGCTGGTGGGCACGTGTCGGGGGACTGACTATCAGCGTTATAAAGCCCCGGGGTCATGTGCTCAGTCTGGTTCAGGATCAGCAGGATTCACTGGCCTCTTCTGGTTGGGACTTCAGAGGAGCTCCACTGGGAGTCTCCTGCTCCACAAGTAAAATGTACCATGTCTGTTCACATAGACAGACATGTTCTCTGTTTAGTTTAGTCTTTGTTTGAAGGAACAATGTACAGAGACATTAAGCTCGGAAAAAACAAACAAGTTCCGCAGATTGTAGCGAAGTAGCCAATATCTGCAGTCCCCGATTTACAGGAGCGAATAATACAGTGAAAATAAAACCCATTCAACAATAAGCTGCCCGGAGTGTTTCAGAAATGGCAGGTCTGGTGCAGTCCTGGTGTTTTGTGCATACTGCACTTTTATATAAATCTCAAACAATTATGGCAAAAGCACTCCAAATTATTTTGATAATAACCTTAGAACGTGTACAGGATATTGTCTCCCAAATTGTTGTAAATTGAATATTGTATGGTCATTTTTGTTTGTCTTGTGTCCAGTCTGGGTGTAGGTATGTGGTAAGAAGGTGATTGGAGCCTGTGCAGAAGGTGCGTTTGCCTGGCCCCTGGCGGGGCTGGCGGCGCGGGCCGGCGGACTTTAGAAGCGCTCCCTTTGTTGGGTCCCGGTGTTGGCCGCTCGTCCTTGTGCTCCAGGTAGATCTCGTGTTCCAAATTGAATCCTTTAGTATCCAAAATCTTACAGAACGTTGTTCCTTCCAGTGCTGTTGTCCGGCCGCTTGCTCAGCCCCACAACCCGTTAACTTGCTGATCCATACAGCTCTTGTGCGCCTCAGCTGGGGGGTCTCTGCAGTCTCAGTAACGCCCCGTGTGTGGCCTCTGCTTCATTCATAAATTCGCCGGTCTCAGGCCTCTGTTATTTTGCAGTTGTGCTGTTCGGGCCCTGGCTGCCTCCAGCAAGCCATTTACTTGGTGGGCCATTCATATTAATTGGAAATTATTGTAAATTACAGTCCCAAAGCAAACGTTAAGCAAAGATTATTTCATAGTAGCTTGCTCTCCGCTGACCTTAGCCTGAGCAGTGGGTTGGTTGTTCCTCCTGCTTCATTTACAGGTATTCTGCCTGAACACCGCCTTTAGTTCGCCTCACGCCGTGGACAACATGCATAACTTCCTCTAAATTCGTAGGCTATTCATTTTATGGTATTGGGCATTTGCAATAACTAGGTTCTTTTTAGGCAATCTTTACCAATCTATTTTCTAGGTGTCAGCAGTGGTCAGCAGTGGTCAGGAGGGACACGCCGCTGTCGCTGCTTCGCTTGTTTTGCTCTGTCTGTCTTCTGTCCACTCTGCTGTCGCTGCATGACACAGCATGCACCCAGTCTGTCCTGCACCCACTCTGTCCTACACCTAGTCTGTCCTGCACTCAGTCTGTCCTGCACCAGTCTGTCCTGCACCAGGTCTGTCCTGCACCCAGTCTGTCCTGCACCAGTCTGTCCTGCACCAGGTCTGTCCTGCACCCAGTCTGTCCTACACCCAGTCTGTCCTGCACCAGGTCAGTCCTGCACCAGGACTGTCCTGCACCCAGTCTGTCCTGCACCAGGTCTGTCCTGCACTCAGTCTGTCCTGCACCAGTCTGTCCTGCACCAGGTCTGTCCTGCACCCAGTCTGTCCTACACCCAGTCTGTCCTGCACCAGGTCAGTCCTGCACCAGGACTGTCCTGCACCCAGTCTGTCCTGCAACCAGTCTGTCCTGCACCCACTCTGTCCTACACCTAGTCTGTCCTGCACTCAGTCTGTCCTGCACCAGTCTGTCCTGCACCAGGTCTGTCCTGCACCCAGTCTGTCCTGCACCAGTCTGTCCTGCACCAGGTCTGTCCTGCACCCAGTCTGTCCTACACCCAGTCTGTCCTGCACCAGGTCAGTCCTGCACCAGGACTGTCCTGCACCCAGTCTGTCCTGCACCAGGTCTGTCCTGCACTCAGTCTGTCCTGCACCAGTCTGTCCTGCACCAGGTCTGTCCTGCACCCAGTCTGTCCTACACCCAGTCTGTCCTGCACCAGTCTGTCCTGCACCAGGTCTGTCCTGCACCCAGTCTGTCCTACACCCAGTCTGTCCTGCACCAGGTCAGTCCTGCACCAGGACTGTCCTGCACCCAGTCTGTCCTGCAACCAGTCTGTCCTGCACCAGGTTTGTCCTGCACCCAGTCTGTCCTACACCCAGTCTGTCCTACACCCAGTCTGTCCTGCACCAGGTCTGTCGTGCACCCAGTCTGTCCTACACCCACTCTGTCCTGCACCAGGACTGTCCTGCACCCAGTCTGTCCTACACCCAGTCTGTCCTGCACCAGGTCAGTCCTGCACCAGGACTGTCCTGCACCCAGTCTGTCCTGCACCCAGTCTGTCCTGCACCCAGTCTGTCCTGCACCAGGTTTGTCCTGCACCCAGTTTGTCCTGCACCAGGTTTGTCCTGCACCAGGACTGTCCTGCACCCAGTCTGTCCTGCACCCAGTCTGTCCTGCACCAGGTTTGTCCTGCACCCAGTTTGTCCTGCACCAGGTTTGTCCTGCACCAGGTCTGTCCTGCACCCAGTCTGTCCTACACCCAGTCTGTCCTACACCAGGTCTGGCCTGAAGGGAGAGGGAGGAGAATGCACAAAGGTGAGTTTGATCCAGCATTTTAACGATTGTTAAGTAAATTATAATTTGCAGTATTTTCAAAAATGTAAAATAAAATACTCTGTAACTTGGAACCTGGCCCCGGTGTGTGGTATTCTCACCTGTGCCTGAAGATCCCATCACTTAGTATTCTCCCTCCCACACCACAAAATACATTTTCCTTCTCATAGCTGTCGCAGAGGATACAGTTGTATATGAATAACACCTTATTCAGTGACTGAGTGAGTGGTGACGCTTCGAGGGGCCGATGGTGCAGATTAGCAGCCAGCTTCTGTCAGGGCAGCTGTGGCTACAAATAGCTTACCACCATTTTGGCTAATGCACTAAAACTAATCCATTCTGGTCCTTTGAATTAGGACCATAAACACATCAACAAAAGTATTGCGCCAATATTTGTATTTGTATTGGACATCGGCCTTCAGGGTGGTATTTTGTTCTGGCCAAACTTCTGCCCAAAGAAGTAAATTGGACATTGTTTATTACATTTAGACAAACTCAGACAATGTGTGCCTAATATTGTGTTGTTTGTTGTCACTGGTTCACGCTGCACTGTGCACTTCCTCTGTCAGACACACGTTAGCTTAACACACAACAAGACAGGCCATAAAAGCACCTATCATCGGGTCAAATGGAATGGAATAACTGCTCATTATCATAATCCACCACACTAAACGTGGCCCTCGAGCCTTTGCATCCAACTGTTGCTTCGTTTGCCTGTCTGCAGATGTAATTGCTTATTGCTCTGAGAAAAGCACAGTTGAAACAGTCAAGCGCAGTTGAGCACACACACAATAGACACCGCTGTAATGGGAAATGTACCTGTGAAGGTGTTCGTTTCTCAAATGTGCGATTTAAAAGAAAATTGATGCCGAACGAAGGTCGCGGTACTTACTGATACTTCAGGCTGTGATCGACTCAGAACTTCTCTTTGCCAATTAGTCTTAATGCTCTCGCGGTGTGTAAAAGAGGGGAGAGAATCAGGTGCAAATGAAAATCGGAACTTGATTAGATATTCCAGCAGCAGCAGCAGCAGCAGCAGGCGACGCTTCATTCCAGAGTCATTTTTGTATTACCACTGTGAAGGTCCTTTATAACTGTTGTGCTTTTTAACTTTTTCAAAATTGCCCTTTTCTGTTTCTGGTTGTGTTTTTTACTGTTATTGAAATACTTCTTATAGATTAGAACGGCCACACCAGCATTTGCATTAGTAACACGTTGATGCAGGCTATACAGCGTTTGGACTGCGACAGTTTGAAATGCTCGATCACGATTGGACGGCGGTGCGCAGGACTCACCTACAGCATTGGCCTGGAGGCGGGCTCTGCTACACGAGAAACTGGCCACTCCTCGTATTTTTCCACATCAGCTGAACTCCCTCCGTCAGGATGAGACTTTAGTGGTTTCCAATCATCGGGTCAGAACCTTTCAAACTCATATAATTGCAATAAATCCGTGAGCTGGAATTTCCCCTTAACGTTTTACGAAATGGAATGTTTCAAAGTTGGGTTTGTGTAATTCAACGTATCAGTACTTCCAGCAGTAGTGAGACGAGTCAATACACAACACGACACTGGGTCTATGAGAACAGAGCGATATGTAGACTAAAGTACACATACTCATACACATTATGCTTATATTTGTATAGCTAATATAAGCACATTAGTGATCCGCAACCTGACCATCCAATTTTTCCACCGGCCCCGCGTCTATTAAAGAGCCCGCGTAATGGAATACAACGTAAGCCTGATTAAAGGTTTTGATTCAGTCTGCAAACATTTCCTGAGAGCTCTAAACTGCAGCATGTATCTGCACCTGAGCAATAACGCCTTTTAACGAATGAATTAAGACTAAAAATCATTCTTGTGTTGAGCTGCACGTGTCAATTCACATTTACAGAGGAACGAGCGTCATGAGGAAGTTTATTTAGACGTGTAAAGTCAAATAAAGTGAGATCACGGTGACGTTACCTGTGCTGCAAAATACTGTGGTGACTGAAGGTGATGTTTTCCTGAGGTGGCTTCAAAGGAGGAAGAAACTCGTTGAGGCTGTCTCTGTACTTTAGAAGGTGTTTATTACAGAAATAAAGCGTCAATACAGGACAAACAACATCTGATCGAAGAAGAACCTCATACATGGAAAATGGTGAGCTTATCGGCCACGGATGTACATATTACACCCATATACAGTCATCCTATGGAGCTCTTGCAGCCTCAGCCATGATAATAACTCAATAGGGGTAAAGGGAAAGGGGCCTCTTGCAGCAGTTGAAGAGAACATTTGGTACAAACACCCACATTTCCAAAAGCCAGACTATTATAAGGCCAGATCTTACATGGGCCATAGTTTAATGCACATCAATACCTAGGCAACTTTCTACATCACTGAAAATACGTGGGCATATTTTAATATTGCTGACATCCTTGTGTTGTTCCCATGTTATTTCGCCGATCTCTAAATACTACAATGACTCCTTCAGTCAGTGAGAGGACTTGAGCGCTGGATTCTGCTCCGACACTGCTGCTCCTGCTCTTTTCGCCTCGTGTCCTCCTGCTCTCAGCCTGAATGAAGCGGCTCTTCACAGGAGCGTTCAAGCCTCAAATGTCTGAGATCGAGG
This sequence comes from Eucyclogobius newberryi, assembly GCF_026437365.1. Lineage (NCBI taxonomy): Eukaryota > Metazoa > Chordata > Actinopteri > Gobiiformes > Gobiidae > Eucyclogobius > Eucyclogobius newberryi. The sequence continues at coordinate 6,977,148 of NW_027316167.1, forward strand.
TGTCACGAGTGTTACGACTGCTCACTGTACGCACCCAAATCTACAAGGGTCCGTCCATTTTTTTTGTAAATATGTATCTGATTGACTTTTAAATATACACCGTACTTTTACTCTGACTTAATATATACTGGTGTAGCTCTTCCTTGAGTCAAAGTATTGGTTATTCTTATAAATTGACAAAAGCTTTGCATTGATAATAATAAATACTAGATTTTTATATTTTTTTATATGCTGTCATTACATTTACATTAACTTGTTAAAATGAAATAAATAAATAAAATGAATAAAATAAATAAATCTTTAATCATCATTGTGGTATAAAAATGAGTATGAAGTAGAAGTGATGGCGATTAGTCATTACATGATACAGTACATTTAATATTGCAGCAAGTTCATTGACTGAACAGGCTAAATTGTGGAGTTTAATGACTAAATGTTCTGTAGGTCTTGTTCAGAGGAATAATAGAAGCTGCATAAAGTGTCGTCCGGAGCGACCTGAGCAACAGATGTCAACCCAAGATGGCCGCCGCACCGGAGAGATTCAAGACATTTTACTTTTCTTTTTTTGTCATTTTAATGCTATAAAAAACAAAGCCAGGAATAAAGGAACAATATTTTCACAAGTAAGGTTCAGTGCTCTAAGTTACTGTTCAAATGTGTTGGTTTGTCTAAATCAGAGGCCACACTGCATGACTTTCAGCCCGATTGTCGCAGCTGCTTCAGTCTCGTAGTGCGGAGCTGTCACGACTGGACTCACGTTCGAATCGCAAAAGTCGGACGCGATTAGACTCCCGCCGCAGTCATTCACGTACGCTTGAATTTAGACTCGCGGTACAAAAGACAGTTTACTGACACATGGAAAAGGAGCGGAGGAAACACTAGACAAAAGGGCAACAGTGTCTGGGATAAACCATTATATTAAAAGCACAAACAATGGCAACATTAAGACGTACGCTTAATATAAGGGAATGAAGGGCAGGAAGGGGAGGAAGAGGAGGAAGGGCAGGAAGAGGAAGAAGGGGAGGAAAGGCAGGAAGGGGATGAAGGGCAGGAAGAGGAAGAAGGGGAGGAAAGGCAGGAAGGGGATGAAGGGCAGGAAGGGGAGGAAGAGGAAGAAGGGGAGGAAAGGCAGGAAGGGGATGAAGGGCAGGAAAGGGAGAAAGGGCAGGAAGGGGAGGAAAGGCAGGAAGGGCAGGAATGGCAGAAAGAGGAGGAAGGGGAGGAAGGACAGGTAGGAGAGGAAAGGCAGGAAGGGGAGGATGGGCAAGAAGGGGAGGAAGGGCAGGAAGGAGAGGAAAGGGAGGCTTGAGCCAATCCTATTGCACAGCATACATCACTCGCACAGAAACACACCTGTAGCACTCATGAGGGGTGAGGAGGGGTGAGGAGGGGTGAGGAGGCGAGACACTGCGCAGTAGGTGGTCCGAAGCGTCCAGCGCGCACGGAGCAGCGCTAGACAAACACCAGACATGAACAGCAAGATCCTTTTGTGATAAAAGAAATATAATTAGATCGCTTACCAGGTAATAAACCGAACGAACTTACGCGCCAGGGGTGACCCAGATTGTGCGTGCCAGGCCGAGGATGCCAGTGATCAAAGACAGCACATGGTTAACCCTCACGGCGATGGATGAACGGACGGGCAGGACCACCAGCACTCAACAAAGCACAAACTATAGTCAGCGGGTCGTTTGAACAGCAACTTATGATGTTTGAAGGTGTGAGATCGACTTGCGTTTGAACTGGCGGCTCTGCTTGGGCCCACTTGACCCTGTTCTGTGGTCTGAGTGAGTCTGGGCAGCACACTTTACCCATAACATAATGCCCCCTCCAGTTATGACCTGTGAAGGGTTATGTGTGATTTAGAAGCAAACAGTATGACAAATAAAATACCCAAGGCCCGGGAAGTATGTTTTTTCTTCATATTAAGTTTTGTGCAAAGATTGAACCTCATGTTTTCCAATGGCACATTTAAATGGTTGATAAAGTGTAAAGCGTTGCGCTCCGGCAGGGCAGCGGCGGCCTTGGCCATTGAAATATCTTAATTATCCGACTTCCACCCACAGCACACGTCAGTTCACCTCTAGTATTTTGGCATTCACGACTTTATCTTTCACTTACTTTTATTACAGCAAAACAAAACTGGAGAAAATGTGTCTACCCGCTGTCATAATTGGACTAAATTAAAAGTATATATTAGTTTGACTGCAGAAGCTTGGCAGTCGTGTTAATCCTTTGTGAATCTACTAATTGGCCAGTGCTTTATATAAAACTTGCGGTGTTCATGTTTCCCCAAAAATAATGTTTATTTGTGTTACAATTATTCGTATCTTTGTCAATCCCTTTGGAAATTATCTCTTCACTTACGAGAAATGTGATGCAAATTTACTGAATTTATGAAAAACAAGAGCCAAATATGACACTGTTGCATTTGCTAACACAAACTTTTTGAAGCTGCAGTGAAACAATAATGTCCCTTTTGTGTATGTACGCTCACAGAGAAGACATGGAACTTTGTACCAGTTTTTGTTTCATGTGGATTGGCCCAGTAATGACAGAGATATGAACCATAAACTGAGTCAACAAATCTGTGTTAAATCTGAGTTAAACAGTGAATTCCACCGAAGGGCGGGTTAAAGGCACCGCCGCTGGTCGAAGGGCGGGTCAAAGGCACCGCCGCTGGTCGAAGGGCGGGTCAAAGGCACCGCCGCTGGTCGAAGGGCGGGTCAAAGGCACCGCCGCTGGTCGAAGGGCGGGTCAAAGGCACCGCCGCTGGTCGAAGGGCGGGTCAAAGGCACCGCCGCTGGTCGAAGGGCGGGTCAAAGGCACCGCCGCTGGTCGAAGGGCGGGTCAAAGGCACCGTTGCTGTTCGAAGGGCAGGTCAAAGGCACCGCCGCTGGTCGAAGGGCGGGTTAAAGGCACCGCCGCTGGTCGAAGGGCGGGTCAAAGGCACCGCCGCTGGTCGAAGGGCGGGTTAAAGGCACCGCCGCTGGTTGAAGGGCGGGTCAAAGGCACCGCCGCTGGTCGAAGGGCAGGTTAAAGGCACTGCTGCTGGTCGAAGGGCGGGTTATTTTACTGTATATACTCAAGTTACAGACACAGTTTTGGGGATAAATCGTGTTACAGTGGCGTGTTGTGGCGTGCTGTGGCGTGTTGTGGCGTGCTGTGGCGTGTTGTGGCGTGCTGTGGCGTGCTGTGGCGTGTTGTGGCGTGCAGTGGCGTGTTGCGGCGTGCTGCGGCGTGTTATGGCGTGCTGCGGCGTGTTATGGCATGCTGCAGCGTGCTGCGGCGTGTTGCGGCGTGCTGTGGTGTGCTGTGGTATGCTGCGGTGTATTGTGGCGTGTTGTGGCGTGCTGCGGTGTATTGTGGCGTGTTGTGGCGTGTTGTGGCGTGCTGTGGCGTGCTGTGGCGTGCTGTGGCGTGTTGTGGCGTGTTGTGGCGTGCTTTGGCGTGCTGCGGTGTATTGTGGCGTGTTGTGGCGTGTTGTGGCGTGCTGTGGCGTGTTGTGGCGTGCTGCGGCGTGTTGCGGCGTGGTATGGCGTGCTGCGGCGTGTTGTGGCGTGTTGCGGCGTGCTGCGGTGTATTGTGGCATGTTGTGGCGTGCAGTAGTGTGCTGTGGCATGTTGTGGCGTGCAGTGGCGTGTTGTGGCGTGTTGTGGCGTGTTGTGGCGTGCAGTGGCGTGTTGTGGCGTGCAGTGGCGTGCAGTGGCGTGCTGCGGTGTATTGTGGCGTGTTGTAGCGTGTTGTGGCGTGCAGTGGCGTGTTGTGGCATGCAGTGGCGTGTTGTGGTGTGCTGCGGTGTATTGTGGCGTGCAGTTGCGTGTTGTGGCGTGTTGTAGCGTGCTGCGGCGTGTTGTGGCGTGTTGCGGCGTGCTGCGGTGTATTGTGGCGTGTTGTGGCGTGCAGTAGTGTGCTGTGGCGTGTTGTGGCGTGCAGTGGCGTGTTGTGGCGTGTTGTGGCGTGCAGTGGCGTGCTGTGGCATGCAGTGGCGTGTTGTGGTGTGCTGCGGTGTATTGTGGCGTGCAGTGGCGTGTTGTGGCGTGCTGTGGCGTGTTGTGGCGTGTTGTGGCGTGTTGTAGCGTGTTGTGGCGTGCAGTGGCGTCCAGTGGCGTGCTGCGGTGTATTGTGGCATGTTGTGGCGTGCAGTGGCGTGTTGTGGCGTGTTGTGGCGTGTTGTGGCGTGCAGTGGCGTGTTGTGGCGTGCAGTGGCGTGCAGTGGCGTGCTGCGGTGTATTGTGGCGTGTTGTAGCGTGTTGTGGCGTGCAGTGGCGTGTTGTGGCATGCAGTGGCGTGTTGTGGTGTGCTGCGGTGTATTGTGGCGTGCAGTTGCGTGTTGTGGCGTGTTGTAGCGTGCTGCGGCGTGTTGTGGCGTGTTGCGGCGTGCTGCGGTGTATTGTGGCGTGTTGTGGCGTGCAGTAGTGTGCTGTGGCGTGTTGTGGCGTGCAGTGGCGTGTTGTGGCGTGTTGTGGCGTGCAGTGGCGTGCTGTGGCATGCAGTGGCGTGTTGTGGTGTGCTGCGGTGTATTGTGGCGTGCAGTGGCGTGTTGTGGCGTGCTGTGGCGTGTTGTGGCGTGTTGTGGCGTGTTGTAGCGTGTTGTGGCGTGCAGTGGCGTCCAGTGGCGTGCTGCGGTGTATTGTGGCGTGTTGTGGCGTGCAGTGGCGTGTTGTGGCATGCAGTGGCGTGTTGTGGCGTGTTGTGGCGTGCAGTGGCGTGCAGTGGCATGTTGTGGCGTGTTGTGGCGTGCAGTGGCGTGCAGTGGCGTGTTGTGGCGTGTTATGGCGTGCTGTGGCGTGTTGTGGCGTGTTGTGGCGTGTTGTAGCGTGTTGTGGCGTGCAGTGGCGTCCAGTGGCGTGCTGCGGTGTATTGTGGCGTGTTGTGGCGTGTTGTGGCGTGCAGTGGCGTGTTGTGGCGTGCTGTGGCGTGTTGTGGCGTGTTGTGGCGTGCAGTGGCGTGCAGTGGCGTGTTGTGGCGTGTTGTGGCGTGCTGTGGCGTGTTGTGGCGTGCAGTGGCGTGTTGTGGCGTGTTGTGGCGTGCAGTGGCGTGTTGTGGCGTGCTGTGGCGTGTTGTGGCGTGTTGTGGCGTGCAGTGGCGTGCAGTGGCGTGTTGTGGCGTGTTGTGGCGTGCTGTGGCGTGTTGTGGCGTGCAGTGGCGTGCAGTGGCGTGTTGTGGCGTGCAGTGGCGTGCAGTGGCGTGTTGTGGCGTGCTGTGGCGTGTTGTGGCGTGCAGTGGCGTGCAGTGGCGTGTTGTGGCGTGTTGTGGCGTGCAGTGGCGTGCAGTGGCGTGTTGTGGTGTGCAGTGGCGTGTTGTGGCGTGTTGTGGCGTGCAGTGGCGTGCAGTGGCGTGTTGTGGCGTGTTGTGGCGTGCAGTGGCGTGCAGTGGCGTGTTGTGGCGTGTTGTGGCGTGTTGTGGCGTGCAGTGGCGTGCAGTGGCGTGTTGTGGCGTGCAGTGGCGTGTTGTGGCGTGTTGTGGCGTGCAGTGGCGTGCAGTGGCGTGTTGTGGTGTGCAGTGGCGTGCAGTGGCGTGTTGTGGTGTGCAGTGGCGTGTTGTGCACCTCCGGCCCAGCAGCCTTGGCCCTCTGAAGTGGAATAGCCCTAGTTTAAACAATCCTTCAGGTAAGATTTATTGTCAACTCATAACTGTTGCGTAGTTGATATACATTTTGGTGTTTTCGGTATGGTTGCTAGGTAACAGAAGGAGAATTACCTTGTCCAAACAGGAAGTAACGTTATAAACTTATGTATAAAAAATACATTTGGGTGAAATATTCAGTCTTTCCCGTCGTTACATTCTTGCAGTTGTTGTAATTTGCTGATCGTTCAAAGTGTGATTTCGAAGGGTCTGGGGACGTTTTCGCCGCCGTTCTCTCCCTTCGATCCAATCAAGTGTGGCATCTGCACCTGCCAACGCGCTGACGTTTGTCTATTCAATAAACTATTCTTTTGTGTCAGATACATTCTTTCGCCGTGAGTTCGACACCAAATGTATTCGTCGTCATTTGGACATTTCTCGGACAATTTCTCAATGAGGTTTAATTTAAATTCTGTGGATCAGTTTGTGTTCAGCTGGTTTTACTGCAAAGCTTTATTGCTCTAATCGGTTTTAATTGTAATAAATGTGTAGTCTTGTCTTTCTTCATTGTTTTAGTTTTTTCTACATCAATTGCATATCTAATAGTTTTATCACTCACTGATTTCTCACTTGTTCATGTGAAGAATAAAGTCACGTTATAGGTCAGATCTAGTAAAAATCATGCTCATCAGTGTTTATTTTAAGCAATTAAAACAACACTCTTCAAAAATCTTCACGGAGACGAGCCAGTTATGCTGACCTATCAAAAAAGTGACATAGTGCACCTTTAAAGCTGCAAAAGGTAGAAAACATGGCAACATCTGGAAGTAATGGCAGTAAAAACAGTATAAAGTGACTTATTCTTTACAGTATTACAGTCAAAGGATTATGTCATTTGTTTAAGGCAAATACTTTTAGTTAAACGTTCATTTTGTCTTCTTTAGCTGTATCCACGGACACTTTCTCTTTTTAGACGATTGATTTAGATGTTTTTCCTTCGTTGACGTGTTTCGGCTGCAGAACTGTCACTGCATTTGTCGTCCGGTGGTTTCTGGAGAAGCAGAGTCTTGTTTTGTCCAATAGTGTGAGGTTCGGTGAGTGTTTAGATGCTACTTCAAAGACTGTGGGAGAAAACCACATTTGAAGTCTCGGCGTCCCAAACACAGCTATAGATTCAGGCGTCTTTAGAGTTAGATTGGACCGTTTTTGTGTAAAAGCTTTTTGGTGAAAGGAGCAAACTGAGCAGAAAGCTCTTTTGCCATGACAGTGCGACTTCTGCCAGCGCTGTCACATCCTCGCTCCGCCTTCCACAGAACAGTTTGTCGGGGCCTTTCACCCTTTGTCAGAGAGCAGACTTCTCCTCTTCAGTCGGGCCGGTCTGAATGAATGACATCTGCAGAATGGAGAGGCCGTTTCCATGTCTGACCGCTCTGACCGCGGCGGCTGCTGTGAAAAGGAGGACGACCGGAGCCCAGCGGTGTCGAATGTGACCCAAAGACACGCTTAAAGGTTGAGCTATTTGAAGAGTCCATTTGCAGAAACTGATTTTTACACTCTAAGTTTAAAATAACATCCTCTACACATATTATGAATAACAGTATCGCTGAGGAGATTTGTTCAAAAAGGGATGAAATTATGTTTTTAAAGCACGAAAATAGATTTGACTTTTAAAAACGCTGCCGGACAAAGAGTAAATTGTAAAGCTTGGACACTTTTTTCCAAATGGCTAATTATATTCTGTCACATACTTTAATTTTCAGGTGAAAGGAAGGATTTTTCTCTTTTCTTTTTTTTCTTATACATTTTTGAGTTGTGGACAATCAAATCATTTATGTATCTTCTTTTCATCGTATTTAAAGTTGTACTATGTAACGTTTAATACTGGAGGGTCCACCACCTGCACATCTCCATAAAAATTGTATTGTTTTTGTTAGAATGTTCCACATAGCTATTGTCATGGCAACCAGTTGTTTTGTTTGTTTTTACTGTATATTTATGCAATAGAAAGTTGCTAGACAGCCCACCAGAAAAGTCACATAGTGCACCTTTAATATCATGGTTCAATCACAAAGGTTATTCACGGGGGCATATGTATTTATTTATGTCATTATTACGGTTTGTTGTGATATTTCTGTTGTATCTACCGTATTTTCCGCACTATAAGGCGCACTGTCAATGAATGGTCTATTTCCGATCATGTTTCATATATAAGTCGCACTGGACTATAAGGCGCATTAAGAGAAACAAAACAAAATTGCTTCTAGGTCAGTACGCACAACCAGAATGCATCCATATATAAGGCGCACTGGATTATATGGCACAGTCGTTTTTGGAGAAAATTAAAGGCTTTTAAGTGCGCCTTATAGTGCGGACAATACGGTACGTGTGTTATGGTGCCAGGTCTACGAGTCCAAGCATCAGAAGACAAGTGTGAATACTTCCCCGCTGCATCTCCACTGGGGGCATTCATTTACTACACATGAAGAGCTTCAGATGCAGATTCAAAGCGTGGCACTTGGCTCCTGATGTCCCCGCCCTCTTTTGTTCATGTCCCCGCCCTCTTTTGTTCATGTCCCCGCCCTCTTTTGTTCATGTCCCCGCCCTCTTTTGTTCTGCCGCCGGAGAACGCACAGGCTGCAGATGAAGTCGGTCCCGTGTTTTAGTGTCGGCCGAAACAAAGGACGCATCAGCCGCTACAATAATGAACATAAGTCCACGCGGGTCCAAATAAACAGCCCGCTACTGTGAAAAGTACGACATACTTTGGATTCAACTCCTGGGTGGATTCGTGCAACAGTATTTGTAGCAGACGCTTGAGGAAACGTATTTTTAATTTGAAAGAGCATATAAAAGAGAAACAGCACTACAGTTTTAGTATAGTATAGGAGTATAGGGATGATCTTGAGGCTTATGCCAATATGGACTGTCGAAAACAACGGGAAATGTACGTTGTTAAATTAAGATAAGATAATCCTTTATTGTCCACACATGGGGAAATTTCATTGTTGCAACGCAGGTAGATACAGAGGTAGATACAGAGGAAAAGAACAGATCACTTATAGGAAGTCTGAAAAACACTCTCAATAGAAGATCTCTTAATATATATAAACAAAAATACCTATAGACAAAACCTCCCATTTCCCAACAAGGGATGGAGGGGAAAAATAACAAATAAATAAATAAATATATAAATATATATATATATATATATATATATATATATATATATATAAAAAAAAAAAAAAAATAATCTATTGATTGATTTGATATCTCCACCCACTGCTTAGTACCACTGCAATTATTCACACTCTGGGTCAATGGAATAGGGTTGAAAAAACAGATATCAGTATTAGATGCAAACATGTAATTGACAATCTGCTGCTTGTTCTGGCGAAATGTCAAGGACTTTTCAGCTCTGCAGTTTTGAACAGGAAGTTGTTTTATTCCTGAATATCACACTTTGTCGTGGTCTGATCGTTCGTGTCTCGGCCCTCGACGATTCTCACCACGACAAAGCAAACGGAGAAAATGAACTGCAGCATTTTGACTGCTTCTTCCCATTTAAAAGACGAAATGATTTGTTTTAAATGAGCCGCTATCGTTCTGAAAGTGGAGGATGTTCTCAGTTAAACGGCTTCGTTCCCGAGTCCCGGAGGAGTGTAAACGTCAGGACTTCATTTCCGAGATGTTTCCGTAAGAACTGCCAACATTATGAGTTGTACAACGTGAAATATCAAAGGTCAAGTAGTAGTTCGCGATGCCCGATGGACAAACTTGTTAGTACGTAGGAGTGATGGAAGCTGTGCAACAAACTCTTATGTACAGTGCTATTTATACATATAATAATAACTGAGAAATAAATTACATTATCCCTCACAAATTTGAAGATTAAGTGCAATTTGTTTTCAGAGGTGGTGGAATTGAACTTAAAGTCCTGTTTAGAACAATTAGACAATCTTTGCAATCTTTGTAACAACACAATCAGTTTGCTGTTGACCCTGGAAGTGAATAAATATAATTGTACTTATTAAGTTGAAAACTATTTTCATCATTAGCGTGCAGGGGTTATGTTTTTAATAAAACAAATTTACTCTCGCAATAACGTCTGAAATGGTGTAATTCAACCTCAAGGAAGTTCTACTGGGAAAAAACAACCAAACATAAATAAAAATGAGATAAAAGTCCACTTCTGGCGTCTTGCTGACATTCATGCACACACACTGCCTCTCATTATTTAGAACCGTGATCTAATTCAGAAGAGCCACTTGGCCTAGTTCAATAATTGCACTGATTATTAAACATGAAGGCATAATGAACAGGAGACGTCCTTGTACTGAGGGCACAGACGTAACATCATTTATTCTGCTACAGTATGTATTTACATGTATTTACATGGACGCTATTTGTTAGTCATTAAAATAATGAGACGACTGAATACCTTTCAGAAAGTTAGGTACTGTAACATTATATTATTATATTATATTATTATTGTTTGTTGTTGTTGATCTTGTTCATATTAATTAGATTAATTAATAGAATTTAAGAATTAAAATGTTACCACCACCTCTTGTATAGCCTTGATGTAAAACGCCTTAAAATGTAAAAGCAATTAAGCTGCAACTGTATTTACTATTTAAAGAAAATAGAACAATAGAAACTGTTCACTCAAATATACATCACTTGCGTCCTTAGTCTGAAAATGCTGTCATTACAGGATTACTTCCACTTTTTCCCCTTGTAACTTTTAGTTAAAGTCTTTTTCAAATTCAATGATTAGTTAAGTTAATTTCAAATCTATCACACTTTCACTTTTGTCCCACCTTACCCATATTCAGACTATTTTATTTACTTTATTTTATTCTACTTTCACTACTTATTTTGCTACTTACTTACTTATATTTTGTAACCACTTTTTTGTATATCTTTTTTTTAGGTATGTATAGCAATGTGTGAGCTGCTGTGTCCAAGTGGATCAATAAAGTTTATCTATTTACATTCCTGGGAAGGCCTATCATGGAAAAGCCTATGTTTCTAGTTTAACCACACATTGATAATATTCTGTTAATTATAAATCGAACTAGAAGCTGTGCAATGGCAAGAAGCCATCGGGATTGTACAGTTCTGACCATTGAATGACCAAAACACGTATGATGACGTCACAAACAGCCCGGTCATGTGATCAATCGTTAAATACATTAAATCCCACGGGCTTTGAAGACAATGCAACATGAACACTCTACAACGTATCCACTAAATATAACCTTTTCTATTATAAATACAAACGTTCATAAATAACCAATGAATGTTTTATTCTTTTCTGGGATTATCAAAGACCCATGACGTAAAATGACGCAGGCGTACGTATTGACGTCATATCCGCTCCGCCGAGGCACGCACAGAGAGCAAGGTCGTTCCGCACAGCGCCCTAAAGATGATGTCCCTGGCCGCCCGATCGGGGGTCTTCTCCCCGTACCTGCAAGCCACAGCCTACACCGTGGCCGGCCCGCTCAAACCGCTGGTCCCCGGGGTCGTAGTCAAGAGCGAAAAGTTCTTACTGGACCCGAAAAAGCCGCTCCTCTGCCGCGAGTCGATGAACGGCCAGTGCCCAAAGACGGGCCCCGCCATCTCCGTGAGCATTAATGGTACGTTAACGACGGAACCGGGGCTGTAATTACACGTAAACTAACGTTATTCTTGCGGTAAAGCTGTGACAGAAGCTGCGGCGTCACTCAGACGGTTATATTTAGTAAATCAAGCAGGTTTGTTTGTGTTAGCTGCTGTTAGCTCCGCCATGCTAGCTATGTAACCGGCTCCTCTGCGCTGTTAGCCTTTAGCCTGTTAGCTTTAGGGCATAGAGGCGACCTGGATATAAGGTCATACTTGTTTACATGTGTATTTGCTCATTTAGTCCGTGTTAGTTTTGGGTGATGTTTTTTACACGACAATGAATCAAACCCACCCCGGAAAGGCAGGTTTATCAGCCGGTGTTGTAACGTGTCCTGTGTGTGGCTCATGTCACCTCTGCACCATGTCAACAAAGTCACAGTGAACGTGCTGCATGGACGTTTTTGTATAATGGTAATATTCATTGTTGGTAGCATTACTTAATTTCTGTTCATACTGTTTTGTTGTCATTTTAAATAATGCTGGTTTTGTTTTAGCATTCTTATCAAAGCTCCATATTGACAACATGGTGTGTTTACAAGAAGGGACAGCACGTGTGAGGTCACAGACTCCGGACAAATTACATTTATTTATTTAAATCTCCAAGTAGTTCACATTTATTCATTTGGGGATGTCATTGTTGTTTCATGTTACAACTTGTCGTCAAAGCAAGTTCCTAGTTTGCGGAAACTTGTTCTTGTTGACTGATAATAATGATAAACCTTTACAGATTCAGATGTCTATTGGCCTTAAATCTCTAGCGTAGGCCTATTGCCTAAAGGAGAGACATGACACTTTACTTAACCTTTTAAGAGTGCTGATGGTGCAAATGTGGTTACGCTGCTCCAAGTTCGGGCAGTAAATGGGTTAATGCTCATTCAGTACCGTTGATGCGTAACATGTATTCTATAAATAAAACAAACCTGTCTGTACGAGCTTGATCCGTTGTCAAAATATAAATTGATAAGGTTGAACAGTGCATGGTTATGAAAGTCTCATCTAAACCCCTCCCTCTTCCCCTCCTTCAGGCTGCGCAGGCGTCCGATTCGCCCACACAGACCTGCGCATCCCAGACTTCTCCGACTACAGACGCCCAGAGGTCCAGGACCCAAACAAATCGTCCCAGGGGAGCAGCGAGTCCCGCCGCACGTTCTCCTACGTCGTCACCGGGGCGTCCACCGTGATCGGCCTGTACACCGCCAAAACCGTGGTCACCCAGTTCGTGTCGTCCATGAGCGCCTCCGCCGACGTCCTGGCCCTGTCCAAGATCGAGATCAAGCTGGGCGACATCCCGGAGGGCAAGAACATGACGTTCAAGTGGAGGGGCAAGCCGCTGTTCGTCCGCCACCGCACGGAGAAGGAGATCGCCGCCGAAGCCGCCGTCAACCTGTCCGAGCTCCGCGACCCAGAGCACGACAAAGACCGCGTGGCCAACCCCAAGTGGGTGATCGTGCTGGGCGTCTGCACACATCTGGGGTGCGTGCCCATCGCCAACGCCGGCGACTTCGGGGGCTACTACTGCCCGTGCCACGGCTCGCACTACGACGCCTCGGGGCGCATCAGGAAAGGCCCCGCCCCGCTCAACCTGGAGGTGCCGTTCTACGAGTTCCCGGATGAGGATACTGTGATTGTCGGTTAAAGCGTCGCTATTCTATAAGTTAGATCTTTGCTTTTATGAGTTTTAAGTTCTACCAAAGTGTATGGTCATGTCTTTACCACTCATGTTCAGCCAGCCTGGGAAAAGCACGTTAATTGAAGCCTTCTTTGACTTCTAACTAAAAGGTGGACAATGATAAGTAATATTGTTAATCACAACACGGACCTGCCGTCGATCCTCTTGTGTAAAGCTGCTGCTAGATGACATCTTATTTCTAGCTTCCTAATGTAAGAAAAGCCCATTAAGTTATATTCAGTGTAAAACATTTTACCCTAAACAAATATGTTCAAGGTGAAATAATAAAGATTTCTATTTTCACTCCATGTCTTCATTGTATTTGAACACCGCAAAATATCCCATCCAGAGCTATAGTAGAAGGTCACATCTATGAGAAAGGAATGCATGCATAAGAAGAACATGAACATGCATTTGTAGTTACGTTTAATTAATGCGCTGGACAATATTCTAGAATAAAACCTACAGGAAAATACTAAAGTATAGAGGGATATATCTGTTATTCAGAAAAAGACAAACTGTATTGGAAGCACAGAGCGATACAGTTACTTGTAAAGAACTTTAATCTGCAATAGTTGTAAATAGGGTTTTAAGTGACATCATGGTTCAGAGGTCCATTGACATAAACGACAAACAGGGATTTTGTCTGAGCCTCTTCATGATAAAGACAAAGCGAGGGACAGAGACAGTTTCACAAATAATATTCGGGGTTGAACTATTTTTTCCAATATAAATGTTTGTTTCAGCATTTTTTGTAGGCCCAGATAACAAGAAATTAATTTAAAGGTGGTATGGACGATTTATTTCAGCAAATTTTGTATCATATTTCCTCGTGGCGTGGATAAATCATTTGTCCTGCCACGTATCAATCATAAAACGCACCTATCGCTCACCTGCAGCCGCGTCAGGCTCGTCCCCACGTTTCCGCGTGCCTAAGCGCATGGATCTATCATAATATAGTTCCCTCAGTGTACGGGGCAAAATGAAGACGGAGAAAGACAGTTCGAGCTGACGCAGAAGTGGACAGAAATCTACAGGAGACGAGCGATGTGCTCCGTTGCGCTAATAATCAAACGCACGTGTGTGTTGTATCAGTCCACACGGGGGAGTGCGCATGCGCACTTCCGCCTGCGTTCTCAAATCGCCGAAAAATCGTCCATACCACCTTTAATAAAAAAAGGAACCCCAGACCTCACGGACGGTTTTTGAGCAGCTTTATTTAAAAAATGTCATTAGACCTGGGATTTTGAAGTTACTGTATAATAAAGCACATGCAATAGTGCAGTACAGATGCAGTACATGTACCACCAGATCTATAGGTCTATAAAAGGACAATTCTAGGTCTTATTTTAGGCTAAAGCGTGTCTTAAGGTCTTTGGACCACACTATTGCCTCTTTAGTTATAACTGAGAACTTTCCCTGATACAGGACAAAACGGTGGATAAAATCAACATAAACCCTGTTAAGACCTGGAGCTCTTTTTGGACACATTTCGGGCAATAAAAATGCCTTTACTGGTAAATTGAGGGTTTTCTCAGAGCCTCTAGGTCAGGGGTGTCAAACATACGGCCTGCGGGCCGCATCCGGCCCACCAAACGTTTTAATCCGGCCTGCCAAACATTTTGAATTAATTTTTAAATTATTTGTATTTATTTTTTTCATTCATAGAACCGTAGTTACATCCGTAACCGTTTTTATCGCTAAAACTACACGTCCCACAATGCCGCTGGTGGCCGCCCCTCCCTGCGCGGCTCTTCACTGCCGTGTGTACTGCCGAGGGAGGAGTGCTGTGGGAAGTAAGACGTGCATTTGCACTCTTTACAGCACTTACACATTTCAGAGCAGAGGTCTGAGCGAGAACAGAGACGTGTGCTTTGGGAAATATGTGGAAGAAAGAAAGAAGACGGTTTTGTGGATGTTAGAGTTGTGCTAAAAGTGGAGCTAATGTGGAGCTAACAAGAAAACTAACTTTGTTGATGCTCTGAGAGGAAAACACACAAACCTCTACAAACCTGGACAGATCAGAAGCCACAGGTAAAAACACAGGTCAGAGTGTAATAAAGTATGAACATGACTGTGTCCTAAGATGACCTTTATTTATCCACACAATGGAGAAATTTCAGAAAAAGGTAAGTTCCCATACCGGGAGTCGAACCGGGAATCCTAACCGCTAGACCATATGAGAGGTCTATGTGCCTCATTGGATTAGACAGACTAATACTTAATAATATGTGCAAAGTTTAGTGCATAAGAAACTAATCTGGTTAATCTTTTTTTTTTTAGCAAAGTAATGTCCATGCATCTTGTGCCACTCTGTTGCCATGTGCCACTCTGTTGCCATGTGCCACTCTGATGCCATGTGCCACTCTGATGCCATGTGCCACTCTGATGCCCTGTGCCACTCTGATGCCATGTGCCACTCTGATGCCATGTGCCACTCTGATGCCCTGTGCCACTCTGATGCCATGTGCCACTCTGATGCCATGTGCCACTCTGATGCCATGTGCCACTCTGATGCCCTGTGCCACTCTGATGCCATGTGCCACTCTGATGCCATGTGCCACTCTGATGCCCTGTGCCACTCTGATGCCATGTGCCACTCTGATGCCATGTGCCACTCTGATGCCATGTGCCACTCTGATGCCATGTGCCATCTGGCATTGGGTTGCATCAGCAGATTTTGTCAGCATGAATCATAGTTTTGAGGTGAAAAAGTTAATTCAGACACACAAGGGCAATAAATGAAACATGAATAATTTGACTAATGATGAATGTGATTTTTTTTTTTTTTGTAAAGTACATGGCAATAATGCAAATACTGCCCTAGCAAAATGGCCGCCAGGAAACTGCGTATATGAGGGGGGCAAGGGAGGGGGGAACAATATCAGAACATCTGAAAATGATTATTTATGACTGCTGTTTCTTCACAAGACACAAACCTCTATGTTTTGAACCAAAAACAACGTGTAATTTATTATTAATATTATTTAAATGTTTTTTTTTTTTCTTTTCTGCACCTTTTGACTTCTAGATTGGTGATAATTAGAGCTTGACTAAAGACTATGGTTTCTTTTGATTCAGCTGACTTTTCTGCTTTCCACAGATACTGTGGTTGTTTACTCTGAAAATGGATTATCTAGGTGCTCTGAGTACAGATATATACATATATATATATATATATATATATATATATATATATATATATATATATATATATATATATATATATATATATGGCATGTTGGGGTTGAGAGTATTCCATCTTTAAGGGGCGTGGTGGGCCTGGGCGTGACAGTGGGGGATTTGGGCCCTCATAAGGGGGCTACGTTTAGCAAATATTGATGACTTTTCGTTCTACCAGAAGTTTGAGAAACACTGTTGCTGGTCAAACAATGAAGGCTAAATCCCTCCCATTATTCTATTATTAATGTTATTATTAATTATTATTTTTAGGTCGAATAAGGGCCTATTCGACCTAAAAATAATAATAAAAACGCGAACAAAAATGGCCCCAAATTTCAACTGAAGCTGCAGCTGAACCTCTGGAGCACAAACTATTGTCTGGACTGGTGTTGGTTTTACTTTAATTATAAGTAGAACGTAGAAACCAGCTCGGCACAGAGAAAATCAGATTTTAAATTTACTTCATTAAATATATGAATGAGTAAAGTAAACCTGAAGAAGCTAAATTCCCTAAAGATTAGTTTTAGGAACTTGTAAAAAAAAAAAAAAAAATCCATATAAAAGTCCTATTTTTATTCACTTGTTTTTATTTTAGGGTAATTTATTATTTGTGAGTTTTGGAGTACAAACTGACCCTGATGCTTCACAGAATGATGTATTTCACTGGGAATAAGTGGGTTACAGCTTTATTTTTATGTACAGCAGATCACGCAGCTTGAGAGTTTTAGTTGTATCAGACAAAACTGAAAACTGTATTTTCCGGACTATAAGTTGCACCTTTTTTCATAGTTTTGGCCGGGGTGCGACTTATACTCCAGAGCGATTTATATGTGATATTATTAGTTATTTTCACACTGGCAACCACAAGAGGGCGCTCTAGGCTCTAAGCGACGCAGAAGAAAAATCTGCACTTCCTCTACCTCTGGAGTTTGTGGAGTTGTTTAGAAGTGACACAGAGGAAGAAGAATTCAGTGGATTTAGTGATTTGGGGTAAAACTGATGCTTTGGTAAACTTGTTAGCATGTTCTTTATGCTATAGTTATCTGAATAACTGTTCATATGTTACGCTAACATACCAGACACTTACCACAGTTCTGTCTGTGCCTCATGTAGCTGAAGGTGTTAGCGTTAGCATACCTCATGTAGCTGAAGGTGTTAACGTTAGCATACGTCATGTAGCTGAAGGTGTTAGCGTTAGCATACGTCATGTAGCTGAAGGTGTTAGCGTTAGCATACGTACACCTATTCACCATGTTCTCTCATCTGTTATTATTTTAAACTGTATTTCAAGATGAAATGTCTGTTCTTGGGCTTGGATTTTATCAAATAAATTTCCCCAAAAAATTCCACTTATATATGTTTTTTTTTCTTCTCTATTATGCATTTTTGGGATGGTGCGACTTATACTGCGGTAAATAAAATCAAGCAACTAAACGCAAGGGGTTTTCATATGCTAATAGTTAATCGTCATGAAATTGCCGCTCAACATTAAACATCCTTTGCTTATGGTGTTTACGTGTTTCTCCTGTTGACCTCGGATCCACTTCCTCTCCCGTCCCCCTCGGGGCCCCCCCCCTCGGGCCCTCCCCCTCGGCCTCCCCCCCTCGGCCTCTGCTTTTGGTCCTCTCAGTACACTGTGTACCTGGAGAAACACACACTGTCACGCTGGCCATTATCTCAGTGAAAACAGTCATCAAAAAGCCTTTCTTAGCTGTTCCATTTTCCACAGCGCGGACACATTTACTTGCAGCGAATAAAATGAACTATTTGCAGACGTTGAAGAGATATTGATATGTTCCACTGTCGCTCGGCGCACTCAGCGGGCCTTATTTTCCAACCGGAAACATGAGAGATGAGGTGGAAGAAGGTGAAATAAGGTAAAAGGGCCGACTTGGGGACGGCACATTGTAATATAGAGCTCCCAGCATGCATTGCAGACCGCCCACTGAGCGTTCAAACTGGAGTTTGTAATTGTGGTTAATTATTAAGCACTTTGATGATTATTTCTGCAGTTAATTATTTATTCAGCTTCTTCGGGCGGAACAGTAATATGAGTGAGAAAATGCTATATCTAGAGGTCTAATAGTATGTGTTTTTATAGGCCATTAAAGGTGCAATATGTAATTTTTCTGCTGAGGGCGCTATATCAATGTAATACTGATCTTAACAACAATTTTACAGGGTATGACACACACACACACACACACACGTAAATGAAGGAAAACAAAGAAACTGATGAAGAATGGGAACATGCTTGGAAAGAATTCTGTTGGAAAATGTATCAGGGTATTTTACAATAGTTGTGTCAAAGTGTCCACTATTCACAGAGAAATACTAGTTATGGGAGAAATTGTGGCCCATCATTACCATGTACAACTGTTCAGAAATATATAGCACTGGACTTCAGAGCCTCAAAACTCCTGCCATGGACACAATAAATGGATACTTTGGCCGCAGGAACAAACTGTGACAAATGTGACGTTCAGCTTTAGTTTGCCTTTACTTCACTTGTTCTCTCTCAGTTTGGTGTTCTGTTTGTGTCGGCCAAACATGTAAAAACTAAAAAAAAGTGCATATCTTAAAAATAAGGAAAATATGCAAAAAATATGTGAAAAAAACACAATACAGATTAAACAAACAGAGTACCTAATCTGTGTTGCAACACTGGAATTTACCCATTGTGGGACAAATAAAGGTTATCCCATGTTATCTTATCTTGATATCCAGATAAAATGTCAATAAAACAAATTCACACTTACAAATACAATATATAAAATCATTGAAGAATGAGCTTGTGTATTGTGCATAGTCCTTAACCAGCACTTTAATAATTTCCATTAAATTGTCTCTGTGTTTTGTTCCACTGACAGGCAAAGTGGCTCAAGGCCTTTTCATTGACTCGGTGCAATTGTAAAATAAAAATGTCCTGAGATCTGAGTCAATACTTGATCTGAAGTAAATAATCAGGTGAAATGCCAACAAGAAACTTAAACACAGACAAGTGCCGTTCTCTACATTCTACTTTAGAGTTTCACAATGAAGAGTTCTGTCTCCTGTAATGAACCTTAGAGCTGAACTTTAGAGCTGAACCTCAGAGTTGAACCTCAGAGCTGAACCTCAGAGCTGAACCTCAGAGCTGAACCTCAGAGCTGAACCTTAGAGCTGAACCTCAGAGCTGAACTTTAGAGCTGAACCTCAGAGTTGAACCTCAGAGCTGAACCTCAGAGCTGAACCTCAGAGCTGAACCTCAGAGCTGAACCTCAGAGCTGAACCTTAGAGCTGAACCTCAGAGCTGAACTTTAGAGCTGAACCTCAGAGTTGAACCTCAGAGTTGAACCTCAGAGCTGAACCTCAGAGCTGAACCTCAGAGCTGAACCTTAGAGCTGAACCTTAGAGCTGAACCTCAGAGCTGAACCTTAGAGCTGAACCTCAGAGCTGAACCTCAGAGCTGAACCTCAGAGCTGAACCTTAGAGCTGAACCTCAGAGCTGAACCTCAGAGCTGAACCTCAGAGCTGAACCTTAGAGCTGAACCTCAGAGCTGAACCTCAGAGCTGAACCTCAGAGCTGAACCTTAGAGCTGAACCTTAGAGCTGAACCTTAGAGCTGAACCTCAGAGCTGAACCTCAGAGCTGAACCTCAGAGCTGAACCTCAGAGTTGAACCTTAGAGTTGAACCTCAGAGCTGAACCTCAGAGCTGAACCTTAGAGCTGAACCTCAGAGCTCAACCTCAGAGCTGAATGCATATAATATCATAGGCGGGGCCAGGCCCTGGCTTTGGGGCTTGAGCCCCGGATCTCTGTCCAAAAGCCCCGGATGTTTTAATCTTTTAAAAATGCATCCTGACGTCCTAAGTGGATCGCGCAACAGGTCGAGCGTTGAACTGCAACCATATACAGTTCAACGCTCTAAAATCCTTGAAAAAGTTGTAGTAAAACAGCTTTGTCGCCACCTGCAGGACAATAACTTATTTGAAGTTTTCCAGTCAGGGTTCAGAGCCCACCACAGCACTGAAACTGCACTAGTTAAAGTCACAAATGATTTGTTATTAGCCGCTGACGATGGACTGGTCTCAATCCTGGTTCTGTTGGACCTCAGCGCAGCGTTTGACACCATCGACCACAACATTCTACTGCAGAGGTTAGAATGTGATGTAGGTGTTGGGGGAACAGCCCTCAGCTGGTTTAAATCCTATCTATCTGATAGGTTCCAATTTGTTAATGTAAACCAGAGCTCCTCACCAAGCTCTAAAGTAATTTACGGTGTGCCACAGGGTTCAGTACTCGGTCCAATTCTGTTTACTCTTCATATGCTGCCATTAGGCAACATTATCAGAAAGCATGACATTAACTTCCACTGCTATGCAGATGACACTCAGCTGTATTTATCAATGAAACCTGATCAGAGCGATCAAGTAGACAGACTTAGTACTTGTGTGAAGGAGATAAAAACCTGGATGACACTAAACTACCTGCTTCTTAACTCTGAAAAAACCGAGGTCATTGTGCTTGGCCCTAAGCATCTACGAGACGCTCTATCTGAGCAGATAGTCACACTGGACAATGTCAGTGTAGCCTCCAGTTCTACTGTAAGAAACCTTGCAGTCTTATTTGACCAGGAGCTCTCATTTAAAGCTCATATAAATCAAGCCTGTAAAACAGCCTATTTCCATTTGCGCAACATAGCCAAAATCAGAAGAATTCTGCCTAAAAGTGATGCCGAAAAACTTATCCATGCATTTGTAACGACTAGATTAGACTACTGTAACTCCCTGCTTGCAGCGTGTCCTAAAAGCTCCATAAAAAGCTTTCAACTGGTTCAAAATGCAGCAGCAAGATTACTAACAGGAACAAAAAGAAGAGAGCACATTACGCCAGTGCTGAAGTCTCTTCACTGGCTCCCCGTCGAGTCTAGAATCAAATTCAAAATTCTACTCTTGACCTACAAAGCCATAAATGACATGGCCCCATCCTACCTCAAAGATGCTATAGAACCATATCATCCAAACAGAGCTCTTCGCTCTCAGAATGCCGGCCTTCTGGTGGTGCCAAGAGTCTCTAAAAGTACTGTAGGAGGTAGAGCGTTTAGCTACCAAGCTCCTGTGTTATGGAATCAGCTCCCGACCCATGTTAAATATGCTGACACAGTCTCTTCATTTAAGTCCAGGCTTAAAACGTTCCTCTTCGAAATCGCTTATGGTCAGACTAGTTAGGAACAGAAACATAAACCCACAGCTTCAGCTACGCTGCCCTAGGAGCAACTGTG
Organism: Eucyclogobius newberryi; assembly: GCF_026437365.1. NCBI lineage: Eukaryota > Metazoa > Chordata > Actinopteri > Gobiiformes > Gobiidae > Eucyclogobius > Eucyclogobius newberryi. The sequence continues at coordinate 6,998,498 of NW_027316167.1, forward strand.
CTGGGGGAAGTATGGCAGCTTGAGCACTATCCTCTTCTTCTTCTGACTACTTATGCTATCAAACAATATTTATTTTTTGATTCCACTTGCAAACTGTTCACCGCCTTCTTTTCTTTCTCTCACTCCTGAGGACCTGTGGACCCAGATGCCCCTCCCCTGGTGAAGTGGTCCCTGCCCTGTGTGGACGGTCCCTCTTCTGCCTGAAGAGTGGGTCCAGCTCGACTCAGACGGTCCCTCTTCTGCCTGAAGAGTGGGTCCAGCTCCAGTCTCCTTGTGTCCGTCTGTCCGTCTGTGAGAGTCGGATCTCTCCTTCACTGGAACTCCTCCAGGTTTCTACGCTTTTTTCCCAAAGAGGTTTTTTTTGTAGTTTTTCCTGGCCGAGAAGGAGAGTCTAAGGACAGAGGACCCTGGGACATCGTCCCTCGCCACCACAGACATTGTCTGACTCCATCGCCACCACAGACATTGTTGATTCATTTCTCCCTGTGGCCCTCAGAGGCAACTGTTGTTGTGATTTTGGGCCTTACAAAAATAAATTGATTTGATTTGATTTGATACAGTACATGCATAACACTACCACACTTTATCATTTAAGTGGGGCATTTTATTTTCAGACATGAGGAACTGCATTACTCAAGTTATTTTCTCTCTGCAGCTAAATTAATCACATTGAAGTGTTATTTGGATCCTCTGGATCTTAGTTCTCAGGATCACGTGCACAGTCGGTTCAAACTGGAGTCTCCCTGGCGTGTAAACATAGTGGTTGTAGTGGCACCAATTCTGCTGGCGTCCTCCATTATTTCTACAGTTTTAAGAGCCGTCACTAGGCAACAAAACCTGCCACAGTGGCAAAGTCGATCGCAGGCGACAATAGTCAAATGCCAACATGTTTGAACCTTACAATTTGAGCTTTCAGCGCTGCAACCTGACAAATAGCAGTAGCAGAAGATCACGCTGACCTCTCAGACCTGAGGAGAGACACAACAAACCGCACGCCGCTCAGGCCATGTCTCACCCAACTCCAGGACAGGAAAATACGTCTTAAAATTGGCCTTAAAAATCTTGTATTCTGATTAATTTTATCATTTCACCTTGTACATAGTGACCATTATGATTCAGACTGTTTGGTTATGCAAACGAGCATAACCAAACTGGATGAATTATTAGTTTGAAATATGTTAAGTGTATTCAAATAAAATCTACATGCGTGATGAAAGATAATTGGAATAAAAACACTACCACGTCAATGCCAAAGGCCCCCGATCCATGCCTTACAATGCAGCTAATTACAAGTCATCACAGTCATTTTCAGAGCAAAACACAAAGTCACTCATGTATACCCTGATGTATTATTTATGGTCATTTAAATACGGGGAAAAATGAAAAAAACAAATAGATTGCTTTGAATAACTACACCATTAAGTCGACTTGTGATGAGAAATGGGAGGAATGCTAATTGGGCTGGTTGGATGGACGACCCGCTGGTGCCGGCGGAGCCCCAGACGCCGTGGCAGCACCGGCTCCAGGCTGTTTGTGGACCTTTAGCTTGTGCTCGCTAATGTATGCGCTTCTCGCTCTGTCGAGATACGAGCGGCGAAAGGAAGCGGTCCACGCCATTGTCTTACAAATATATACGTATGTGTGCATAATATGATCACTTTTGGTTGTGGCTTCTGATTGTGTCGTACGGTACAAGGTTATGTGGGAAAAGTGCATACAATATTCACATGTTTAGGGACTAGAATTTGTATTTATTTTAATCTAGAACGGTGTGTCCCAAAGTGAGGTCCAGGTTCATAAAGAAAATGTATGTATTTGCTTAAAGGCACTGCTTTTACTATCAAGCCTGCAGCAGTTATTATGTTCTTTTGCAGAGTGTAGAGTTTGCAGAGTTTGGAAATGGCGGAATAATAATTAAATTCACAACTTCTGTAAGAGATAAGGCGGTGCTTTTTAGATTCATATCGTGACATAAAACATCTCCTGAAGCATAATTTGGTGAAAAAAAAATAAGTAAACGTAAAAAAGTTCATAATCAAAATTATGTTCTGGTCAAATTAAGGGAGGCTAAAAATGAACTAAAAACAATTTGAAAGAAAACAAACTTTTCTTGAATATATTTTTCTAAAAAAAAAAATTATAATCTGAACAAATATGACGCTTTATTCCACCTTGCCCACTTTTCCCTCTTTTTGCCACAGGTCAACACTCCTTGTAATGGCACGTCCAGTCGGGCAGGATCTGTGCTCGTAAATATGCTGTAATGTAAATTGATTAGTGTAGAATACCCAATTTTCGTGTGACCAACAAGTCAACAATGCACCGATTCCCTTGACAACCCGAAAACGGCTTTTTTAGTCTGTGTAAAACTTATTTCCTCTCGAGGTCTTCAGCCCTATGTGAACTGATACAACCATAAGAAGGATTGCTAGAAAAACATGTCAGTGGATAGTATTTTCCATATACAGTGCGTCACGTTCACCTTTGTGGCATATTTGATTACACTGGACATTACTGTTTATTATTGTATGAAATTTAACTTTGATGCATGCATGACCACCAATCTATGACCACCCAACCACCACCAATCTATGACCACCCAACCACCACCAATCTATGACCACCCAACCACCACCAATCCATGACCACCCAACCACCACCAATCCATGACCACCCAACCACCACCAATCCATGACCACCCAACCACCACCAATCCATGACCACCCAACCACCACCAATCTATGACCACCAATCTATGACCACCCAACCACCACCAATCCATGACCACCCAACCACCACCAATCTATGACCACCAATCTATGACCACCCAACCACCACCAATCCATAACCACCCAACCACCACCAATCCATGACCACCCAACCACCACCAATCTATGACCACCAATCTATGACCACCCAACCACCACCAATCCATAACCACCCAACCACCACCAATCTATGACTACCCAACCACCACCAATCCATGACCATCAATCTATGACCACCCAACCACAACCAATCTATGACCACCAATCTATGACCACCCAACCACCACCAATCCATGACCACCGATCCATGACCACCCAACCTCCACCAATCTATGACCACCCAACCACCACCAATCTTTGACCACCCAACCACCACCAATCTATGACCACCCAACCACCACCAATCTATGACCACCCAACCACCACCAATCTATGACCACCCAACCTCCACCACCAATCCATGACCACCCAACCACCACCAATCTATGACCACCCAACCACCACCAATCTATGACCACCCAACCACCACCAATCCATGACCACCCAACCACCACCAATCCATGACCACCCAACCACCACCAATCTATGACCACGCAACCACCACCAGTCCATGACCACCCAACCACCACCAATCTATGACCACCGATCCATGACCACCCAACCTCCACCAATCTATGACCACCCAACCACCACCAATCTTTGACCACCCAACCACCACCAATCTATGACCACCCAACCACCACCAATCTATGACCACCCAACCTCCACCACCAATCCATGACCACCCAACCACCACCAATCTATGACCACCCAACCACCACCAATCTATGACCACCCAACCACCACCAATCCATGACCACCCAACCACCACCAATCCATGACCACCCAACCACCACCAATCTATGACCACCCAACCACCACCAATCCATGACCACCCAACCACCACCAATCCATGACCACCCAACCACCACCAATCTATGACCACCCAACCACCACCAATCCATGACCACCCAACCACCACCAATCTATGACCACCCAACCACCACCAATCTATGACCACCAATCTATGACCACCCAACCACCACCAATCCATGACCACCCAACCACCACCAATCCATGACCACCCAACCACCACCAATCTATGACCACCCAACCACCACCAATCCATGACCACCCAACCACCACCAATCCATGACCACCCAACCACCACCAATCTATGACCACCGATCCATGACCACCCAACCTCCACCAATCTATGACCACCCAACCACCACCAATCTTTGACCACCCAACCACCACCAATCTATGACCACCCAACCACCACCAATCTATGACCACCCAACCTCCACCACCAATCCATGACCACCCAACCACCACCAATCTATGACCACCCAACCACCACCAATCTATGACCACCCAACCACCACCAATCCATGACCACCCAACCACCACCAATCCATGACCACCCAACCACCACCAATCTATGACCACCAATCTATGACCACCCAACCACCACCAATCCATGACCACCCAACCACCACCAATCCATGACCACCCAACCACCACCAATCTATGACCACCCAACCACCACCAATCCATGACCACCCAACCACCACCAATCCATGACCACCCAACCACCACCAATCTATGACCACCCAACCACCACCAATCTATGACCACCGATCCATGACCACCCAACCTCCACCAATCTATGACCACCCAACCACCACCAATCTTTGACCACCCAACCACCACCAATCTATGACCACCCAACCACCACCAATCTATGACCACCCAACCACCACCAATCTATGACCACCCAACCTCCACCACCAATCCATGACCACCCAACCACCACCAATCTATGACCACCCAACCACCACCAATCTATGACCACCCAACCACCACCAATCCATGACCACCCAACCACCACCAATCCATGACCACCCAACCACCATCAATCTATGACCACCCAACCACCACCAATCCATGACCACCCAACCACCACCAATCCATGACCACCCAACCACCACCAATCTATGACCACCCAACCACCACCAATCCATGACCACCCAACCACCACCAATCTATGACCACCCAACCACCACCAATCTATGACCACCAATCTATGACCACCCAACCACCACCAATCCATGACCACCCAACCACCACCAATCCATGACCACCCAACCACCACCAATCTATGACCACCAATCTATGACCACCCAACCACCACCAATCCATGACCACCCAACCACCACCAATCTATGACCACCCAACCACCACCAATCCATGACCACCCAACCACCACCAATCTCTCACACATCTTTCTTCAGGTCAGATGGGTGACGTGTCTTGATTTATTCAGGTACTTATGATTAAAATATGATAAAGTAGATCATAATTTTACATTTTGTTCATTGTAAACTACAATATTGATCTAAACGGCTTAGTAAACAAAACAGTTCCAGCAACTGCTAAACAGATAAGCTCCGCCTCCTCAGTGGCGTTCTCATAACATTTTACGGTGCGCTCAGGGATGTGGGCGGGGATAGGGGGCAGGTGAAAACAGAAATTCACTGAGCACTCGAGTCTCAGTAGCTGAAAAACACAGGATTAAACATTGAACATGCAGCGATCAATAAAAATTCAACTTAAACTAAAGACGAGGAAACACAGTTGTAACAAGGCTAAACGCTCATTAAAGCTAATTTTACATAATATGTCCCCTTTAAAAAAAGTCAATTTACAACATTTTCCCCTTTTTAACATTGCATTTCTTTATAAATGGTTGATAATCCCTTTTTTTTTTTTTTTTTCCCATGTTCTATTTATACATGCGGCGATGTCTCCGTCACACCCCGATCGACAGCGCACACATCGGAGGCGTGAAGCGACCCGACACGAGAACGCTTTTAACCGTCCGAGAAACGCGGCGGAAGCAAAGTGCCCCCCCCAAAGGAGACGAGCGGGACTGCTTTGCATATAGAGCGTCCTCATCCGAGTCCACTGTTTGCTTTTCCCCGCTCTCCTCACGCCCACCTGGAGCGCCGCGAACGCCCCGGGGAGCTTTATCGCGTCCTCTGAGCTATACATAACATTAAAGCTATTGTACTTGTAGCATGAATTATGAATCTGCGGAACGTTTGCTTCACATTGTAATGTTGGGGGGGGGAGGGGGGAGGAATACGGGAGCGACGAGACCATAAGAGGTAGTGACATTTCACGCTTGGCCACTGTGTTATGAGATGTACAGGGCGAGGTGTGTTTGTTAAGATACATGATGTCGTCACCCACGGCAACAGCCTGAGGAGGAGGAGGGGCCGAGTGGAACTGAGGAAAGAGCAAAAAAAGTTGGGCAAAAAGGCTCAAATTGATAACCGGGAAGAACATTTCCGAAGAGCATTAAGTGTGATGCGATTGTGTGTACGCGGGAGTTTGTCTGTGCTGTAGCGCTTGTTGTTGTTTTTGTTGACGTCCGTTAAAGGAGACGTATAGTGCTTCTTTTCCGTACTTAGTAATGAACTGTAACGTCATCAGCACATTCTGTCCATTGTAAACCGCAAAATCGATCTAAAACGGCTTTGTAATTAAACAGATCCATTCACTTCCTGTTAAAAAACGGCAGAACTGATAAGCCCCGCCTCTTCGTAGTGACGTTTCACAAGCGCAACAAGCAGCACGCTGTCATTTACATGTTTTTATTTTTGAAAAGTGGCTAAGAGGCAATTCGGAACCTGACACGTGTCACTGAGAGTCGTCATGTCTCAAATAATCACAATGGAGTACAGGGATGTGGGAGGGTGTGACGAAGTAGCTTTGTCAGCCAGCCCGGGGAGACCAGGGCGGCAAGGCGCCAGCACATGCACGCACGCACACACGCACGCACGCACGCACGCACACACACACACACACACACACGCACGCACACACCGGTACCGGCACGTCCCTTACCTGTCCCATAACTGTCCCATAACTGTCCCATAACTGTCCCATAACTGTTCCTGGTTCCTTTTCTCCATAGCAGTGATCACGGATGCACACTTGGTTGCTGTTTAACCACATTCCTTCGCCATAACTCGGTCCCAAATCCACATCATCATCCCCTCCGTGTTTCGGCCGGCTAACACGAACTCCGCGGACTTCCGCATTATAAAAGCGTCAATGACGGGCACATGGGTGACGTCATTGGTGACGTCAGGGAATTCGCCGTTTTTGGGTGAAAATTATTCTTTTTTTTGTTTTTACGATAAACTTCAACACGAAGTGGTAGTGTTGTGTAGGAATATATTTAGGATTTTTTATTAAAGTATTCAGGTTCTGTTTGTAGAGAAATATCATTTTTTTCTGTTAATTGGTTTGGGGGAGGAGCCTCCTTGTATAAAAAGACGTCGTGCACCACAAAAGAGGTGTGTGGATGAGGAGGGAGCTGGGTGCACCGCAGGCACGAGCTCCAGAGCCAATGCTGGATATAATTTTTGGACAATCCATGTAAATATTCTGTAAATACTTATTTTGGCACTCTGTTTTTTGCCCTTCCGGGAATAAATTAAGATAAGATAAGATAAGATATTCCTTTATTGTCCCACATGGGGAAATTTCATTGGTGCAACGCAGGTAGATACAGAGGTAGATCCAGAAGAACAGATCACTTATAGGAAGTCTGAAAAACACTTTCAGTAGAAGATCTCCTATAAACAAAAACTCCCATAGACAAATAAATAAATAAATACCATTGCATGTGATCCCGACAGTAATTGCACATGAATATGTGTCACGACAGCACATGGATTGCACATGAATTTCACAGTAATTGCACATGAATTGCACATGAATTCCAACAGCAACTGCACATACGACAGAATTGCACATCAGTATTAGGTTAGGTCAGTTTTGCGACGGGATAACGTGGCGATCTCCGGGTAAGACGACTGTTCTCCGCAGTTTCATGAGTTCCTCCTTTGTGGAAACGCGGTACGGCGCCGGCCGGGGGGCGGGGCCGGAGCCGGGGGGCGGGGCCGGAGCCGGGGGACTCAGAGCCAAGACACATCGCCACGACACGACGAAAACACTCAATCCAGCCGAATAAAGTCAAAACAAGTTAATTTAAAGCGATTCCAGTGCGTGTCCCGATCGTTCGTGAAGTTCCTCTTTCATATAAACGTGTATATAAACGTGTACCGACGACACGCCGTACTTTAGCGCGGCCGGAGGGCGCGGGGGGGGGGGGCTGGTGGGCTCACTCGGAGCTAGCTCACGTCACAACAACACAACGAACGCAACGAAAAACGCTCAAATCCAGCCGAAAAAAGTCAAAAACAGTTGAATTAAAAAACTATTCCAGCGCGTGTCCCTATCGTACAGTAAAATAGAAAAAATATACTAACTATATTTACAAAATATAGGAGATAAAGCACAATAAGTGTGAGAAAGAAGAGAGAGCGTTTACACCGGGCTGCCAGCTGTACCAGCGCCTTATGACGTAAATTCACTAGATTCACAAACCTTATTCTTTGACTTTGCCATAAATTCATTTAATTAACAAGTACCCACCACAGCGGGGATAGGGGGTAGGTGAAAAGGGGACTTTTCTGGACACTCGAGCCTGCAGGACTGAACAGAATTACTCAAACATGCAGGAATCAATCAAAATACACCATAAAGAACATTAATAATGAGGAAAACATCACTTACGGCTGGTTAATATGTTCCCTTTAATATGATGTCCAAAGTATCCAAGTGTCCAAGACGCTCATTTCAACAAGAATCAAAACTACGGCGAGGGAAAGTTGAAAAAGGCAAAGTTGAAAAAGTGAAGGTTGAAAATGGTCTATATCTATCTGAACCAATGAAGGACCACATGGTTGTGCTGGAGAATGTATACAATGTCTTTGTGTCTCTGTCTTGTTTAAGAAAGAAACACATTTTCATGGATGGTCGATATTGTCAAACGGCAGAACATTCTTCAGGTGACATTCTTATCACGTTATACCATATTATATTATGTCTACCTGACCAAAATGTGATCAAATGAGCCAGGAAATGAGCCAAATCTGGACAGAGTGAGAGTGATTGTGTTTGAAACAGAGGGAGTGTGATTCATCTGTGGACATGCCAAACAACATGCGCCAAATGATGGATGATGTGAAGCCTCTTTGAGTTTCTTTGTTGTTTTCTCTTTGTGCGTCTTGTTTTTTGTTTGATATAATTTTCTTGATTTATTTAAAAAGAGAGAAAAGAGAAAGAGACTCAGAAAGTTTGGATTGTTTGTGCACTCAACTGCAGTCATTTCAGTTTGTTGTCCCGCTGAAGGCCTATCAATACTACCAATAAACTAGTACTATATAATAAACTATTTATCTACCACTTGGGAGACAAAAATGAATATCTCAGTAGGCTATATTTTCTTTTGCAATTATCTCCAGGAGAATATTCAGCCCATATTTTAACAACGCGTCAGGTAAGTGTGCCTGTAAATGTTGGTTTAGGCTTTTATTGTGAAAGGACCGTAAAAGTAACCACAAAGTGCAGAAATATCACAATATAATCTGTTTGGTTGGAAGATTACACTTCATTTTAGGTCATTTGAGTCAATATCGAGTCAGGAAAAAAGGCTTTCAGCCACTTTGCTCCTGTCAGTGGAACAAAACACAGAGACTATTTTAAAGTCAATTATTTTATGCCTTTTAATGATTTTAAAGCGCTGGTTAAAGACTATGCACGGTACCGGGGCTTTGCGTAATTTTTCCCTCCATCTTGTATGTGTAAGTGTTTTTTAATGTATTTGAAATGTTGTGTTCCTGTGTTTGTTTGTTTGTTTGTTTAATCAGTATTTTGTTTCTAACAGGGTAAAAAGCAAGTTTATTTGTAGAGCACAATTTGTACACGATTCAAAGTGCTTCACAACAGGAAAAATATGCAGTAAAATCACAAAGAAATTACAGAAATCACAAAACAGTTTAAGAAAGAGAAGAGTGGAAAGATCATTTCAGTCACATGATTCCCCATGTTTAGTCCTGACTCTGGCACCAGCAGGAGGCCGGTCCATGTTTAGTCCTGACTCTGGCACCAGCAGGAGGCCGGTCCATGTTTAGTCCTGACTCTGGCACCAGCAGGAGGCCGGTCCATGTTTAGTCCTGACTCTGGGCACCAGCAGGAGGCTGGTCCATGTTTAGTCCTGACTCTGGGCACCAGCAGGAGGCCGGTCCATGTTTAGTCCTGACTCTGGGCACCAGCAGGAGGCCGGTACCCTTGACGAGCGCCTGTGAAAGCTAAAATACAATTACAAAACCGAAACCCATCACTTTGGTCTGAGTTTTGCGACTTACATTTGCCGTATGTAACTTCTGCGGCGTAGGGTCCACCGCCTGCTGAAAAACGAAAGAAAACGCGGCGCCGCTAACAATCGTGAGCAAATCAACCGCGCAAATCCTTAATTAAAACAATAATATTAGCCTTAATTACGCGTCAATAAAATAACAGTAGCCGATTATGCGCACAGCCAGTTGTATTTAAAAGCCTGATTTAAGCAGACGAACCCGCGAGCGCCGCTGGTCGGGAAATAGGCTCCAAGCTGTGCACCTCTCCAAATGATTGAAGATATTTTTACCACAGAAACTGACAGCACAAAGTCTATATTTCAACATAAGGGAGTCAAATAGGGACACGCATACATATTAAAGAAAACACAAAGTTGGATGATAGATCTCCAACACAAGGAAGAGTAATTACAGCCGAGTTAATAGCAGTAACAATAATGAGTTTGTGTGTATGCGTCGCACTGATTTGTATCAGCCCCGGTGTACGCATAAAGGCCAGAAAGCATCATTAGTAACAGATCAATAGTGTACATTGTTCTGATTTATGAGTAGATTACTCTATAATGAGCTGTGTTCTATATCAGGAAGTAAACAAAGCCTCGTTGGGATTAGAGACGGGATTTATGGCTCTCGAACGGGAGCGAATCTTCGGGATCCGTTCGTTTCAAGAGTTGCTCAAATTATGTATTGATTTTACTTAAGGGGCCGTCGCGACGACTCATAAATCATCCGTCATCCAATCAATGTGCGCGAAGACGATTCGTTTGCCCAATGTAGTGCTTTTTGGGTGAAACAAAAGCTGAAATTCGAGCTGAGTTGTCCAACATTTCCCTTATCCTTCAGCCGTCTCCGCACGTCTTGGAACGCCGATACGGGCGACGTAACTGGCCTCGATTTTTGTCTGTTCACGAGGCGCTTCTGAACCGCTCTTTGGTCCGACCCGTCACCTCGGAACCCGTCACCTCGGAACCCGTCACCTCGGTCACCCGCCCGCCTCGAAGCCCCCGACGACGTAGCTCCTGAGATCGTTCGTGCGCTCAAACCCTTCCGACGAGAACTACCATCAGATCTAAAACTATTATGTAATTACCACATTTCTCTTGCTGTGTAAATGCAGCCGGTGAAGGGACGAAGGACAACGACGGAAACAAGGCTGCAGCTACAAGAAGAGTGTGAAACGTGTCAATAAAGTAATGTTTTATTGCACATTGCACATTGTTATTGGATGACCAGTGACGCGCTGCACTATTGGCTTTGGTTTTGAAGACGAGGGTTAGTACGATGAGCTCTGACATCTGCTCGTCAACTAGTTTTGTGGATTTTATTGTTCTGGTTACCGTATTTTCCGGAGTCGCACCAGCCAAAAAATGCTATAATAGAGAAGAAAAAAACATATATAAGTCGCACTGGAGTATAAGAAGCACTTTTGGGAACATTTATTTGATCAAATCCAAGACCAAGAACAGACATTTCCTCTTGAAATACAGTTTAAAATAATAACAGATTAGAGAACATGGTGAATAGGTGCACGTATGCTAATGCTAACACCTTCAGCTACATGAGGCACAGACAGAACTGTGGTAAGTGTCTGGTATGTTAACGTAACATATGAACAGTTATTCAGATAACTATAGCATAAAGAACATGCTAACAAGTTTACCAAAGCATCAGTTTTACCCCAAATCACTAAATCCATTGAATTCTTCTTCCTCTGTGTCACTTCTAAACAACTCCACAAACTCTAGAGGAAGAGGAAGTGCTGATTCTTCATGTGAAATGCGGTTGTCAGTGTGTTAATAACGAATAATATCA